>NC_062214.1:191443158-191743158 GCF_902686445.1 Sciurus carolinensis | reverse complement strand
AACATTAAAAAACCCAGCCTGCACGTGATAATCATAATTTCAGCTTTCCCCAAAGCCCAGCAGCACTGCAGCACAGAGAGCAAGCCGGAGCTCAGGAGTCACTGCCTGGGCTCCCCGGAGGCCAGGACCCTCCCTCCAGGGCACTACAGCCTCTCCCCATGCTGCCCCACTCCATGAGGTCACTGGGCTGGCACCAGGTTCACTGGCTCCCTCTCCAACCCTCACCACCTGCAGCCTCTTCTTTTGCCAAATGGCTCCTTGAGACCCCGTTCAACAGCAGACACTGGCTCAGGCGCCCCACCTCTGCCCACGGCTCCCTCCGCCTGCAAGGCCCTCGCTCCTGCGCACTGAACAGCTACACAGCTCAAGCCAACCTCACGCCTTCCCCGACTGTCCACTGTCTACCTCCAGCCTGCTGGGCGTCACACCCTGCCTCCCCCAGCACTCCGTGTGGGGAGGGGAAACACTCGTGGGTGACTAAAATAAATGGTGTTATGTCCCCATTTCACAGGATGAAACAGAGGCTCAGGGAAGCGATCCGTTCACTGCCTCTCTAAGACCAGCGACCAATGACACCAGAAGCAAGATCCTCATCTTTTCTGGGTCTTCAGGTCCTGTTATGGGTTGATTATGTCCCCTCAAAAGATATAGTAAAGCCTTAACCCCAGTACCTTTGAATGTGACCTTTGTGAAACAAAGTCTCTGCAGATGTAGTCACGATAAGGTCATAAGGGTGGGCCTTAGCCAATGAGATCAGTGTCCTTAAGAAGACAGACACACAAAGGAACACCGTGTGACGCTGGAGGCAGAGACCGGAATGACGGGTCCTCAGGCCAAGGAACACCAAGGACTGCAGGCAATGCCACAATCCCAGACAGGGGCCGGGGACGGGTTCTCTCCCAGGGCCTTCAGAGACCATGGCCCGGCCTCCAGATTGTGAGAATAAACCCCTGTTGTTTTAAGTCACCTCACTGACTCCAGCAGCCCCAGGAAACCACAGGGACTACTTTAAGAATGTGCTTAAAGTGTACAGGCACAACACCTGCACACCAGACAAGGAGTTGGCTCCGGGCGGCCCCGGGCCTCCCAGTTCTTGAACTGCGATACGAGGTGGGATTGCAGGGGAGAAGGGTCCTCAGAGTCACCCTGGCTTTCCACTTCCTCTCAGTCTGGACAGTGGGAACAATAAAAGTACCTACCCGACCTGCCCCGGAGCAGGTGTGGTCTGGAGGGAGGGAACTTCTCAATTTTTGTGTAATTTTACAGGTTATACTATTGTGGGCCTAAATAGTTCAAATTGCTGAGTCAGTATTGTATCTGGTGATTTTCAGTGACCACATGACCTTTCACGACCTTTTATCAGAGAGCCAAAGACTTGTTCTACCCGGGAGGGTTGCGGGCTGAGCCCTACTCCAGGTCTTGGTCTTGATCAAACCATGGAAGTATCGACACCCAGCTCCTAAGACCCACCTAGATTCTCATGGGGCATCGGGTGGGTCCTGGGCTAGGGTCAGGGGACCCTGAAAGCACCAGGTGATTTTAATGGCAGTCATGTTTGAGAACTACTGAGTTGAGACTAGTCACCACAGTGCGAGGCAGAACTGAGTCTGAGCACCCATGCCACGGGCATGCTGGCCACATGCAGGACATGCTCCTCGTCCCTGGAGTCCGTCCGGTGCACCCTGGGGCAGGAAAAGCAGGCTGCAGGCTGGGGTGTGGTCCTTGAGCTGAGCTTTCAGACCTTCAGGACCCGCAGCCTGTCCTCGGCCTGGGGAGCAGCCCTGGTCACACCAGGAGGGCACCCTGCTGAAGGATTGCCAGGGTAGCTGAGGTCCACTCAGCACATCCAAAAGGAAGTCTTTCGGAAGCTTGGCTTTGGAGAGGGCATCTTCCCAAGGAGGTGTGTGTGCTCTGGGTTTTCTTAACCCACAAACAGGAATCATATTTAGTAACACGGCAAGGAGAGGAAGCTTGGGCTTGGTGGTCACATGGACATGGTTTCGTTCACTTCATCAGTAAACCAGGCCAACATGCAGTCCTGAACCCGCCAGTCTGCCAGCCTCCAGCTGCCGCGGGGCAGAGATTTTCCCAAGACACTATTCAGTGACGTGCCACTGCCCTGTCCAGAACCCACAATGGCTTCCACCAGTGACCGATGAACCGTCCACCAGTCAGAACTTGACCCTAGCCCCTCTCTCCTGGCCCTACTGTGTCCCCCACCCCCCGGAGGACTCTGAATGTCTCCTGGACTCCCGGCTCCTCATGCCTCTCTTCCCAGGATGCATTTGCTCCAGGTCAGAATCTGCCCACAGATCTAATCCTTCTAGAGATCTATTCTCAACGTCCTGGGGATGGCAGGTGTTCACCTCTGACATCTCTCACTCACTGTCTTCCCGTGTCTTTCAGGAATACACATCTTGTCCTCATCCAATCACCTCAGAAATACTTGTGGAGAGCCTACTGTGTGTTAGGTATGCTAATCAGCCGAGCACTTGACCTGTTCCCTTGCTAGGTTTTGCCTGGCCCATCGTTTGTCCAACGGTCTACAAGCACCCAGAAAGAAAACCACATACCATTCACCAGCACCCCTGTCCTGGCGCCTGGCATGGAGTTTGGCACCAGGCAGGTGACCAACGTCTGCTGAAGAAGTGGATGATGCACTAGCATTTCTCTGTGGGCTACCCACTGTTGACAGCTGGCTGCGTGGGGACAGACACAGTCACACATACCTGCTGGCCGCTGTACATGCCAGGCCAGGCGCTGAGCACTCACTCTAGCCAAGCACAGTCAAGTGACGCAGATAAAGAAGTAACAGTCCCCACCCGGATGGAGATAGCAGGGAAGACCCACACCAGGATGCAGCCATGGAGGAAACCCCACAGGGGCTCTGAGAAAAGCGCCACAGTGAGAACACTTCCTGGGGAGGGGAAGAGTGAGCCCTCTTGAAATGCATTTGTCTGTTCCCTTCACTGTGCCTTTTTTGGGGTGAAGCAATGAGGTGGAACACCCAACAGTCTTGCAGATTCTCAGGCCTCAATTTGAAGCTCAGTTCTCTTCCTTATAACAAAGTGTCCTTGGGTAAATTATTTAATCTGATATAAAGTTATAAAGTTTGGTACATCCAGATCTGTAAAAACAGGGCCTACATCACAGATTTGTCAGGGTTTATTGTAATACAATGCGCCAAATGCTTGGCATCTGGCACACAGTAGGTGCTCAGCAACCCTTTAACATGCTTTCCATTTGTGTGATACTTCATATTCCTGTTCCTTGCAGCTACCATAGCGCGGAGCAAGAAATCACTGTGAAACACTTTGGCAGAAATAAATTGACCATGCGAAATGTGAATTAAAAACAAAAACAAAAACAGAAAAAGGAAAAGAAAAAAGAAAAACCCAACCTCTGTAGGTTCTGCCCATAGTTGCTGAAAAACCCTATGTTTATTTTGTTAAGTCACCATAGCAACAGTTGATGCTCCAGCCAGCCCCAGGGCTAGCAATGATCAATTTATCTTGTAACCATGGAAACGCCAGTGGTTTCAAGGGATCCAGAGGGGAAGGCAGCCACAGACTTGTGTGAGTTCCTTCTCCACCTCGAAATAAATCCCAGAAAACCTCCTTGGGCAGCTAAAGACACCTCTATCTATGACTGTTTGTGACATGACAATATCTATGAGGACGGACTTAGGAACAGGAAATGGACAACCAGGCAAAAAGGGCCAGCTCTGCTCCTAAGAGCAATTTGGCATCATGGAAAACTTGTTAAGAGGCTGCTAAAAGGCTGGGCTCTGGATTCCCCCCAGATGACCTGTGGACTGTTTCCTCTGACGCCCTGGACTGGGGACTCACCCTCAACAGTCTGGATTTTGCTGTTAGATTTTAAGCTTAAAGTTTGGGGAAAAGAAAGTGTCCCCTCAAACTTCGTTCTGGTAAAAGAAAACATCAGCAGGCAAGGTCCCCTGCCACACACCCAGGAGACAGAGGGGAGTACGGGTGGCCCCCCTGCCCTGGCTCTCAGCTCAGCCAACGCAGCTGTGGCAGATGCGGGGTCTAAGGGATGGATGGGGCTCATTCTCCCCGGACAAACGTGGCCCTCCCCTAGAGCCAGACAGGGCAGCATGGGTCTTCCCAAGGGCCACGGCAGCTACAGATGGGGGGTTTGTCTTTGTTCAGGCTCTAGAAGGTAAAGCACAGAAATATAATGACCACCCACGCTCAGAACTCAAAGGGTTCTCCAGGAGCCCAGATCAGCTGGTGCGGGAAAAGGTCGTTAGTTTTCCCTGCCACGAGGAGCTTGTTTGCGTGGAGGGAAGAGTTATGGTCGCGCCCCGCACTGAGGGCTAATCAGACTCAGCACAAAGCAAAAATGGGTAAATCGACCGCTGGGCTTTGAAGCTTGCCAGGTCACAAAGTCTCACTGCCTTCCTCCAGGCGGCAGGGGCTGTGGTCCCCACTCACAGGGGAGAGAAGCGGGGCACCCGAGGTCACCCGCAAGTGGTCGATCACCTATCCACGCCTCGCAAATCAGAGCTGGGAAGTGCGCGGTAGACCGCCCACCCGGTTCCGGCGGGTCTGAGCTTCGCCAGCCCCCGAAGGCTTCGGGGTGGGGGCTGGGCAGGGAGGGGGCGACTCGGCTGCTTGGGTTCCTCGGGTTCCTCGACGCTTTCCAGCCTCCGCTAGGGGCCGGGAGTGGGAAGAGCTCCACCTCGGGTGCGCGAGGTGCACCGCCCACCCCACCCCGCCCCGCTCCATCCCCCCGCGCGAGCACCAGGTGAGGCTGCCCGGCTTGGCTCGGGACAAAGGACCAGGGCATGGATCCTAGGCGGGCGCCACCGCCCAGCCCGAGCGCTCCGGTTGCGCTCAGCCCCTGCGAGGAGGGCGAGGCTGGCGTGGCTGTGGCCCTGCACCTCCTCAAACTTGGCCACCCAGGGCGCGTGGGGAAGGTACCCCGTTACCTGTGCGGCCATAAAAGACAGATCCATGGTGTCACCGCTGCTGCTGCTGCTACTGCTGCTACCACTGGCGCTCGAGTTTTCGCTGTCGCCGCTGCTGCTGCGGATCCAGCCGCCTGCACCGCAGGCCAGGAGCGGGCGGAGCAGCGAACAGGCGCCCCCGGGTCCCCGCGGCGGCGGCGCGCACCTCACCAGTCCCGGCGTGGCGGCGCGTAGCTAGCCAGCCCTGCGCCCTCAGCTGGCTCCGGGTTCCCGACTCCAGACGGCGAGGGGGCGGGGCCCCTAGCGCGGGGGGCGGGGCGGGGCTCCCGGGACCCTGCACCCCTCCACGTGATCACTCTCAGCCCCACCCTCTGGGGCGGGGCCTGGCGGACCCTTGAGCGCTAGCTGTCATCTACCTGCGTGGGCCAGAAGGAGAAACTGAGGCCTGAGTTGAGACCACTGATTGGTGCAAGAACCAACGTCCAACCCAAACCCAGCGCTGTTGTCGCCCCGTTCTGTACAGTTGACCCCAGTCCACCAGGGAACCTGGATGTGCTTTCTGAGGACTGGCATGCTGATCCGAAGCCTAAGGGTCAGCATCACTCAGAGCAGGATTAGGGTGAGGGAGTTTTGTGTGCCAATTCTCTGTTCAGACTCCGGTATGTGCCTAGGCACAGGCAGAATGAAGTTTTAAATCTAGTTTTGCCCTGTGTGCGGCTTGGATAAGTTAGTGTCTCTAAGCCTGGATTTCCGCATCTGTAAAATGAGGGTAACAGAACCTAAGAATTACATGAGGTGTACATGGCTCCACGTGCTGCTGGCTCCACGGCCAGTCTCACATAAAGCAGGCTGCTGTGAATGGTGTCTCCTGGGATCACGTGGTGCACAATTGCACCACTGGTACTCCATGGCTCCCTAAGTCCTCCTCTGAGCTCAAACAAGTCTCCCAAGCCATGTAGATGTGGCTGAAATGAGGGGAGGGTGCCCAAAGGGGCCTGTTGCCCGCTTACTCACTCCCAGTCTCACCCATGAGCCACAGGTCCATGCCAGCAGCCACCCCCAGGGTGGTCAGATCCTTCCTGGAGCTGACAGCTGGTCGGCAAGACCAGGACCTTCCCTGCCTCCCTACTGACTGTCAACACATTATGTACTTTGGTTGTGAAGTCTCCTATTAAAAAAAAGGGCATGCATACTGTACATGTACAGTTTAAAAAATAAGAACACCCCTCACCGTTTAACAAATAGAAGGGCAAGCAATAGCCTTGAAACCCTGGTGTGTATCTTTCCAAATGGGTTTCCTACCTGCCCCACTCTCCAGGGTCTCCTCTATCCTAAATTTTCATTGTAATCATTCTCGTGATTTTCTTTATAGTTTACCTGCTTTAAAACTTTATAAAAAATGAAAATGCTCTTTGATGTATCCTTGCCTGACTCCTCTCCCCCATTTTCAGTCAGCAATGTCTGTGTGGCTGATGGTCTGTGTCAGCTTGTCATTGGCCCTTTGATGGATATTTACATCATCTGCAGGTTTTCTGCTAGAGCAGGCCATACTTGTATGACATCTTGAACTTGCATCTTGATGCACTCAGAGATTATGCTAGAAATGAAATTGTGGGGTGATGTGTTCAGTTCCTCTGCATCTTTGCTAAGTAATGTCCATTGCTTTTCCATTTCTGATTTCCAAGGAGATTTTTCCTATTTGATTGTCCTATACTATAGCATGCAACAGGTTCTCATTGTTGTACATTTTCACCAACACTTTGCTTCCTTAGACATTTAATTTCTGCCAACGTGCTAAGAGGAAGTAGTGTTCCATTTGGATTGAATCCTCATTTCTTTGATTAGCAGTGACATTAAACATCTTTTGTAGATCCACTGACCACTCTCATTTCCTCTCATAAGAAATGCCTTTCATATAAGTCTTTTGTGATCTTTTTAGTAATTCAGTTGTTGAGTTTTTCTTATTGATTCTTTGTAAAAGTATTTATATATTTTAGGTGCTGATCTTGTTGGTTATTGGTGTTACAAATGGCTTCTTTCAGCATTTAGGTTTATTTTCATTCTCTTTGTTGTATGTTTTGATAGACAAGCGTTCAATTTTAGTTTAGTCAAATTTTATTATTATTATTATTATTATTATTATTATTATTTTATTATTTTACAGTTAGCCTTTGTTTAGGAAATCTTTTTCAGGGCGTGTACTCAGGAGGCTGGCCCGGGAGGTTTACTGGAGTACAGGAGTTCTGGACCTGCCTGGAAAATGTGGAGAGACCCGCATATCAAAAACAGTGTTTTCCCACCTGGAACCATAAAGATGCTAGCCTGTAGCTTTTAGAAAAAAATAAAATATTTCTTTCTTTACAAGTTTCAACTTTTTTATAACTGATTTTTTCTTTCTTTCTTTTTTTTTTTTTTTAGTATTGGGTGAGGAAGAAATTTCAGTTTCCCGGACTCATAATCAATCCCCAGCCCCGGGTTGACGGGACTAGCCCTTTCCTGTTGGTCTGCAGCAGCGTTTCTCAGGAGTTCTTGTAGGTACCGGTCTGGCTCTGATTGTTCTGTTCCATGGGCTGCTCATCTATCCCAACACTAATGCTATACAGACTGAGTCACTACAGCTTTATACTGATTGAAGTAGGGTAAGTGTCACTGGAGGGGTCCAAGAGGTCCTAGAGAAGGGGACCTCAACTTGGGATGACCCAGTCCTTGACAAATGTGGCAGAAAAGAATTTTATTTTATTTTTTGGTACCAGGGATTGAAGTAGGAATGCTTAATCACTGAACTACATCCCCAACCCTTTTTCTATTTTATTGAGAGACAGGATCTCACTAAGTTGCTTAGGGCCTTGCTTAGTTGCTGAGGCTGGCTTCGAACTCTCCATCCTCCTGCCTCAGTCTCCCCAGCTGCTGGGATTACAGGCTACGGGTGTGCACCACAGCGTGCGGCTGGTAAAAAAGAATTTTAGGATGAGCTAGAAGGACAAGCAGACCTGTTCAGGAAAGGGAGGGTGCAGGATATCTCTGGAGTGAGAGGCATTATGGGGGCCTTGAGCTCTTCTTTTAAAGGAAACTGTGAGGGTTGTGCATGAGACAGCCTGTAGGGATGACCTCAGTGTGGTGATCGCTGTTCCCAGGACCTTAGAGGAACGTCGTCTCCACTATGTGATCAACGGATAACATTTGGAATGTACCTGGTAGTAGAAGTTTCTTAAATTATCATCTCTTCCTTTGTTGAGTCTATTCCAAAAATACATGTATTGGTACATTGCTCAGGGAAGTTTTGGTAACTGAGTGAATTTCTAGTAGCTTTAAGATTGTGAGTGAAGATTTGTAGATTTCCCGGAAATTCGGGAGCGACGTGCCCGCGAATAAAACTGGCCCTGGGAGGACAGGCACGCGGATCTTCAGTGCAGACTTTCAGGTTAAGGTCATATCTCCTTTTCCTTCCTTTTGTCTCCTTTCTACCTGTCTTTTCTTTTCTAGAAGATTCCTGGCTACTCCTGGCCCTATACTCTTCTGGATATGTATATCTCTATGTGTACTTAGCTCTTCTTTAATGTTTTTATACATGGATCTAGCAAATCTTTTGCTAAAAACATTCCCCTCTGCCTTTCGGAAGTTAAACTTTTTCTTTTGAGTGCTTGTAGGTTCGTATGTAGTCATAAGAAATAATACAGAGGTCTCATGTGAACTTTGCCTGCTTCCCATAATGGTTAACGTTTTGTGAAATCATAAAAGTTCATAACATCTTATAATGTGTGACCACCAGGATGTGGACATTCATAAAGTATAGATTCGAATTGTGGGATCATAGAACATGCGACCTTTTCTGGTCAGTAATTTTTCAGGCAGCCTCGTTCTCTGGAGGTTCCTGCTGTACCAGTAGTTGCTCCTCTTCGTAGGTGGGTATTTTATTTTGTGGATGTGCTGCAGTTGGTTTAACCCTGAGTCAGCTGAAGGACACCAGTGCCGTGTCTGTCCTTTGAATGTTCTGAATGAAGCTGCCTTCTTATATGCACATTGTCTTCCTTTCTCTGGGATACATGCCCGGGAATTCAGTGGTGGGGTCATATGGTTGTTGCATTTTTCTTTTTAGAATGTTTTTATTGGTACATTATAGTTACACATAGTAGCGGGGTTCATTTTGGTACAATCACACATGCATGGAATATAATCTGCTCCATTTCAATCCCCAGTCCTCCCTCTTTTCCTCCCCTCCTCTCTCCCCCTCTTCCTCTTCTACAATTCTCCTGGTCTGTTTATTTATTGTTTTTTCAATTGGTGCTTCATAGATATACATAAAAGTGACATTTATTGTGGATTCTTCATACATGTACGTAGTATAATTTGGTAATTTCATCTGCAACTACTTCTCACAGTGGCGGTAAATCTGACACTCACCCGAGTGGTCTCCACAGTCTTGCCAACGCTTGATATTGTGGTGGCTAGTTGTCTATGTCATCTTGACTTGCAGTCAGGTTCCCAAATTAAACGTTCTTCCTGGGTGTCTGGGGGTGTTTCTGGATGAGATTAGTATTGGAGTGGATGGACTCAGTAGAGACTGTGCTCCCCCGTTTGGCAGGGGGCATCATTGAGGGCTTGAGTGGAACCTGAAGGCAGAGGAAGGAGGACTTGGCCTCTTGTCCCCAGCCTCCCTGCCTGATCTGGGACATCTTTCATCTTCTGCACCATTGGCTCCTTGGTTCTCAGGCCTTTGGAATTTGAAGAACCGTCTCTTCCCCGGGCCTCTAGGGAAGGTGGCTGATTATGGGTCTTCCCAGCCCTGCTTATTGTGTGAGCCAATTCCCATAAGAAAGCCTACATATCTATATAAGTCCTGTTAGTTCTGTTTCTCTGGAGAACCTGACTAACACGGGCGTGGTCTTTATTTTTATGTCTGCCATTCTGGTAGGCATGTAGTGATAGCTCACTGGACTCTCACCGGTGTCTCCCGAGGGCTGATGACGTTGACCACCTTCCCGAGTGCTTATCTGCCACCTGTATATCCTTTCTGATAAAACGCCTGCCAGTGTCTTTCACCCTTTCCTAATTATACCGTTGGTTTACTCTTGAGATTTGTTTATTAGAAACTACTTTTTCATCCAATCTATGGTTTGAAGATATTTTCTCCTAGTTTTTAGCTTTATCTTAAACAGTTGACATTTTAAATTTTGATGATGTCAAGTTTATTAGTGTTTTCTGTTTTGATGGTAGTTTTGTGGTGTTAAGTCTGAGTATTCATTGACTGGTCCTTTATTGTGAGGATTTTCTCCTGAAAGATTTAGGGTCACACCACTTTGGAGTTAATGTTTGTACATGGACTCAGGAGAGAGTCACACTTCACTATGGATACCATCTCACTCCGGCACCCTGTGTTAAAAAGTCCCTCTCCTCCACTGAACTGCTCTTACGCCTTTATTAAAAACCCACTGGGCTTGTTTGCGAGAGTCTGTTCCTGGGTTCTCCACTCTGTTAGTCCGTCTTTGTGTCTACCCCTCTGTCAATCCACAGCCTTGGTTGTTGTGGCCGTAGGGCAGGCTTAAAATCAGGAGGTTGGCTTCTTTGTACGTTCTCCTTGCTTTCCAAAATTACTTTAACTATTCCACGTCTGTGGCCTTTCCATATAAATTTTAGAATATTCTTGTCTATGTCTATGAAACAAAATCTTGCTGGGATGGAATTATGCTAAATAATATGTATCAAACCGGGGGGGGGGGGAGGATCACGTCTGTGTTACGTTACATCTTCCAATCTATCAGCAACAACGTGTGTCTCCATTTAGTTATATATATATTTTTTATCAATGTGTAGTTTTCAGCATACACGTTCTGGATGTATTTTATTAAATATATACCTAAGTATTCTCCTCCCCTCTTCCTTGGCTCCTTTCTTTCTCTTTCTCCCTCCCTTCCTTTCTCTCTCTTCCTGTCTTTCTTTCTTCTTTTGATTATAAATGGTATTTGTCTTAGTCTGTCTATTGCTATAACAAAATGCCCCAAACTGTGTAATTTATTAACAGAGAAATGTATGCCTCACAGTTCTGGAGACTGGAAGCTCAAGTTACAGGTGTCCTGGCAGAGTCACTGTCTGGTGAGGGCAGGCTCAGCTTCCCAGGTGTCCTGGAGGGGACAGAGATGTGTGAAGCTTCTTTGATAAAGGTGTGAATCCCGTTCATGACCTAATCCTCATTACCTCTTGATACCGTCACCTGGGGGTTTCAATTCCAACAGACGACTTTTGCAGGGACACTGACCTTAGCAATGTTGCATTTTTAGTTTTGGCATCCATCACCAATTTTGTACATTTATCTTTTATCCTGCGACTCAGAACTTATTAGTCCTTGAAGTTTTATTTTAAAGTTTTTGCAGATTTCTTGGGACTTTCTACACAGACAACCATGCCATTTGCACGCAAGGATCTCCTATGTCTTCCTCCCTGTCTTTTGCCCTTTATTTCCTTGCTGCGTCCCTCCTGTGCCGCCTGGGACTTCTGTCCCTACGTTAGAGCAGACATCGTGTTTCACCTGCTCCTCAGGAGGCCCGGGAGGTGGGGCTGCCAGCAGCAGTGAAGATGGACCCTGCTCGGTGGCCCAGCTGAAGGCAGTGTCTGCTCCCACGCCCGCCTGGCTCCCCACGAGGAGCCCCCTGAGAGGCGTCTCTTCTAGAAGGAGCCCTCGGGTGACGTACTTCTGTAGTACCCTCTGGCAGGCTGGCCCTGTCCCCTGGGAACCCAGGCCTCCCCCAGGACCCAGCTCTGGAGGAAGAGAGGAGCTCAACAGAGGCAAGCTGCTGCTTGTTTTGTTCCTATTTTATAAACCCCAACTCCCCTGACAACACTGTGAGCTCACCTCCTACATCAAGTCCTTGGGCAAGTCCCCCTCTCCCGGGGAAGCGGGTCTTTCCTCTCTTCCAGAAGGGGCAGGTATGCGCCCGCTAGTGATGAGCCGGGTGCTCTTGCTGGCTGTGCCCTCGTGGTAAACAACTGTTTAATCACAAAGGCTTTGAAGGAAGGAGGCACCTTCCCATCTGTTCCCTGGCAGAGAGGTAGGGGCGGCCAGAGGGAGTGAATGGCTGCCAGGCTGGGCGGCATCTTGAGGTGGCTTTGAAGTCACTCTCTCCATGTCTCCCTTCTGCATCTGCAGGCTGGGAGTCTTCATAACCAGCACTATAGCCTAGACAAAGAACGTTTCCATCGCCCCTACTAGTTCCCTCCTGGCCCTTCACAGTCAGTCCCCAGCCTCAGACAACCATGGTCAGGCTTCTGTCACTACAGATGAGATTTGTCTTTTCTAGATTTTTCTGTGGATGGAATCATACAGAGTGCTCTCTCGTCTGATTTCTTTCATTCAGCAGGAAGTTTTTGAGGTCATGGTGCTGTATATCTCGATAGCTCTGTTCTTACTATGGAACAGGAGGCTTGTGATGAACGGATGGGTCTGTGTATGGGTCCATTCTCCTGTTGGCAGGTCTTCCTGTTGATTCTAAGCCTTTCAGTGTTATGCGAAACCTCCCATGAATGTTTGTGTGCAGGTCTCTGTACAGACATCTTGCTCTCTTAGCTGTGTGTCTACTAGGAACTGCTGGCTTGTTTTCCAGAGCGTGCACATTTTGCATTAGCCCCACCAGTGTGTGAGAATTCTAGTCACCTCACTCCTCGCCAGCATGTGATGTTCTCATTGCTTTTAATTTAGCCATTCTAGAGGGTATGAAGTAGTATTTTGTTACTTTTTGTTTTTTTATTTATTTATTTACTTATTTTTTTGTGGAAGAGGAAAAGTCTATTTTGGCTCCTGATTTCAGAGGTCTCAGCCCATAGATGGCTGACTCCATAGCTCTGGGTCCAAGGTGGGCCAGAACCTCATGGCAGAAGGGCATGGCAGGGGAAAGCAGTTCAGGACATGGCAACAGGAAGCAGGGAGAGATTTCCCTCACCAGGGACAGAATATAAACCCCAAAGCCATTACAGTTTAAATTTATCCTTTCCTGATGACGGAAGATGTTGGGCATTGACTTATGTGTTTATTGGCCATTTGTTCATTTTCTTTTGTGAGTGGTCTGTTCAGAACTTTGGCCCATTTAAAAAATAGTGGATTGCTTGTCTTTTTATTACTGAATTGCAAGATTTCTTCATTTTGTATTTGTTCTTTATATTTTGGATACAGGTCCTATGTCAGAACGTATATATTGTAAATATTTTTTTCAGTCTGTAACATTTTTTATTTCTTTTTAAAATTTAATATATTCATTCATTTAGTTAGTTTAAGGTGTCCATGATATTTTGACCTATTTAACTTGATATACATGCATGTAGTGAAATGTTTACTATCATCAGCCAACGAACATGCCCGTTATCTCAGATGGTTATCTTTCTTTCTTTCTTTTCTCTTTTTTGTGGTAAGAATACCGAAATCTGTTCTCTTGGCAGATTCCCAGGTAACAACACGGTATTATCCACTGCAGCCTTGTGCTGTGGTGGGCTCTCTAGACTTACTCATCCCACAATCCTGCTGCAGTGTACCCTTGGCCTCCGTCTCCCCATGTCACCCCTTCACCACTTCTGCGTGGCTTCTGTGTGTTGCATGTGGCAGGATCGTCTTCTTTTTAAGGCTGAATGATAAATATTCCTTTGCCGTATGTTGTGCACATACCACGTGCTCTTCTTCAGTCGCTGGTCACTCGTGTCCACATCTGGGCTGTTAGGAACAATGCTGCTGTGTACGCGGGGACTTCACTTCCTGTGTGTGCATCCTGTGAGTGATTGACAGGCCGGTAGTCGCTCTGTCTTTAATTTCTTTAGCAGCCTGCATGCTGGTTTCCATAATGGCTGCCCAGTCTACGTTCCACCCACTCCGTACAGATTCCTTTTTCTCCACTTGCTTTCCAACACCAATCCATTTCAGTCTGTTGTCATTTTTTGTTTGTTTGTTTTTTCTTTTTCTTAATGGTGTTTTTCAAAGAGGAGTTCTTTGTTTTGATAAAATCCAACTGATTTTTTTTGTCTTTTTTGTCTGCCTCGAAGTCATGAAGATTTTCACTTCTATTCTCCTGAAATTTTATGCGTAGTTTTTATGCTACGGCCGTGATGTATTTTTGTCTTTAGATATGGCATGAATTAAAGGTTGAGGTTCCTTTCTTTTCCTTGCCTGCACTTCCCTCCCCTCCCCTCTCTGTCTCTTCTTAAAGGAAGTCCACTTGAACCTGAACCCTTTGTTGTAATGACCATCCTTTGAATTACTCAAGACTGGGGCTAGATTGAAGGAGACATGAAATTTAAGGTCGTCCTCACTCTTAGGTTTCAATCTTGCTTTTGCAGGACCTTGACAGCGAGGGCCTCCTTAATTGTGATTCCCAGTGCCTTGCTGGTCACCCATCGACTTATCAGCACCTCCCAGGCAGATATGCACAGTAGAAAGATCACTCTCTTCCCTGTGCCCTGCCAGAGTGATCTTGCCCAGGTAGGTAAAATGACCAGTTAGGGACACCCACAGCTCTCTCCTGCTGTTGGTTCAGCAGACATTCATGGGTGACCACTGGTCTTCAGATTTAACCTGGTCAGCACTGAGCTATGAGTCCCCTCTTCCACCTGCTCCAGATCAAGCATGTAATGACACTACCAGGTTCTCCATGGAGGATTCTGCAGGTTGCACACTGCACAAGGGTGCCTGGCAGGGAGGTGAATGGGGTTTATCATTCAGCCATGCCCCCTCCTATGGCCAGTGAGAGGCCATCTGCCCAGAGGCAGGTGCCTTTGTTAATTCCCCTTAAGGGTCTTAGAGGGAATTAGCAAAGACCCAGAAATCATCCTTTGATCCTCTCTCTCCCTTACCCCTCTTCTCAACCCTCTAACCCCATGGTTCCCTGAACTCCGGCCACACGAGGCCTCTTTCTGTCCCAGAATACACCAGGTGAAGTCGGTTTTCTCGGGAGATTGGTCTTTGCTATTTCTCTGCTTGAAACTCTTGCTATGGATCTTTCCTCCAGAGACTCATGTTTCAGTTCAAAAGGCACCTCTTCCAGGAGGCCCTCCCTGATCACTCTCACTTAAGTATCCCTATCATAGCACTTACTTAATTTTTTTTCCCATAGCATTTCTCCATTTTTAAATTTTTCACTGGTTGGAAGAGGCAATCTGCTGTGGGCCTGGAGGTGGTGGCTCTTTCCCCAAGGCCATTTCTTGGGACTGTGATTTTGGCCTGTGACCTACGCAGGATGAGGTCATATCTCCCCAGACAGTGTAGTGCTCACTGCCGGCGCTCAGAGCGGTGAATCCGGGGGTTCCGTGCCGGCCTCCTGTGAGGCAGCACTCTGGCCTGCCTCGCCCCTGCTCCCCCACATGCAGACGTGCCTGAGAAAGGCGCCAGCTCTGTGCTTGGAGACCCGACCTCCTCAGCCAGGCGAGGTCACTCTCTGACGCCTGGTGAGTGCAAGAGCCAGAGGCCCCTCCATGCTCCTGGTCCTGGCAGTGTGACCTGGGAATGGGGACCGACTGGGACATGTCTATGGGCCCCAGGGACAGTCCCAGACTGGGATTATGCCAAGTCCTGTATACATGATTCATGGTGCAGAGAACTGGGGATCTGGAAATAAAGAGCATTGTGTTCCTTAAAAGATTCTTGTGCTGAAGGCCACAGCAGGAGTCTTGTCATCCGTCCCCATCTGGGACCCAGATGAAGGAGGCAGGGGCCACAGAGACCATGGGGTGGATGCCTGTCCTTCCTGGAAAACCCTAAAAGTGTTTAAGAATTCATGAGTTTCTCGCTGAGTGATTTGATAAATTATTCAGGGCAGTCCAGGGGGTGGGCGTGGCCTAGGACCTGTCCATTTTGAATGGGCTGGAAAAAATGAGGCAGCGGGACAGCTAAGTGCACAGGAAATCCTGCTGTCCCTGGAGGCCTGGCCACACTCCAGCCTCTGTCTGCTCACTCAGGAAGGTCCTCGTCCTGACCACTCCCACCCCCACCCCAGGGCTTTGGAAAAAGACTCTGGGGCTGCTGGTACCTGGACCAGCAGGGCACCTCATTAAAATGCACAGTCCTCCCAAACCAGATCCAGCAGTCTGGATCTTACAAGTTTCCCAGGCGATTCCCCTGCCTGCTCATCTTTCTCCCAACCCAAATTAAGCCTTCCCAAGGGCTCCCTAGGGCTCTGGTCTGAAATTGCAATTCGACTCAATTCAGTTTGACAGTCATTTACTGGGTACCTACTCATCTTGTATAGGTTGCCTCTAACCTCAAAAAACAGGCTCAGAGAGGTTCACCTGACTCAGGTTGCTCAGTAAACACTGGGCAGTGTTAGGATTTGAATCCAGACCCAAATGTGTCCAAAGTTCGTATGTATTCTGTACCATCTGTTCCTGCTCATAGGAACTGACTGTATTTTAGTCAGACCAGTGCAAAAACACTAATAATTATCAAACAAGGAAGATTAACTCATTTATTCACCCATTTATTCTTTAATTCACAAATAATCCATTAATTCAGTATAGCTTTCTGAGCACCTAGTGTGCGCCACGGGCTGTGCCCAGAGGGTTGTGGCCAGCGCTGTACAGGTTCCCTGGTGGTGGCAAGGGGCTGTCTTATGACCCACAGCTGCCCATTTGGGGAGAATGAAGACCTGGGTTTGCACTTAGCTTTGCCCCTGGCTGGCGGATGCGTCACGCAAGCTACCAACCTTTCTGAGCCAAGTGTCCCCATGTTTAAAGCGGAGGAGCGGAGGAGATGACGGTACGCGGGCCGGGGCTGCCCCTGGTGCACCGTTGGGTATTCCCTCTCTAGAGGGAAGGCTCCTTGGAGTCCATGCGCGGAGGGAGGGAGGGAGGGAGGGGTCGCTGTTGGGCTGGTGTTTCTCCAGCTTTGATGAACGTCCTGCTGGAACAGGTCCACTAGAGGCTGCAGAGTGAGGCGCCGGCGGTCCTCATTGCTCATGGCGACACCCACCAGATGCCTGCGGGTTCTGCGGGTTCTGGGAAAGGCTCATGAATGAACACGGGAGGAGGTCATGTGCATGTGCGGGGGTGAGAGAGTGGACGCCAGGATTAGGAGGCCATAGGAGGCACAGCATCCCCCGTGCGCCTCGCCGGCCTTCCTCGCCCATGCATGCGCGTCAGGGCTGATACTCCCGAGGAGCCGATGCGGTGCACTGGAGCTCGCCTATCGGCGTCGCTGTCCCCTCATTGGAGCAGGGTTCCTGCCGCGTGGGAAAGAAGGGGGAACTGGCGGCAGGACTCCGGGCGTGGCCGCACCCAGAGAGAACCATGCCCACAGCCACTCCTGCCCTCTAGAACAGGCACTGAGCCCCCGAGTGCCAGGCACCGGGCCAGGTACCAAGCTGACAAATGGAAACGAGGCCACACGGTACAGACCGTCTGTCCAGTAAGGTGGCCACTGGTGACACTTGGCTCCTGAGTGCTTGAAATATGGTAGTCTGAATGGAGATAAAAATATAAAATGTCCACAGGTGTTGGAGACTAGTGTAAAAACTTTATGATTTTTAAATGTTGATTACACATTGAAATGACAACGTTTTAGATGCATTAGGCTAAATCAAATCTGTTGTTAAACGCAATTTCACCTGTTTCTTTTTATGCTTTAATGTGGCTACTAGAACATTCTACCCTGTGTACATGGTGTGTATTCTGTTTCCCTAGAAGGTGGCTGGTGTAGACAGTTCAGGTCACTCGGCCCTGCTGCCATGTGGTCGGTTGGGGGCTCCTCGGCAGGGCGAGGCAGGTGAGTGGGAAGGGGAGGGGGACAGACTCTGGGCTCCAGTGAGGGGTCAGATTGGGCAGTCCCCACTTCCCAGGTTGACTGATGGAGAGTCACTCGCTCTCTGGGGAAGCTCCCCGCTAGATCCCAGGCTAGACCTGGGATGGGGAAGGCTAACCTCAGCTGCCCATACTGCCTCTGCCAGCGCCACCCACACAGGGAAGTGTCCCTCCTCCCAGCCCAGCTGCGTCTGCCCTCCCGCCCACACTTGCCTGCTTCCAGAGGCCCAGCCGTCCGTCCCCAGGAGGCAGCTGCTGCTTTACCTCTGAAGAGTCTGATGGAGTCATTTTAATTAAAGCACTGATTGCACTGGAGGAGATGGCGGGGAATGCACGGCTCTCCTGGGAAGGATGGCGGGTGGTGACGCGGGAGGTCATTGGAAGACACTTCTCCCCCCAGCCCTGCGCCTGGGACAGGCACATTACCTCA
This sequence comes from Sciurus carolinensis, assembly GCF_902686445.1. Classification (NCBI taxonomy): domain Eukaryota; kingdom Metazoa; phylum Chordata; class Mammalia; order Rodentia; family Sciuridae; genus Sciurus; species Sciurus carolinensis. The sequence continues at coordinate 191,725,033 of NC_062214.1, read as the reverse complement.
TCTCACAGTCACGACCACGACGGTGATACTGATCTGATCGGGTGGTCGCTAGGCGGCTCCTGATCTCCCAGGGGCCCAGGCAGTCTCCGTTCAGAGAGGGGAAGCAGCTCCCTTGAAGTCACACAACTAGTGAGAGCAAGGGCAGGACCTAAACCCAGCACCCGGCCCCGCGATCTGCCCACGGCTACTGCGCATATCCAGCGGCTCCCTGGAGTATGATGCAGCCCTTGGGGACCTTCCACGTGACGGTCTGGCCCAGATTCTTCACCGACGGAAGCCTCTGGAGGCCTCAATTTTTTTTCTCTGTTGTGTAAAAACAGAGCTAATGCCACCAACCTCAGGACAGTGAGGGTTTGATTAAGATCTTCACCTCCTGGGGCCCCTCGGGAGCTCTCTGACGCCACGCCTGACGTCACTGCGTGCACTTGTGAGCGAGCGCAGTTCTCCCTCTCCTGGTTCTGTCTCCCACCCCTCCAGCCCCTTCAGCTTCCTCTTTGGCTCTTCCCTCTTAGTCTTCTCGTTGAACTAATTTAACTTTTCCAAAGAGCTGTGCTCTGCCTGGAGCACCCTTCCCCTCCCAGCCTCTGCCTCCTCCTCACCCATCTGGGCTTGGTGGAGACGTGGTCTCCTCCAGAGCCTGCGCCTGCCTCACCAGAGACCCGCGCTCACTGTGCAGACCTCAGCCGCCAGCACCATGGAAGACCCTCGAAGGGACAGGTCCTGGCCTGCTTGCCCCAGCAACCCCAGGGCACGTTCCCAGACCTGGGGCTGGAGGTGAGCAGGGACTTTGCGCTAGGCCTGTTTGGAGGCCGTAACGTTCCCCTAAAGATATGTCTAAGTCTAAACCCCCAGTACCTGTGACGGCGACCTTCCCCAGAAGGAGGGTCTCGCAGGTGTCATCAAGTTAGAATAGGACCACCAGGGTGGGCCCGAATCCAATATGAGTGGTGTCCTTGTAGGAAGAGAAAAGACACAGACACCTGATGGAGAGAAGCACCTAGGAGACAGGCCTGATGAGGAGCCACCAGCAAGACCTGGGGAGGAGAAGGAGAGGGTCCTGTGCAGGGTCTCGGGGGACCATGGCCTTGCCGAGTCCTTAGTGTTGGACTTTGAGCCTCCAGAACCATAAAGAGAAAATTTCTGCAGTTTAAGCCACCCAGGTTGTGATACTTTGTCACGTTGAAGCCAGAATTAAGGACAGGTAGTTAGTGTAGAAATAGGGGATCGGGTCAAATCGGGGAAATGAAGCCATGAAGCCATCTGCCTCTGGAAGTTGGAGACTGCCCTGGGAGAATGGAATACCAAGGATCTCCAGAGCCCATGATGACCAAATTTACCTGCCTTTATCAAGGACTGCAAGCATGGAGCTGCTAATTAATGCTCCCTGGGCCCTTACCTGCCTGAATCACCTTGGCCCTCCCCCTGCCCATGGCTTCTCACTTAATGCAACACCAGGCCTAGTCACTAGGCAGGAAGGAGAGATAAGGGGGGAGAGAACTGGAGAACAAAGAGACATTAACCTATAAAAGATGTAGGGTGCGCTCACTTCTGGGGACTTTAGAACATCAGCCATGGCCCCCTTCTTCCTGCCGGGAGAAGTCTATATTATTACCTTTAAATAAAACCTGCTTAATATGTTGCCTTGGCTGCTTCTCTAGTGTTCAATCTTCAACATTAGAAGGAGCAGAACTCGTCACCGGTAAACGGCAGTATCAATGTTGTCCCTACAGATGCCACTTCTATGGCTGATGCCCTGTGATCTGGATGATTGGCTTCTGCCCTGTGCTTTGGTTTCCTTGCAAAGAAGGTGCCAGTCATACTTATCTCGAAGAGTCGCTGAGCATTAAATGGATTAATAGGGTGAAGCCCCATAAATAATAGGTGCTATGAGCAGAAGCTGTTATTTATAGCAGAGTTGCTCAAAAAATTTTGTTAAAAAAGTCAGCAGATGAAAGCCACCGTAGGAGTTCCAGAATCGTTCATTCCCTCCTTCCTCCTGCTCTGCAGATACGATTGCTTTCAGGTCTGGAAACTTACAGTGGTTGTGAGCTGTTGGTACCACTGTCCAGCATCCGTTCTCCCTCCTCTGGTGACAGCATTCCAACTGTCATGGGGCTCAGCTGGGGCTGACCCCATCTCCTGCCACCCTGGGAATTTGATTCAGGGTGGACACAGTCTCAAGTTGGCTGAATGAGAGGTATCCCTAGAAGTTTGACCGACAAGAGAAGCTGGCTTTCTGCGAAGTTGCTAAGCTGGTAGAAGGTAATCTGGGAGCCGTGAGTAGCCATCTTCCTGTCAGCCAGACCATGGGGAAGCAGAACTGAGAGGTGATGAGAAAAAGTTCCCCAGGCATCATTTGAGCACCTAGATCCTGTGCTGCCTGAAGGTGTTGTACCCCTTTTCAGTCACCAGAGTAAATGGATTAGAGTTTAATCTCCTGCAACCAGAAGATCTGACTCACCGTGAAAGTTGGTAGAAGGAGTGGGGTGTTGCAAGTGACGGGACCTCAAAGGAGGGGTCAGCTGAATGGGGCCAGGTGTGGGGCAGTACCGCTGGGAGGTTGGCCTTCCCTGTCATGCAGGGGCAAGTCAGAGAGTTGTCGGGTGTCCTGACACTGGCGCTGGGTGCCTATGTGTGCTAGGCTTTGGGAGACACAGCAGGAAAAAGAACACTGAAGCTTGCAGCCTGTTTCTATTTTTTATGGTTTTTAAAATTAATTTTAAATAAAAATTTGTTCTAATTGGTGGTCCATGACAGTAGGATGCATTTATACATTTCGATAGATCATACATTGGTCATGCAGTCATACATGTACGTGAGGTAATCATGTCTATTTCACTCTACTGTCATTCCTTCCCCACACCCCTTCCCCTCCCTTCACTCCCCTCTACCTAATATAAAGTAACTCTATTCTTCCCTAGCACCCCACCCTCCACCTCTCATTGTGAATTAGCTTCCACATAGCAAACATTTGGCCTATGGGTTTTGGGGATTGACTTATTTCGCTTAGCATAATATTCTTCAACTCCACCCATTTACTATCAAATGCCATAATTTCATTCTTATTTAAAGCTGAGTAATATTCCATTATATATGTGTGTGTGTGTGTGTGTGTATCTCACATTTTCTTCATCCATTCATCTGTTGAAGGACACCTAGGTTGCTTCTTGTTGACTTCAATAAATTCTTAAAAGAAACCTATGGAATCTGGCCCATCCAATGACGAGAGAGTAACACCTGGCTTTCCTAAATGAGAATTTTTCTGCTGTGGTTAATAATCCAAGTTGACAGTGAGTCAGATAATCCTCTTGATAATGGCAGCTATGCCCCTGAGTCAAGCTGTTGGGGACAGGAACAGGGTGCGGCAGCAGGGATCCTGGAAAGGAGCAGCATTCACCCGACCTCCCCCAGGCCCCCCCTCGTGTATCACTTTGGGTCCTGCACGAACCATCCATAGCCTGAGAGCTGCCCATACAAAGAGTCACCACTAGCGTTTGGCCTGGGCATAGGACAGACAGGGATGCTCACCTCCCAGGTGTTCACAGGTTACCTGGCCAAAACACAGGCCACGTGGTGAAGGACAATTTGGGTGGCCAGAGAGAGGAGAGCCCAGGTTCTACTCTAACCCTGGACTCTGGCCACAGCCTGGCTGCAAGGGCTACACCTCAAGGAGAGTTCTAGCTTTGGATCCTGGTCCAAGCAGTTGTCCTGAAACAAATAGACCAGAAACGTAATGGGTTTTCAAGTTGTCGAACTTCTGCAGAAATCGCCTCCTTGAAAAACAAAAGCCAGAGTCGCTCTGTCCCGGAGCCAGTGGGAAGCGGGTGGTCAAAGACTCACAGCTCCTGAGGGACAGCTGGTCTGGGTCTGGAATGCCCCCGGAACATGCTCAAGCTTGTCCCCTGGGTGGTGCTACGGGAGACGGTGCAAGCTCTAAGGGGAGGCCCATGGGAGGCGCTAGGACATGGGGCGTCCAGGCCTCTTGCTCCGTCTCCCTTGCTCTCTGTGCCTTGGCTTTCTGGCCACCAGGGGACATCTTCTCTCTGCCATGCACCTCGCCATGCGCTGCCTGGCTGCAGGCCCAGAAGCGGTGGGGCCACTTGGTCAGGAGCTGACACCTCCAAGACTGTGAGCCAGAATGTATCTTTCCTTCTTATAAGTTGATTGCCTCAGGTGTTTGTTACAGTGAAAAAAAGCTGGCTAACAGGATCATCCTTCAAGACCCTGCCGGGAAGGTCAGCAGATGGGGGATCTTCCCAGAGAACGGAAGCAGACGTGGCCCCGTGGCCGACTAAGGAACTTAGCTACTGCCGTTATGTGTAAGCGGACCCATGTGAGGTGGCAGTCTTGGGTTGCTTCTCCTTTCTTCAAGGGATTTTTAAAACCATTTTTCTATCGTCTTCATTTTAGGAGAGTTGTGCCAGGTAGGAGTTAATTTATCTTTCAGCCATATCTCGTTGGACCTCCAGAAATGACATGTGGATCTGATTGAGATTAATGAAAACCACCTCATGATGGTGGATCCAGGTCTGGATCTGGATCTGGTCAGGAGATTAGGGGGTGTCTGTTTTGGGGAGGAAAGGGCAGTGTTGGATTTTGCTGCCTTGTTAGCTGCAGGTACTTTGTGTGCATGGAAGACTGTGGTATGTGGAGGTCGGAAATCAGAAGGTAGGATGCAGCGTCACCTGTTTTTGCCTACCCGACACCCCCCTGGCCTCTGCTGTCAGAACGCTGCTCCTCCCTGGGCAGTGGTAGGTCGAGACCTTCCCAATGACCACAGGGAGTGCTTAGGCCATGCCCACAGCTCTGCCACCTCCCAACGTCATGGCCGCAGGTGTTACTCCATGGCGCACAGCTGGACGGTTGGTGGTTGCTTCTCGCAGTCCATTGGGGTAGACCTATGGTACCAATGAGAGTCGATCAATGCTTCCTCTGGAGCTCCTAGGAAGAGAGGTCACCTGTACTGGTCAGCGTTCTCTAGCAGGACACAACCAGTAGGATGCGTGTGGAATTATACTGGGGATTTATTAGACGGGGTGAGATGGTCAGAGGCTGGAGAGACCCACAGTGGCTGTGTGCAGACTGGAGGCTGGAGCCTCAGAACAAGAGGGACCCGTGATGCAGCCCTGAGGCTGAAGGCCTGGAAGCCCCCTGCACGGCGGGTGATGTGAGTCCAGGTTGAAAGGCTGAGGAATCTGCCGTCGACGTGCATGGCAAGGATAGTAGCAACAGATGCGCCTGCTCCACGAACCGAGCTCGTGCGTGCTGTGCGTGCTGTGCGTGCTGATGGGCTTCCTCTTTCCGCCTTTGGTTCTGTCCAGGCCCCGGCTTATTGGATGGCCCTGCTAACAGTCAGGGCAGGTCTCCCCCCTCAATTTACTGACCTACATGCCAATCATCTCTGCAAACACCCCCACAGAGCCGAAAGTGTGCATTACTAATTTCCTAGGCGTCTGTCAATCCAGTCAAGGTTATGGTCAAGATTAACCATCCGAATCCACTCCATGTCAACTTGACAACCAAATACATCTCCTAAGCCATCGGTCCTCATTCCACCTGACATGGTAGATTATCCTGCTCACAACCCAGGATGCTCTACTTCCTTCACCAGAAGAGGAGGGAAAGGTTTCTGAGTGATGCTTACTCTTCTCCAGAATATATTTATACATACATATATAAATATAAAATATGTATATTTTATATAAAATATAAATATATAAAAATATATTTTATATAAAATATAAATATATAAAATATATTTATATATTTTATATATAAAATATATATATAAATATATATATATATTTTGGTGATAGTGCTGGGCATTGAACCCAGGGCCTAGTGCATGCAAGGCTAGCACTCTACCAACTGAGCCATATCCCCAGCCCCAATATCCCAGAACTTAAATACCACAATGTGGATTTAACAACACTATGTACTCATATGAAGTCAGTAAATGTTATGTTACATGACAGAGGAATAAGAGAAGAAAGATATTTGCATTAATTTTCATGTATACACACACAATCATATTCTTAACAAAATAGGAAAGAAATATTCATGACTGTTACCGTCTCCCTTCTGTAACTAGTCATGTGGCTACCCACTCTGTATACCTCTTCTTCTGCTACCCACTCTGTATACCTCCTCAGGTCTTGGTTCTTCCCCTGGAGGGGTAACCCACTCGTTCATTCCTGAAGGGTCTGGGTCATTTGTTGTCCTGCCTGGACTGGTGGTTGTACTTTCTCAATGACCATGAAAACAGGACATGGTAGTACCAAGAGATGCCCCAGAGGATCTCCTGCACTCCAGCATACTCTTCCTCACTGCCACTGTGGAGTGACAGTCCAATCCCCGTTGGTGATCTGCATCAGTCACCCCTGCCAGCATCCTACCTCCATCTTACCTGTTGACAGAGGCCTGAGGAACCCAAAGTGGCCAGGGGAAGTCTTAACTTCCAGCTGGGGGGAATCAGTGTGTGCCTCCTGTAGAAGCAGCCCCCTCTGGAACAAAGGCTTCTAAACTCTCAGACCCTAGGGTCACGGAAACAGGGAGCAGAAAATTTGCCAGTGGGTCCCCGTGGGTAATGGTGAGTGGTTCCACTGTGGTTTCCAACTCTGGATTCCTGGACCTGCGAACCCTGCCTGTGGGAGAACAGGACCTCATGGAGGCTGCTGATTCAGAGAACACGCAGCCCCTGGAGAACCTCGGGCCAGCCCTGCACGGTGTTGCCACCTTGCTGGCACTGCCTCTGTGTCTTCAAAAGGCCTTTCCATCATTCTGTCCAACAGCTGCTTCAGGATGGTGGAGAAAATGGTGAAACCAGTGAATCGCGGGAGCTTGAGACATCACCACACTTCTTTGGCCATGACGCGTGTCCCTTGGTCGGAAGCCGTGCTGGGTGGAACACTGTGCTAGAGGAGAAGGCATTCTCTTAGTCCACGGGAGACGGTTTTGGCAGAAGCTTTCCCCACCTGTGTCTCCAGTACGTGTCTGTTCCAGTGAGAACAACACTGCCCCGTCCGTCATGAAGTTCCCCATGTAACCAGCCTGCCACCAAGTCGCTGCTCAGATTGGGGTCTCGGTATTGGCCTCTGATGCTGGCAGCTTGGGTACTCATCAGGGTAGCCAGGCCATCCTTGGTGAGTGGCAGTTCGTGCTGCCAAGCATAGGCACAACCTCCGTCCCTGCCACCTTGGCCACATGGTTTATGAGCCCATTGGGCGTGACAGGGGTGACTGGGGAAAGAGGCTGGCTGGTGTTCAAAGAATGGGTCATCGTGTCCACTCCATGGTTAAAATTCCACTCTTCTGAGGTCACTTTTTGGTGAACATTTACGTGGGACACAAATATTTGCCTATTCAGAGAGATTGTCCCCAAATGTCCTGGTCACCAATTTGCTGGTCATGATCATTCCAAGTCCCTGATCGTCCGCCAAATCATTGACTGCGGCTCGAGTCAGCGGGAGTCTCACGACTGGCCTTTTACCTTCACAGGCAAAGCATATGACCGGCGGCACTTCCTCGGGTTCTGCCCTCTGCGAAGGTTTCCCTTCAGCACTGTCCTTTGGGGATGTCCCAGAGAGGGCTGTCATGCCGCGGCTGTCCACTTTGGGGTGGTGCCCGCAGCACTTTTGGGTATGCACAGCCATCTGTGAACCAGGCCCTCGCCTTTGCTTCCTCTGTCAGCTGGTCACGGGGTGCTCTCCATGAGGCCATGGGCACACAGCGGGGGTCAGCAGGTGGCAGGAGAGGAAACCGTGGTCATTTGGGCCACTTCTTCATGGGCCCTACTTGTGCCTTCAGCTCCTGCTTGGGCTGATCACATAGGCACCATGCCCATTTGATGGTGGGGTGCTGCCGTGCACGGCCAACTCAATGACCCAGTGGGTCAGGCAGTGCCCCCTTGTCATGGGCAGCTCGGGCCACGTGGTAACCTGGTGGTGTGGTCAAGCTTTCGGTTTCTGCTAAGACCAGTAGCAGGTCAACAGCTGTCTCTCAAAGGGCGGGTGGTTATCTGCAGAAGATGGCAGGGCCTTCCTCCAAAGTCCTCAGTCCTCTGTCCTGATTCTCCTATGGGGTCCCCCAAAGGCCCCTTAAGAAGGCTGGAGCTTCCGTGCCTGGCAGGCCTCTTCCTTCCTCTGCCTTTTGTTCCATCTGGACACACCCACAAGTGTGCTTTAGTAACTCACAGGCACACCAGAAGTGTGCTTTAATAACTTCCCAGGAGTCTCAATCCAATCAAGTTGACAATCAAGATTAGCCACCCCTTTCTCTTTCCCTCGAGGCCATGAAGCTGGTAAAAGGCTAGTCGGAGCTGCCGGGAGCCTCTCACTTCTGAAGAGAGAGTTTGCCTGAAAGCAGAAGGAACCTGAGCTGAAGGCTGAGGGAGACAGATCTCTGAGAACATGCCCTGGGGCCCTGGTCTTGCAGCTGAGTTAGCCAGTAAATCTCTTTGGCTAAGCAATTTCCAGTTGCGTTTCTGCCATACACAGTTGAGTCTTGATTTATGAGAACTTGAGTTGATTCCAGGGTTATTGGACTGGAAGAGCCCTGGGAATCTTGGTTAAGATTTGCGTCTCTTCTTTTTCCCTGAAAATGACTTGAAAAAACACCAGCAACAGCTGCCGTTTTCAGAGCTACGTAAATCCCACAGATGTGTAGACCTACTTAGTTACTGAGGTGTGGAATTCTGTACCATTTGACTAAATTTAACTTTTCCCCTTACAGATGGGGTATGTATGTGTGAGGATAACTATCTTTGGATTTTATTGGGTGGTTCTTTATTTTGATACTATTTCCAACACCAAAAATTTGCACAAATAGTGTAAGAAATTCCCAGAAGCTCTTGAGCCAGATTCATCAATTACTAACATTTTGCTGCATTTTATCATTCTTTTCATATAAACATATTCAAATTACTATTTTTGTGAACCATTAGGAAGGAAGGGTGCAGATATCATGCATCTCTACCTATAGTTATTGCACATTTTTAAGAACAAGGATATTGCCAGGTCTGGTGATGCACACTTGCAATCCCAGGAACTCAGGAGACTGAGGTAGGAAGATCACAAGTTCAAAGTCAGCCTCAGCAACTGAGATCCTGTTTCCAAATAAAAAAGAATGAAAAATAAAAAGGGCTGTGGATGTAGTTCAGTGGTAGAGCAACCCTGGGTTCAATGTCCAGCACCACAAAAAATAAACATCAGCAACAACAACAGTGAAAAAGCATATTCATCTCTTTCTTTTTTTAAATTTTTAGTTCTGTTTAGTATACATGACAGCCGAATGCATTTTGATTCATTGTACACAAATGGAGTACAATTTTCATTTCTCTGGTTGTACAAGATGTAGAGTTACACCATTGGTGTAATTGTACGTGCACCTAGGGTGATAATGTTTGTCTCTTTCCACCATCTTTCCTTTCCCTCTCCCTTTCCCCTCCCCTCATTTCCTTCTGCACAATCCAGCGTGTCTCCATTCTTCCCTTACCCCACCCCCTGCCCCTGTTATGTATCATCATCCACAATAGCTAGATTGTGGAACCAACCTAGATGCCCTTCAATAAATGAATGACTAAAGAAACTGTGTTGTATCTACACAATGGAATATTACTCCGCCATAAAGAAGAATAAAATTATGGCATTTGCAGGTAAATGGATGAAGTTGGAGAATATCATGCTAAGTGAAATAAGCCAATCCCAAAAAACCAAAGCCCAAATGTTTTCTCTGATAAGTGGATGCTGAAAAAATGATATTCCTTTTACAAAATAATTATCAAAATCAGACAATTTAATATTAACATACTATTAATAGCTATTCTATAGAAATTATTCAAATTTCATGAGTTGTCCTATAATATCATTTAGGGTCATTTTTACTTCAGTTCATGATCCTACTTTGGGATTAGGCATTGCATTCAATTCTCATTGCTCCTTAATCCCCTTTAGTCTGAAAGGTTCATTCTTTCATCTTTGTCTTTCTTGACCTGGGCACTGTGGTTTGTGGACTGTCCCTTGGCTGGGTTGACTGGTGCTCCCACACTGCTGGGCATTAGGGTCTGCATTTTGGGCAGGAGAGTCCAGCAGTGGCACTGTGTGTTTCAGACTGTGTTGAGTTAGGAGCCCAGGTGGCCAGCCTATCCCACTGCTGATGATGTTAACTTTGATCGCCTGGTTAAGGGGTATCCCCACCCCCACAACTTCTCCACTGCAGAGCTGAATTGATAAACAATGGTGAGGAGACACCTTGGACAACCATCCTCACCCAACCTTCACAGTGGTGCTAACATCCTGCCCTGATTCTCACCTGATTCAGATATTCTCATGGTTGCAAAAGGGAAATTTGCAAACCACCCCATTCACAATAGCCTCAAAAAAAAAAAAAACAAAAAAACTTGGGGGAATCAATCTAACAAAAGAGATGAAAGACCTCTACAATGAAAACTACAGAACACTCAAGAAAGAATTTGAAGAAAACCTTAGAAGATGGAAAGATCTCCCATGTTCTTGGATAGGCAGAATTAATATTGTTGAATAAAAATATTCCAAAGGTGCTATACAGATTCAATGCAATTCCATTTAAAATCGCAATGATGTTCCTCATTGAAAAAGAGAAAGCAATCATGACTTCTTCCGGAAGAATAAGAGACCTCAAATAGTCAAAACAATCCTGAGCAAGAAAAGTGAAGCAGGAGGTATCACAATACCAGACCTTAAACTATACTACAGAGCAGTAGTAAGAAAAATGGCATGGTATTGGCACCAAAATAGACAGGAAGACCAATGGTACAGAATAGAAGACACAGAGACAGACCCACATAAATACAGTTACCTCATATAAGACAAAGGAGCCAAAAACATACATTGGAGAAAAGATAGCCTGTTCAACAAATGGTGCTGGGAAAACTAGAAATCCATATGCAGAAAAATGAAATTAAACCTCTATCTCTCACCCTGCACAAAACTCAACTCAAAATGGATCAAGGACTTAGGAATTAGACCAGAAACCCTGCACCAAATAGAAGACAAAGTAGGCCCCAATTTTCATGTTGGCTTAGGATCAGACTTCCTTAACAAGACTCCCAAAGCACAATAAATCAAAGCAAGAATCAGTAAATGGGATAGATTCAAACTAAAAAGCTTTTTCTCAGCAAAGGCTACAATCAATAATGTGAAAAGAGAGCCTACAGAGTGGGAGAAAATCTTTTCCACACACACTTCAGATACAATGCTCATCTCCAAAATTTATAAAAAGAACTTACAAAATTTTACACCCAAAATAAAAAAAAACCCAATCAATAAATAGGCAAGGAACTGGACAAACTTTACAAAAGAAGATATACAGGCAATTAATAAATACATGAAAAAGTTTTCAACATTTCTAGTAATTAGAGAAATGCAAATTAAAACAACTCTAAGATTTCATCTTACTCCACTTGGAATGGCATTTATCAAGAACACAAACAATAACAGATGTTGGCATGGATGTGGGGGGAAAGGCACACTTGTACATTGCTGGTGGAGTTGCAAATTGGTGCAGTGTGGAGAATCCTCAGAAAACTTGGAAAGGACCCACCTTTTGACCCAGTTATACCACTCCTCGGTTTATACCTAAAGGACTTAAAATTAGCATACTACAGTAACACAGCCACATCAATGTTTATAGCAACTCAATTCACAATAGCTAAAACTATGGAACCGACCTAGATGCCCTTCAACAGATGAATGGATAAAGAAACCATGGTATGTATACACAATGGAATATTATTCAGCCATAAGAAATAATAATATTATGGCATCTGCAGATAAATGGATGGAATTGGAGAATATCATGCTAAGTGAAGTAAGCCAATCCCCAAAAATCCAGAGGCCAAATGTTTCCCTAATAAGTGGAGAATGATATATAATGGGGGTGGGTGGTGGTAAGTGAGAGAAGAATGGAGGAACTTTAGATTACGTAGAGGGAAATGAGAGGAGGGGTATGAAAATGGTGGAATGAGACAGACATCACGACCCTACATACATGTGTGATTACATGAATGGTATGAATCTACATCATGCACAACCACAGAAATGAAAAGACGTACCCCATTTGTGTACAATGGATTAAAATGGAGTCTGTAGAAATAAAAATATAATTTAAAAAAAAGAAGAGTTTATTTTGGCTCTCAGTTTCAGAGGCACAGTCCTTGGTTGGCCAACTCCACAGCTCTGGACCTGAGGTGAGACTAAACATCATGGTGGAAGGGTGAGGCAGAGGAGAGCAGTTCAGAACATGCCCGCCCCTCATAACCTAATCATTTCATCTTGGAAAATTCTTGCTTGTCTCACATGTGAGCCTTAGGGGAACACCACACATCTAACCCCAAACAGGCTGCCATCATAGCTTATTATAGATTGGGTGGCTTGAACATCAGAAATGTGTTTCCTCATCATTCCGGTGACTGGAAGTCCAAGATCAAGGTGGCAGCATGGTTGGGTTCCTGTGGGGGATCTCCTGGGGTGTCCCCCAAGTGGAAAAAGAGAGACAACAAGTACTAATTCCATCCTGACAGCCCCACTCTGATGACTTCATGGAAACCTGCTACCCGCCCCATTGCCCCTGTCCAAATACCATCGTGTGTCCAGTTAGGACTTCAACAGAAGAATTCAGTTCATAGCAACCACCATTATTTTCATGTCCACATTGTCTCAGAGTTGGTCTTAGGAGTCCCTTCAAATTCATTCAGGTTGAGTCCAGTGTCCTTTTTACATATCCCCATTATTTATTTATTTTTCAAGTGCTTTTCAGGCACTGATGTGAGCGAGCGATGCTCTTGACGGAGACTGGAGGTCTTTGTGACTTTCCACCATGTTGGGATGTATTGAATGAATAACAACAAATTCACAGGCTGCATCACTTTTATTGACTTTAAATCACTGAAAACATTCATAGTTCACTAGGTGTTGTGACTGAGGTCATCGCAAACTGTTTTATTCCATTCCAATGTTAATGACTAGGGTTTGTAACATCCAAGTCACACATCACAGAGGTTACAGAAAAGCTAAGAAAGGGTTAAGGAGGCTGCCCCGGAGAGCAGATAGGATGTAGATCACAGTATGGGGTCAGTAAGGCTGAGAAGCAGCTGAAGAGCTTGTTCAGGTGCAGAACTTCTAGGCCAGGTCTGGAGGACAGGTCTGGATGGCAGGCAGTTTTAAGGTGGGCCATGTCAAGCAAGGGGACCTAGCTGAGCTGAAGCCCCTGGGGCAGAAGGGGGAGTCTGCCGCCCGCCTGCCTCAGGACACGGTCGCCAGGTGGTCTGTGTGCTGCAGTACCACCCCCAGGGCCCTCTCCGCTCGTGTTCCAGGTGAGGGGGTTACATCTGGTGAGACCCACCGGGGTGTGATACACCCACGTGTCCATGTGCTTCTGATTTAATTGGATAAGTTCGTAGGTGGTCATTTTAATTAGCACGACTAATTCATTCATCAATGTGTGCCTTACGAGTGTGCTGGGCAGATGGTGGTGGTTTACTTGCACAAACATGGTGTTGACTCATTCTACCTTGGCACTTGTACTCAAAGTGGAGTAGCTCACGGCAGAGCTTTATAAACAGCTGCTTTATAAGCTGAAGGGTCAGGTACTGCCCGTTCTGTAGAACTGGAGCGAGGCAGAGCAGGCACGCCCTGCTCTCTGAGGCACAGTTAGGTATTGTAAGCCTGTTGTGCGTTTCCTGGCCTGGCCTGGGCACCAGTCACCTTTTCCAGGGAACCTCAGTTTCTTTCAGTGGGGTTGATTCTCCTGCTCCCCCTCCTTCTTGGGGTGCTGGGACTTGAACCTGGGATCTCACACGTGCTCGCCAAGTGCCCTCCCACTGAACTTACCCCAGCCCCACGCCACTCGGAGACTGATGAGCTGGCCTGGCAGCTCAGAGACTTTGGGGTACCTCTTGGTCCCTCATCTGTGAGAGGCAGATGGCAGACTCCAGTTGTTTTTGACAGTTTTATTTTTAGCTCTGGTACGATTTGTTCAAAGGAGCCCAGTGGGTAAGACAGCAGCGTCAGGCTGAGTGAGAAGGCAGCCGGGGTCTGGCTTCTTTGGTGCTCTCCAGAAAAGTGAAAGGAAAGGGATCTGTCCCCTCCCTACTCACAGGGATGGGCTGCCAGTCTTTTGGTTCTGAGTTGGTGGCTCGCTGACCCCAGAGAGGATTTGATAACTTTTGTATTTCTGCTTAAGCTGTTTTTTTCTCATAAAGGAAGGAGTTATTTGCTCATGAGCTTTGAAGTGGGTACGGAGGGCCGATTTTGCGCGTTCCTGGAGTACAGGATACCTGGGCTGTGTCCCCACACAGAGCACTGGAGCCTTGAGGGAGAGCGAGAGAGTTCGCTCAGATTGGGTTGAGGAAGTCCGGGTGGCCCTCGGGCCACATCCAGTCAGATGTGAACTCCTTGGGTACTTTCATGAGAAGGGTTCAGAGCTGGATTTGATTTATTTTTTAAAAACCACTTTTGATCCTATGTGTCTGTGTGTCTGTGGGGTGTGGTGGGGCTATTATGCCTGGCACGTAGGTAAAAGGAAAAGTTCTCACTGAAGAGGGACCCTCAAGGGCTACGAATCGTCCTTACTCCGTGCCCGGATTCACCCTGGGCATCCCCTTGCCCAGCCTCGGTGCTGGAGGGGACGAAATACCTGGGACTGTGGAATCAGTATGTCAGGGGGTTTTCATGGAGGTTAAACATGAAGGTCCTGGGGCGTGCCTGCCTCAGGGCCTGTCCCTGAGGCCCAGTGAACAGGCTCTGATGACCCTTCAATTAAAGGTGGGCATGTGGTAGCTGAGGTGAGATGGGCCTGCCCAGTGGCAAGGGCTGGAGGGAGGCCGTCGCACAGTCTGAGGCTCGGGAGAGAGGCCTGGGCCGCAGGAAGAGCTTGGGAATTTCAGGCTGCCGCTGACAGGTGTCTTATGGCAGAAACTGGGAGCTCCAGTGTGCTCCGATGTGTCCGCTGGAGGAAACACGGGGGATCCAGTGCTGGGGCACAGCCTCTCCACCCTGGGATGAACTCTGAGATGCCCCAAAGAATGTTATCCAGGCTTCCTTGTGGGGGCAGCGGGTCCCTCTGGGCTTTGAGGCCGCATGGTTAGCAACAGATAAGGAGTGTCAATAGTATTTACAGCACTGTGGGAAATGATTGCTTCTCCTGGGGAGTTCCAACCACACACACGCACACGCGCGCGCACACACACGCACACAGCATGGGTTATCCATACATTGGAGAGAAAGCTTTTGATCATGGTGACTAGGATTGTCCAGCATTGTTTTAAGACATATTAATACCAATTTCAAAGAAATCCTGTGCAACTTTAGAATCCCATCTATCAGCCCCTCCTGGAAGGGAGGACTGGGGAATAAGATAGAGGAGCCACAGAAGGGATGCGTATCCACCACTTCAGTCCAAACAGAGGGCGGTGATGCTGGAGAGGAGCCTCCCAGCCAAAAAGTAACGGACTCAGAAAACAAAATGGCACCACGTTCAGAGCCACACTGGGCTGCAGAGGGGAGGCTCCAGGCCACGGCTCAGCCCGAGGGAGTATCCTGGGGTCCATGTCCAGCGGAACACAGGCAAGGCCTGGCCAGGGTGCTCCATGTGTGGTGTGGACGTGGCCCTAGGGGAGTCGGAGTGCACACAGGCGCCTAAGAGTAGGGCTGTCATAGCGAGGAAAGACAGGGAATAAGCAAAACGGGAAGGAAACTCGGTGACAAGCACTGAGGAAAAGAAACTAGGCTCTGCTCTAGCGTGGACTCAATGCAGCACTCTGACAACGAGGCCGTGCTTATGTGCTGACAGGGAAGGACTCTGACATGCGAGAAATAATGCCTATAGTGACACAAGGTAGGAGTTACCTGAAATTGATCTTTTATACCGTAAAACAGACTCTTCTTTGGTGTACGATTCTGAGTTCCCACAGGTACAGGCAGTTGTGGAACCCCCGCCACCAAGATAGAGAAGACTTTCATCACCCTCAGAGGACCCCCAGGTTCCTCTGCAGGCAGCTCCTTCCCCGTGCCTGGCCACCAGCCAGCACTGACCTGTAGTGACAGCCAATTCTGCTTTTGTAAGATGCCAATGGAAATGGAATCCTGCAAGGGGCAGCCTCCAGAGTCTGGCTACTTTGTTTTGTGGAATGTGTCATATGTTGCCTGTTGAACCCAGGGACAGTTGACCACTGAGCCACACCCCCAGTCCTGTTTTGTATTTTATTTAGATATAAAGATTTATATTTATTTAGATAAGGTCTCACTGAGTTGCTCAGGGCCTCACTAAGTTGCCAAGGCTGGCTTTGAGCTCTCGATCCTCCTGCCTCAGCCTCCCAAGCTGCTGGGATGACAGGTGTAAGCCACCATGTCCGGCTTTTAATCTTCACGTATCTTTACTGCAGAGGCACAGACCTGGATGAATGCACCAGGTTCTAAAACCCTTTCTTCTCTGGAGGGCCTGGAGGCCATTTCCCTCCTTCACAATCACCCCCTTTCTCCCCTCCTTTGGTTTTAAAATAATCAACACATACTTCACAGTTTTAAAAAACTGAGCTCTAACTCACATACCTTAAAATTCCTCCTTTGAAGTTGCACAATTCTGTAGTTTTTAGTACAGAACATTCAGAGAATTGTGCAGTTACTACCACTATTTCCAGAACATTCTGTCATTGTTGGGGGCTGTGCCATGTGGGCTGCACTGGAATGGTGCCTGGTGGCCAGCTGGAGGTTGCTTTGATCACATCGGCAGTGAGGAGGTTGATTAATATAAGCACACCCATGTGATTTATCATTGGCCGTATTCAATTAAGTCCACACACACAACGTGTGCACAGGTGTTCCCGAGGGCTCCTGCTTGGGCCTGCTCGTTTTAACCTTTGCCGTGATAGGGTAGCTGGCTCCTCGCCTGATCTCAACTGGCGTGGCCCCGCTCTCCGCCTCCTGGAGGGAATATAAGCGGGCAGTAGGTAGAAGGAAAAAAGAAGCAGCTAGCAGAGAAAAGAAGCAGCTAGAAGAAGCAGCTAGAAGAAGATAGATAGCAGAGAGAGGAAGCAGCTAGCAGAGAGAAGAAGCAGAGAGAAGAAGCAGCTAGCAGTAAGCAGCAGGCAGCGGCAGAAGGCAGATTGTAGAGCGGAGAACTGAGAACACACCTTTAGGTTATAGATAGATAGCACCTAATTCACAGGATGCGGGACCTCCCTCTAAGAAGAAGCAGCAGAACTCTAAGAAGAAATAGATCTCTGATAAGCGTAGCAAGCCTCTCTTTCTCTAAAAACTTCCTCTAAAAGCAAAGTCTCTCTTCCTCTAAGCAAAGTCTCTCTTCCTCTCAAAGAAGCCTCTCTTCCTCTAAAAAAGCAAGCAAGCAAGGAAGTAGCTCAGAAATAGAAGTAGTTTATTTCCAGTCCACCTCCAATAAATACCTGCGCAATTGTTGCTGCAGGCAGTAACAAATATCTGCGGGATTGTTGCTGCGGGCGGCAACATGTCATGTCAACAAGAAATCCCTTATCCATTAGCACCCACTCCTGATTTCCTTCTCCTCCCAGCCCAGGGAGGAGTCTCCTTATCCAAAATGCTTGGGACCAGCAGCATTTTGGATTTCAGATTGTTTTTCTTTTCCTTCCTTTCTCCCTCCCTCTCTCCCTCCCTCCCTCCCTCCCTCCCTTCCTTCCTTCCTTCCTTCCTTCCTTCCTTCCTTCCTTCCTTCCTTCGTACCAAGAATTGAACTCGGGGCATTAACCACTGAGCCACATCCCCAGCCCTTTTTGTTTTTTATTTAGAGACAGGGTCTCACTGAGTTGCTGAGTGCCTCGCTAAGTTACTCACTCAGGTTGGCTTTGACATCGCCATCCTCCTGCCTCAGCCTCCTGAGCCACTGGGATTACAGGCGTGCAACACTGTGCCCGACTCAGATTGTTTTTCAGATGATACATAATGAGGTGTCTTAGGGAAGGGACCCAAGTCTACACACAATATCCATTTATGGCTCAGATCCACCTTATACACACACGTTGAAGGCAATTTCCTAGGATCTTTTTAGGGCACCTTTTGTTTTGACTTGGACTCGTTGCAGGAGGTCAGGTGTGGAATTTTCTGTTTGTGGTACTGTGTCAGCGCCTACAACGGTGCAGATTTCTGAGCATTTCAGGTCTCAGATGTTCCGAGCAGGGATGCTCCAGTGCATGGACAAACCACATTTGCTTGACATTAGTGACAAATATGGAGGACTGTCTTCACTGTGTAGCTCTTATGAATAATTCTGTGACAACGTTCACGAGCAGTTCTGTGTGGATGGGTGTTTTCAACTCTCCCTGGGTGGATTGCTCCTATGGTGACTCTACGGTCACATGGCTGTGCACTCTTCTGTATTTCCACCCACCGTGTTGGGGGTTTCAGCTTCTCCACATCCTAACCAACACTGTGGACACCTGTTCTGCTGATTCTGGTCATTCTAGTGAACATGAAGTGTTGTCTCCTTGTGATTTGCACTTAATTAATGGCTAATGATGTCAATCACCTTTCCATGTGCTTATTGGCTATTTGTGTATCCTTGTTGGAAAAATGTCTTTTCAAATTCTTTGTCCATTTTGTAAACTGGGGTGTTAATTGTAAGAGTATCATATGTACTCTGGATACAAGTCCCTTGTTATATCTATGATTTGCAAATATCTTCTTTGGGTGATGTTTTAACTTTCTCATTAGTATCATTTGCAGCACAAAAGCTCTAAATTTTTTATAATCCAATTTACCTGATTTCTTATGTTGGGTGCCATAACTAAGAAACTGTTGCCTAATCCAAGGTCATGAAGACTTAGACGTTTATCTGGGCCACCTAGACTGTCTACTTGTTGGTATAGAGTCTGTTTTTACTGAGAGTTTTTATCAATATCTGCTCCACCTCCAACTTTAGGTTTTCTTTTGCATCATGCCTGCCTGGGGTTGGGATGGTGGGGAGAGTCTCCCTCCATCCCCTGGCCTCTCTCCCAGCTATGGATTACTATAACCTGCGATTCGACATGGTCATGACCCATTCGCAAAATGGACTATGTAATTTCCAGATGGACTAAAAAGTTTCAAGATGGCAGCAGTAGAATATTAGGGCAGGACCCTCTGGGCAGGGCCCTCTGGATGGCACAGTGGCCTCCACTGGCAGAGCAAGAGCATTCTTGTTCGGATTAAGGCTCAGAGTTAAGCCAGAGCTGTGTCGCTGGGTCTCAGAGACGGGCCTGCTCAGTGGCACAGCCCACCTCCAAATGTAGGCATGCAAGGCGCAGTGATCCCGCACCTTCTGAGAAAGCAGAGGGTACTTTTCAGACCCTTTCCCCAACTAGAGTGGGTTTCACCAGTGTCTGGAAGGTGACAGTTTATGCCCTGCCCAGGGGTTAAGGCATGGACGGAAGGGACCAGGTGGGGTTTCCTCCTTCCTCTCTCCTGGGTCCTTCCCTCCAAGGAGCTCACTGGAGAGTAGCTCATTAGCAGGTGCAAATTTCCCCGTGTCTGTGGTCCCCAGGGGCTCTGTCTCCTCTCACCTGCCTACACCTGTCCACTGGCACTAGGATGCCTTTTTCTTACTTGTGTCTGGTGACATTTGCTGACCTCCTGTCTCTCCTTGGAGGCTCCAGTCTGTCCTTAGATTTCAGGTCAGTGGGCTGCCTGTGACTGTAACCGAAAGCTGGGTCTTTGCCCCTGCTGCCAATTCAATAACGAGGACACAGTTTTGAGAAAAAGCAGAGAGAAGTTTTATTGCTTTGCTAGCAGAGGAGAAACACAGGGGACTCCTGTGTCAGAGGCTGCGATTCTGCCTATTGGGAGGAACATGGGGATTTTAAAGGACTCTGCCTAAGCTACATTCCAGGTGTGCCCTGACAGCGGGTCCCAGGGCACCCTCATGGTGTGTTAAACACTTACTTGTTAATGGGGGAGATTTTCCCTTCCTAGATCCTCTGGCAGATATCTCCTTCCTGTGGAGCACAGAGAGCTCGGGGTAATCTTGTTCCCTGCCCCAGGTTAGGGAGGGGGAAAGGGAGAAGAGGGAAAGGAAAACCTGTCCTTTAAAAAAATAAGCCTCAGAGCTATATTGAACAGGTGAAATGCACCTCTGTAACATGACCACAGCCCCTGATGGGCTCACACACTCACGGATGCTTGCTATGTTGCTGTAAATGTGGGAGCATTGCTCTCTCCATTTTCCACCTCTGAAGTGGAGACTTGGGGTCTGTCTGTACCTAAGCAACATTTATCACAGTAAATTGAGTTTGATGAACCCCTGCATCCCGCTGCAGGGTCAATCCAAGGTTCTTTATGTTTCACCTACTCCTACCCCCCTTTCTTCCTAGTGGGTTATTTTGCCACAAATTCTATGCTTCATCGAATTTCAAACATAATATGCTATTTGAAGACATATTTTAAGTCAATAAATATATTACAATGGTGAAATAGTAATTCTGTGTGAATCCTTTGTGTTTAAATAGATTCTATGTTTGTAAGTGCATGGACAAGTCTGGGGAGGGATATACCAAACTGATCTGAGCAGCGTGTGCTTGGGTGGGGGTCATGGTGACATACGTTTACCTGTAATGTTGATTAACAGCAAGGATGCATTCCTGCTTTATTTGTATAATTTAAAAGTGTGAAAAGGGGGTCTGGGGCCGAAGCTCTGTGGCAGAGCAGTTGCCTAGCATGTGTGAGGCACTGGGTTCGATCCCTAGCACCACATAAAAATAAACAAGATAAAGGCATACCATCCATCTGAGACTATAAAATTTTTTTTTAAAAAGTGTGAAAAGGAGAGGAATGAAAATGGGCTTTGAAATCTGACTGTGGGTTTGAATTCCACAAGTGAGACAGACTTTGGGCAAGTCACATCATGGTGGCTGGGAGCGTGGGGAGGAGGGGGA
This sequence comes from Sciurus carolinensis, assembly GCF_902686445.1. Lineage (NCBI taxonomy): Eukaryota > Metazoa > Chordata > Mammalia > Rodentia > Sciuridae > Sciurus > Sciurus carolinensis. The sequence goes on along the minus strand of NC_062214.1, from coordinate 191,704,123 downwards.
GGGAGGATTAATTAATTTGGTAATAATCCTTACCAAATTAGTGTGCCAGAGGACTGACGGGTTCATCTCATGTAAACTTTCTGGGATGTAGCAGGCACTTAGTAAGTGTGTAAGTATTTCCTGTGTCTCCACCCAATGTGGATTTCCAGCTGCTGTGCCATTGCTGAGGAATAGCTGCTTGTGATGAGTTTTTTCTGCCCCCGTGTGGTAAGTTCAGGTTATAGCAGGGAGTTCTCACTGGTAGGGAAATCAAAGTGAATGTTAGTTATTTCCCCCTTAAGTTGGATTTCCTCTCTTTTTCCTCTGGGTTCCCAGATCTGATTCTTCAGGATCTTGATTAGACATCTATGAATCCCAAAGCTTACAGCATCTCTGCTTCCCTCTCTAGTCCATAAACCTCTTGAGGGACCTATTATTGAAGACAGTTTGTAAATTACAAGGTACTTTCCAGACCTATTCATTTGACCATCTACAAACTTTTGTCATGATGTCTACTGGTCACACACTGCACAATTTGAAGGACACTCCTTGCTCCCTGTGGTCTCATAGGTGGTGGGAGAGGACGATCATGAAAAACTACAGGAAGACCGTGGTTGGCGTCGGTACATCTCTTCTGATCTCTCCCTCTCGTGTATTCAATCAGGGGGCTCCACCCTGTTAACCTTACCCAATCCTACTCCCCTTCCGAAGGCCCCACTTCTAGGTACCACAGTTGGATTGAATTTCCACCCTCTTAATACCTCACAATGGGGATTAAACTCTAATGGGATTTGGGGGGCACCAACCATATTCAAGTCATGGTGGGTTTTCATCTAGACTCCGACTTTAAAGAAAGTCAAAATTAATAGAAAAAAGAGCTAAGAGTTTGACAATATAAGTCACAAAATACTGAGGAAAATCTCCAACTCATGACTCTGGTAAGACTTAAAATGATCAGTTCCACTGTGGCCCTGGGAGGGATGGTGGCCCAGCCGACATTAGTGTAGGGGATGCTGTGGTGTGCCACCGATTCCCACTGCAGACAGAGACGCGTTTCCCCTGTCGCTAGGAATGCTGGCAGCTGGTGGCTCCTAGCAGAGTTCCTCCCTGAGAGTTGTCACTGACAAAAGAAAGTCACCTCCCTAAGACATCTCATAGCTGTGAGTGGGCCACTTGGGGACCCAAAGGTCCAAGCCCTTGACAGTGATCCTGGACGGCTGGAGGGGCCACGCTCAGCCCTGCTGTAACTGTATTGCGTTTGGCGTTTCCCTCCCTGTCCTGGGTTTTCCTCTCCACCAGGTGTCAGCCTCTGACACACGATCTCCATCCTGTGTCTGTTTCAGATTAAAATAACTGCCGTGGAGAAACGGACCCCTTTCTCCTCGTCAAACCTACTGGTCTTTCCTTTGTAAAATTGTATTTTGGTTTCATGTTTATAAAGCATTTCCCACCACAAATCAAATGACAGCAAATGCACCCCAACTTTTCCAATGTTTTTTTTTTTAGCATTCCATTATTATTATTATTTTTTGCACAAAACTTTTCAATTCCTCTGGGATTCCTATCTGTGCACTCTGTGAAGAAGGATTTTAATTAGGTCCCTCCACACAGTGGATGCCCATGGATTTGAAGGTGTGCGATCTGATTTCACAAGCAGACGTGTCTTAAACTGGGACTGTTCCCATTTGGACTTTCTGCAGGATTGGCAAGATTTCTGTTTAGCCAGCAGGGGGCCTGGTGCGTGATAAATGGCCTCTGCTTATTGGCTATGTTCCTCCAATAAATGGGCTGCTTTCTCTGAACAAGGTGAACTCTGCAATCGGCAGAGCTGGCCTCTCCCCGGCTCCTGGACGTCCGGCTCCTGCTATGGAGACCGGTGCTTCTAGCAACTGGAGTAAAAGGAGTTCAAATCTACTCCTGCGCATCCCCAAATGGATTAGATGGTCTGCCTTAAGAAATGGTGACCTTCCTGGAAGGGCTCGGGCAGAGGTCCCAGGGTACTTCTGTTATCTGACCACGGGTGCCACTCGGACTGGCTTCGTATAAGCTATTGTACTTCAAGGCCCTTTCTGGAAGACAGAGTACTCAATGGCACCGTTGTTGCAATGTTTTCGGTGATGACTGAGTCACTCCTTTGGGCTGGGGGAGGGACCTCGCCGGCTCCAGCTCCTGAGGGTCCAGCATCTGCTCTGTGCCCAACTCTGCACTATGGGTTCCATGCCTTCCGCTGGCTCCCAGCAGTGCTTTATTTGGTTAAAATGCCTGGCAGGAAGAAGAGCGGAGGATCCATAAGCTGACTGGTCCTGGGTCTTGACAGTCAGCCAAGAGTCCCAGGTATCAGTCGTGTGGCTCCCTGGCCAGGCTGTGGCAGTGTGGAGCAGGGAAAGAGCCCGGCTTGTCCCCGCGGCTCTGCTGCTGGCAGAAGGGCGGGCTGCAGGCAGTCTCCTTCCCACTGGGGCCTCACCTGCCAGCCAAGGTGTGGCGGAGCCTGAGCCCCTAGTTTTACAGGAACTCTGAATCCAGGTTTTAGGAACGATGGTGTGAATTCCACCAAGTGCGGGCAGGTTTTGTTTTCATTAACCTGGGTGGGGTTGGTCCGAGTGCTGTCCACAGACTCTGCCTTCCCACCTGCACAGGGACCAGCTGGCTGCTTGCCGAGCACACAGACTCCAGCCCCCTGCCCAGCTCTGCTGAACCAGAGCTGCAGCGGGGTCTGGGGATCTGCAGGAGAGAGACCGCTGGCGATTCTGGGGCATAGTGGTCAAGTTCAGCCTCCTCTAGCACGGCTCACAATCCTGCGGAGTCTGGCCCCTGCCTGACGCGTCTCACTGTGCATTCCTCCCCCCAACCGTGCACCCCCCACGCACATATACACACATGCACACACACACATATGCACACGTACACACATGCACATCCCCACATGCACACATGCACACCCCCACACATACACACATGCACACACACATGCGCATATGTGCACACATGCACACCCCACACATGCACACATACATGCGCACATGCACACACACATGCGCACACACATGCACACACACATGCGCACACACATCCACACACCCCACACATGCACACACACATGTACACATGCACACACACATGCACACATGCGCACACACATGCACACCCCCACACATACACACGTGCACATACACATGCACACACCCCACACATACACACATGCACACACACATGCGCACATGCACACACATGCACACACCCCACACATGCACACATGCACACACACATGCGCACACCCCACACATACACACGTGCACACACATGCACACACCCCACACATACACATGTGCACACACACATGCACACACCCCACACATGCACACACGCACACGCACACATATGCACATGCACACACACACCATTCGATTTGTTAAAAGATAAACTGGGGCCCATTAAAATAACACAATGATAACCTGTGGGGAAATCACCACAGGGGCTCAGGGACAGGAGTGTCATGGCTTGCGTGTAGGTGCAGAGCAAAGGGATGGTTTGCTTGGTTACAGTTTGAGTTCTCCTGTCCTGGACTGTCCCTGTAGGAAGTGGAGGTGACAGAGCCAATGCCCAGTTGGCTGTCTGTGATTGGCTGAGCTTGCTTCAGTTTTCTTAAATCCTACGTCAGGGTTCGATCTGTTTGTATGAGAGGTGGGTGTCGGAGCCTGCTGCCACTGGCCCCCATTTGCCTCCTGGGGCAGGTGAGACTGGGTCACGGCTGCCTGGAACGCGGGGAGGGCACGCGGATGAGCCCCGCGCTGAGTTCTGGCTCCGGCCCTTTCCTTCACCTGATGCCGCTTCCTGCACCACCACCACCCAGCTCTTCCCTGGAGACCCAGGGCCTGCTGCCCAGGCTTCTCCTTCACTCTGCACCGTCCCTCCTCTTCCTCCTCTCCGGAGGAGTTTGGCTCAGAGCCATGGACTCCGCCCTCTGCACATCCCGCTCATGTCCACCTCCTGCCCGCTGGCCCTCACTCACACTTGGAGGCCCTGTGTGTCGACTCCGTCAAGTCTGTGCGTCTAGAAGCAGCGCCGCTGTCCTATTTAACACGGTACCCCAGGGTCCATCCCGGGGGGACCACCGACATGAAGAGACCCCTTCGGTGTGTGCTGGGTGGTGGGCGAGTGGGTTTCCCACAGCACCAGGGAAGGAAGGCCCAGTGTTCGGCCTGCTGAGTTCCATGAGGCAGGGGGGTGGGGGGTGCATGTCACTGAGGGTGGGTGAGGTCCTTCTGGAGGAAGGTAGAGGATACTGCAGGGCACCCCGAGGATCCTGGGCTCAGAGAATAGGCTGGGGAAGATTGTACATGAGGAAAATGGGGAGCTGAGACGGGGAGAGGACAGTCACCATCTGGACCTTTGTCTCGTGGTGGGCGGAGGTCAGTCTTGGCCATTTGGATGGTGCACATTTGGGGAGCTGGCTTTCTTCTCTATCTCGGTCCTTCCCTTACTCACCCCAGACTCCTGAGGGCGCGCACAGCACCTGGTGTGGCAGGTAGTGGATCAATGTGGGCTGAATGGGGAGGGGGCGGGGAGGGTGACGCACTGGCTTCCACCGGGGAAGTTACCAAACAGCAGGTACAGGATTAAACTGGAAGCAGAAAGAGTACCAGCTCTGGAACCTGACAAAGCTGGTTTTTCAAATCCCAAATCTGCTATTTATGTGGACCTTGGACCAGTCACTTAACCCCTCTGAACGTCAGACTCCTCCTCCTCTGTAAACAGAGGCAGGGAACTTGACCACAAAGAGTAGCTGGGATGATCCGAGCCGTGCTCGTGAAGTACCTGGCACACCGCAGCCGTGCAGGGAACCGTGGCTGTCCTGCGTGAGGTTCCTCCTCTGTCTGCCGGCTGTGGGGGGGTGCTGGAGTCGCCACTGCTTGGCATAGGGGCAGCCCTGTTCTCCTATTGCTCGTGGAAAGGGACTTTGGGGACTACTTTCCTTACTGAAACACACCCAGGTTTAAACCTGCAGTGCAGAGAGGCGATAGTCCACCTGGCACCCCATTGCTTGGTCCCTAGTGGCCTTCTCCTGATTACTGAGTGCCCAAGAGGCTGCCGTCACACTCGAGCAATGGAGTGTGCATGGGACAAGCCCCTCTCCTTGGATTCTTTATGCTGAGACCCCAGAACTTCCAAAGAGTTCACTGAATATCTGGGAGGAACGGCAGGGGAATTGAGCATAAATCTAGCCTGTCCCCACTTTCCGACATCTGATCCTGCAGAGATAGTGTCCCCAGGGCCTGTCCTAGTCCATGAGGATTTCTGAAGAGGGTTCAGCCAGGGAATCCTCCTGTTCTAGTTCTTAAATTTTTGTCCCCAGCTTTCTTCCTGGGATCCTGACTTTCACGAATAAGTCACAAGTCCTGGGAGCAGAGAGATGCAGCTGGAGGGGCTGGTCCCCGGTCCTGAGCGCCCGCAGCTCTGCCGCCCACTCCCCATCCCAGGATTCCAGGAGCCTCAAAGCACATGGGCTTCTTCCCCTCAGTCAAAATGGGATGTGCTGGGGCAGGGGACACGGAGACCTTAGAATACAGAGCTCGACCTTAGGACAGGGAGTGACTTGGGGTTCTCCAGAGGAACAGAACTGGTAACTGGTAACTGGTAACTGCAGCATATGTAACAGGGGCCTATCATGCTCCCGTGACTATGGAGGCTGGAGACCCAGGAGAGCCAGGGGTGTCATTCAGTCTGAGTCAAAGACTTGTTGCTAAGGTCTTAGGGTCTGAAGGCCCGAGAGCCCGGATCTTCCGCGTCCCTGGCAGGAAGAGATGGAGGTCCCAAAGCAAGGAGAGAGAGAGCTTGCTTTCCTCTGCCTCTGTCCTGCTCAGGCCCTTGGATTGGATGATGTCTATCCACACGGGAAGGGTGGGTCTTCTTTTCCTAGTCTACTAATTCAAATGCCAGTCTCTTCCAGATTCCATCTCGCAAACACACTCAGAAATAATGTCTTCCCCGCTTCCTGGACATCCCAGTCAAATTGACACACAAAATTCACCACCCCAGACTACAGGACCTTACTGCCAGGAGGTGGGCTGTTTGGTCTAGGAGCAGAGAGACCCAATTCGTACAAATGGACAGATGTGATCAGGTGAGTCTGGGGTCTGGGCCACACAGGAAGGAGCAGTCAAAGCAGGGAGGTATGAATCCCTGGTCCCCAGAGGACCTCGAGCCTGGCTGCAGACCAGGGTGGGAGTGGGGAGTGCAGCAGAGACTCCGTTGAGTTTATTTTCTAGAATGATGATATCTGTAAATAATTTATGTTCATTTATTTACAGAGATATAACATTTTGGTAATTACAAATATAAAAATAAAGTAGGGAAAATGAAGTCTGGTTTAAGAACCAACTGAAGAGACAGGAAAGGAAGAGGATATCAGTGAGTCCTTTGGTACTTCACATCTCAGAAGTAAAATCAGAAAAAATAAGTCCAACCAAGCCTGTATGCTGGTTCAGAAGAGTTTCTAGATGTCCAGGGACCACCCGCATCAGAATTTTCTAAGATTTTGGAAACTTTTTAACTACCTAAATGTGTTACTTTATTATCCAATACCTGTTTCTTCTCAGAAAAGGTGGCACATAGTAGAAATGTTAGTCAGGACAGGCTTGGGTCTGCTGCAGAAACAAACCCACCCAGGAATCTCTGTGACTTAATGCAATAAGAGATATTTTTTCTTGTGTAAAGTTCGATACACACGGGGAGCCCTTTCCTGCCTTGTACTATATTGTTTGGTGCATAACACCTCTTGAAGAGAGAAGAACAAATGTCACTTATGTTCAAGGACTTTGGCCAGAGCTAGGGTGGGCTTCCTGACTGCAAGGGAGGCTGGGGAGTGTACAGAAGCACAAGGAATCCTCGGTGAGCAGATCTCTGCCAAGGGTGCCCTTCTCGGCACTCACTGCTCCTTCCTTCCTCTTCTGCTCACCCAGCACCCACTCCACCTCTCCTGGTACTGCATCCGGTTCAGTGCTGATCTCCAGGTGATAGGTAGCCATCTTCCCAGCAAGTTCAGATGTATCTCCTCTTGGTCGCAGGACGACTGAACTGAAAAAGAACATCACCCACTGTCCTCACCCCCAATATGTAATCTTGGAACTGCTGTAATATGACTTTGGTAAGCACCCCAGTTGGGACGGTGGAGGGTGGGAGGAACTCAGGGTCCCTGGCCACAGTGGTTATGGAATCCTGGTGAGCAGACAGTGTGAGAGCTGCTTCCTAGGAGTCCAAGGCTGGCGCCCTCTGTCTCTCTGAGAATTGCTCCTTTGTTCATGATTCTTCACAGGCCCTGGTTCCACCCTCTGGAGTATTCTTCCCTTTTAAGGAGACTTCTTAGTAGCATGTGAGCTTGGGCATTAAGAAATAAACCCTTCTGGGGCCTGCTGGCTCCTTGGCCCACATGCTGTCAGAGGTTTGGTGCAAGGGTGTGTTTCGACTTGAGCTGTGAAGGACACGTCAGTGTGGCTGTGTGGTTTTGGGGATCCTCACCTGCTCAGGACACTGCTGACCTGTTTGCCCCCAGCCAAGTCCATGCACCAGTAAGTACCCACACCCAAAATCTGTCTTGAAACTAGCTTCCAGCCTGCCTCGATCCTTCCCTACTGTGCCCCATGCCCTGCCCACCCTAATGGAGGCTCCATGGAGGTATCTGGAGCCATAGATGGTGAACTCATGCCCTTGCTCTGATCTTTGCCACGAATTTGACCTTTATGGGGAGGTTTGGGTAGACTTTTGGACCTAAAAGCGTCTTCCAATTTCATGTCTTCTTGTTTGGGATCTAGAAGCGGTTCTCTACATTTCTGGATCTTCTCCATCTCCATTCCCCCTCTTTTTGTATTTTGGATCTGAGCTCATCACTTCTTTTAATACACTATCAAATGCAGCCAATATCGATGTGCACCTCTAATAACGTGCCTTCCGAGTCCTGCCCTGGCATTGCCAAGTCAGGAGGCATGTGGCATTGTTGATTCAGGGGGCTTGTGTTCTGCCACCCAGGTGACTGTTGGCAACGATCCACCACGTGCTGCTGTTTATGACAACGTATTTCCATCCTAAGTCACAATTCCTCAGTGCCTGTCATCCTGCCATGAAGAAAATGCCACACATTTTAGGTCTGTTGCTATGGCCGAACCCCACTGCCGGTCCCATTTTCTACTCTAGTCAAGATAATTAGCGCCAGTTGCAAGCAAACCAGTCCTGAAGTCATATGGCTCCTGTGGCTTCTGTAAGGGCTCTGGCAGTAGGGATTGGCACCTAGACTGGGTTCACTGGGCACAGACTCTGACAGGGACCATTGCATGTGGGTTTTATAGGAGGGTCCACGGTGAAGACACACCTGAAGGATCAGGTGGAGGGAGAAGCGCATGCTGTGTGCTTGATGGGAAGCCTCAGTCGATCTTGTAGGGACTCTGGAGCTAGGATGGTCCTTTGGAGCCATCCTGAGCTGGAATAAGGCAGCTAAGCTTTGTATCCAGTCACAGCCCCACGCCACCCTTGGGAGAGGGCAAGGCCCAGTGAGGAATGTAATTGTGGACCATGAGTGGCCAGGAGAAGAGGGACCCTGGGGGACACCATTGAGTCTATCCTGGGGGTCTGAAGTTTCAGGTGTTGCAGTGAGCATCATTGGGGTTTCTAGCTGCCACAGCCCTAGAGCAAAGAGTATGGTGGGCGGCTGGAGACCAAAGGCATTTGGTACTGGTGATTCCAGCTGCCTGCTCCCAGACTACATGGATGATAATGGCCTCTCCTCATTGGCCTTCCATACCTCAAAGCAAGCCCCTCATTCACAGAGATGAAATGGGACCCAACTGCAAGAGGATCCTGGGAAATGTGGTGGTGCCTGTTCCCCTGTGATGCTGTGGAGAAGAGGACAGAGCAGGGCCTGCCCAGCAGCACACATGAACAGACCAGGGAACTGGAGAGCCAAACCTGGGAAACTCTCATGCCCAAAGATGCTGCTGTGGTCTGAATGAGTCCCCCAAAGTTTGTGGGTTGGGAATATAGTCCCCAAACATATGTTAATGGTATTCGGAGCCGGGGTCTGTGAGAGGTAATTAGGGTTAGATGAGTTCCTCAGGGAGGGGTTGTGAGACTCACGAGTGGCTTTGTAAAAAGAGGAAGAGAGACCTGAGCCAGCAGCTGGCTGTCTCACCAGGTGACACCGTCCGCCATGCTATAATGCAGCAGGAAGACCCTCCCCAGGTGCAGCCCCTTGGTCTTGGGTGTCCCCGCCTCCAGAACCATGAGTTAAACAAACCCCTCTTCTTTATAAATGACTGTTGGGTTAAACACTTATCAGTGCCTAGGAAAGCTTGCAGTGAGATAAGAAGGACTCTAAAAATTTGTGATAATGAAGGAAATGGAGGGAGTACGCTGACCACTTCCTTTCTCTCCAGTCTTATGGTGAGGACCAAAGCAGGGTGACCTCGGATGCAAAATGAAATGTGCTCACAAAACATCTGAAGCACCCCACCTGTGCCGCGGGCCTGCCATCCATCCGTATGTGCCTTCACTGTTTGTAGGCACGGAGTGGCCCTCCCTGGCGTCCCGGCCTGCTGCCACCACAGACGGCATGAGCCTCTCCACTGAGTCCTCTAAGTTCTTTCTTTGTGATGGTGAACAGCATGCGTGGGCATCTTCAGCTGGGGCTGAACAACCCCCTGGTCTATGGTATTCGGCTACAGCAGTAGAAAGTGGACCAAGACAGGCATTGACCCTAAAATCACTTACGAAAGGGGAGATCCCAGCCAGCTCAGGCATCCGACAGCAAGGAGTGTTTGAGTAAGTGAGGGCGAAACCGCGAAGCCAGGCTGCAAACCGGAAGCTGAGGCGGACCCCACGCACGCCCAGCCCCCACACCACGTGTGATGGGGGAGCCCAGGGCCCACCTACCGGGCGTGACCATGAGAATACGTCAATTTAACGTGGATGCCACAATGTTAAATGTAAAAGCGGGGTCGGAAATGGTCGGCTCACTCTAATTAAAATAATTAAAACTTCAGTGCAGATGAACCAAGGCAGGAAAAGAAATGAGAACTAATGTAACTGTCAGGGGCTGGGGACAATGTCCTGAGAGCGGCAGTACACTGAGGAGGAGGGGCTGGTGCAGGCTGTGGGGAGGGGAGCCCAGACACAGGAGGCCAGGAGCAGGGTGGGCGCCACAGGCCACTGCAGCCCCAGCCAAGCCAGCTTGGCTCAGACAAAGGAGTTGGTTGGTGGGGTGGGGTGAACTCTCTCACCCTCTCCATAGGCCTCAGATGGCCGAAAATGCTCCTCTGCAGGCTTGTTTTCTGGGCCTTAGTTTCCCTTGCAGACCTCTTGGCTGTGGCAGCCACCAGAGGCAGCACTGAGCGTCCCTGGTTCTTAGGCTGGTCCTGTTCTGAACCTCTCAGCTGGATCAGGGCTCAGGCCCATCAAGCTGCCAAGCCACAACCACCTACTCTCTGGCTTCAAGGAGGGTTAGCCAGGCCACAGCATTGCCCCGAGCAGTGGGCACACCTAGCAGGTAAGAGACAGAGGGGCGCAGGTGGGGTGATGAGGAGGAACTCACAGGGCGCTGGAGGAGGAGGAGGGCGCCATACGGGACCTGGGTCTCCAGAGCAGGCAACACAGCTCCCTTGACCACAGTAGCTTGGGGAGCTGTGGGGTGACCCTGCCTGGGGGAGATTAAGAGGGAGTAAGTGGGGAGGAACCTAGTGTGCTGTTATTGGGTGATGGGGCACTTTCGATGTGCTATTATCTGGGTGGGGAGCCCGGTGTCAGCTGCAGAGCGGGCTCTGAGCAAGAGAGAGGAAGGGGGCTTCGCTCAGTGGGTCCATTCAAGGGTCTCGCCCGCTGCCCGTGTGTGGTTGGATCCATACATCCCTGGCATGTCCCAGCTGCAGAGGGCCTCGCAGACCGCGCAGGGTGATGGTTGACTTGCCTGCTGGGCTCCAGGACTCAGCAGTCAAACGCCATCCAGTGGAGGGCTGCGGAGGAGGAATTTGGAGACGTGGGAAAGGAGGTGAGCCTCCATAACGCAGCTCTGCCTCATCCAGTCTGCTGAAGGCTGCAGAGCAGGAACTGAAGTTCCCAGAGGAGAAATTCTGCTTGAAGACAGCAGCATCAGCCCGGCCTGAGCTGTCTGCCTGCTGGCTTACCTTACTGAGCTCAGCCTGCTCAGCCTGGCAGTGACGTGAACCAGTTCCTTAAAATAAACTCCACCCCCTGTGTCTTCTGTATATACCTCTCTACACACACACACACACACACACACACACACACATGTATATGAAATGTTGTCAGCTCTCTGTGGATTCTGCATCTAAAGATGCAGGAGATCACTGATGGAAAGTGTTTGAAAAACCCTGCACCTGCCCTGAATGTGTACAGACCTTTTTTCTTGTCATTATTCCCTAAACAGCATAGTAGGACAATTATTTGCACAGCATTTGCACTGGATTAGATATCACGAGTAATCTAGAGACCATTTAAAGTATGTGGGAGGATGTGTGTAGGCTACATGCAAAGAGTTTGGTACTTAGCGGGTCTCGGGACGGACCCCCCACAGACATGGATGTACATGTACATCAACTCACACAGGTAAGATGTCTGCATCTCTGCGTAGCTGCATAAGGGTACGCAGGGCTGTCTTTGAGGGAGGCATGTGAGCCCAGTACATACCGGTGAGGTGCAGAGTCGCTCTTACTGGCCGGCTATTCTGCAGAGCTCCGACTATCACACCTGGTCTAAAGCCTTCACTGGACCCATGAGAAGACAGATGAGCCAGTGAGGACAAAGGACACGCCCAGTCACACTGAGCTGGGAGCTGGATTTGGCCTCTCGGCTGTCCTTCACACGGTGCCTTCTTGGAGACCTGTAGCAGCCAGAACCCCGCCAGCCGCAGGGCCCTGCTCCCGCCTTCCACCTCCTCAGGTTCAGCCCTGTCATCGCCTGCGGAGCTGATGATGCCTGTGTTACAGTGGATTGGTTTTCCGTGTCTCGGAACTCCAGCCCCCCAGGGAAGGAGGTGGCACTGCATGCAAGACATTGTCCCTGATTCCTGTTTCCTTGAGATTGTGCATAATTTTGATCATTAACTTTGGGGCACTTTCTCAGACCATCCAGTCCCCTGGGGGACAGTAATGACATCTGCCATGCATGAAATGTGTTTCCAGGTAGAAAACTCCAGGCGAAAGGGTGTCCAGTGTTGGGAGCTGACCCAGATTTTCAAAGAGCCCGAGAGGATTTGCTGCACTTAAAACCCTGCATTTGGCATTTCCATCCTCTCTTGTCAGGGAAATTTTCCTCCTTGTTCCCTCTCTGTCCTCACCCTGGAAAGCACATCCTGTCCCAGGAGCCTCCACAGTACCCATCAGGCCCAAGGCAGGAGCCAGGTCTCTCCTTCTGCTGGTACAGCCAGAGCACTGGACTGGTGTCCACTCCCCACCCTTAGCTGGGGAATTTGTAGGAGTTAATCACCCTCTCGGCCTCCATGACTCATTGCCCTCTCCTTGGTCTCCTCATGGGCCTGGGTTTACCCTGCGATTATAGTTGTCACATGTTTTGACAAGTTACCTCTTGAAGAAATCAGGCACATGGTGGTAGAGAGCTCAGATCTGGCCAGAGGTTTTGGTCTGAATCCAGCCTGACCCTTATTAACCAAGGGACCTTGGACTGGTTCCTGAGCCTCAGTGTCCTCACCTAGAAAATGGGCAAATCACATGTGCTACCTCTGAAGGCTTTGCAAGAACCATGTGACTAATGTGCTGGCGACCAGTGAGAGCTCTTGTCAGCCTGCACAAGCAGGGCGTCTCTGTCTCCGTGAATCGTGGTCCTACACAGGGGGACTCAGTATTCACATTTGCATGTTTGGTGTCCAGCCTGATGCAAAACGATCTTTTAAAAATGCTGAGCAAATCATTAAAGGAATGAAAATACCCATCAGTATGCATTAACAAACAAAGGGAGCTGGATAGAAATCTTCCTAGGGGTAATTTTTGGGGGTGCTAGAGATGGAACCCGGGGTGTTCTGAGCTACATCCCAAGTTCTTTTTATTTTTTTGTTTAGAGACAGGCTCTTGCTAAGTTGCTAAGGCTATCCTCAAACTAGCAATCCTCCTGCCTCTGCTGCCCGAGAGGCTAGAACCGCAGGCACGTGCCGCTGTGCTCAGCTCTTAGGGATGATCCTGACCTGAGGGTCAGACACCTGCTCGGCAGAGCCACTCAGTCTGGCCTGCAGAGGTCCATCTAAGCCCGGCTCCCCGTGGGGCTCTCCAGGGGTTCCACAAAGCTGCAATTTCTAGATCGAAGCTTTAGCCCAACCTCTCCCAACCAGCCGCCTGCCAATCCCTCCTTTGAGCCTGAGGAAATACTCCTAAACAGCAGAGTCCCTCTGCAGGAAAACCTTCTCTGTACTGTTCCTTATGGGGGCGAATACTTGCAGACAACTAAAAAATACAACTAGACACTTCACACAATGCAGCAAATGAGGAGATGGCCACAGCTGGTTTAGAACACCAGGAACCCGGAAAAATAACGTCGCACCATCGGAAAGGCTGGACGCTCAAGAGAACCAATCTTTGTCAGCCTGAGACAGCCCAGGGCGTGGAGTGCAGGGGCTCGGCGTGGCAGGACTGGGGGATTCTGGGCATGGTTCTCCTGCCTCTCTCATCTTCTTTATTGCTGGCACAGAGCTGCGTGTGCACTGTGTACAAATCAAGAGTAAAAAAGACACACGTTTGTTTTTAAGTACGAAGGGTATCAGCTGGAAGAGTGGTGTTCTTTGCTCCAACGCCAAGGCTGGGGAGGTATTGGCCTGCAGTGTGTGTGTGCGTGTGTGTCTGCGAGGCGTGCACGTGTGTGTGGTACAAGATATCTGTGCACGTACATACGTGTATGTGTAGACTGGTGTGTGAATATGCATGTGGTATGTCCCATGAGGGAATCGTGTACGTGTGGTGTGTACGTCTGGGTGTATGTGCCTGCCCACGTGTGTGTTGTGTGTCTCTGTGTATTTTCTGTGGCATAGGTGTGTGTATGATGTTTGGTGTGTATGTATATGTGCGCTGTGTGTGGTGTGTGTATTGTGTGTGTGTGGCATGTGTGTATGTGCATATGTGATGAGTGTGGATGTGGTGTGTGTGATGCATGCATTATAGTACTTGTGTGCATGTGTCTTGTACCTTGCATGTATGTGCGAATGTGTGTGGCAAGTGTGATGTGTATATTACACTGTGCGTGTGTTGTGTGTATGTGTGTGATGAGTGTGTATGTGTGGGTGGTGTGGGTGGTGTGTGCATATCCATGTGATCACACGTGTCCCTCACCTCTGCCAGCCAGGTGCCCTGGTCCTTAGTCTGCCTGGGCGTGGAGGCTGCAGCCCTCTCCGCTCCTCCCTGGTCTCATCCACTCTCCCAGGTGACGCCTCCCAGGCTGCTGCTGCGACGGTGTCGTCATTAAACACACAGAGCGTCCTGCCTATTCTTAGCTCTGCAGAGTCTAGAGGAGGAAACTATTCTGCCCCTGCTCAGGAAGAGCAAGCTCACGCAAGAGAGTCCCCACAGGAGACACGGGTGTTACAGAGCCCTGTGAAGCACCAGGCACCAGGCATCCTGCACAGAGGTCAAGAGGTCAGGCTCGCTCTCTCTCTCTCTCTCTCTCTCTCTCTCTCTCTCTCTTTCTCTCTCTCTCTCCCCCCTTTGCTCAGCCTGGAGGAGTACCAAGATCACGACCCTTACAATAAAAGACCTAGACTTGAATCTCATCTCTGCCACTTCTAACTTGCCCTGACGCCTTGAGGCTAGGGGCCAGTGCCTGCCACTGACCTAGGCCAGCTCCACCTGTGGGCCCTGCTGCTTACAATGCCTGGGCACTCGAACACCTGAGCCCAGAGAGGCGAAAGGGAAACACGCTAGTCAGGGCCAAAGCCAGAGCGAGGGAGGAAGTCCTGAGTGTGGTGACAAGGTGCCTGGGTGTGAGCGAGTGGCACCAAGCTCTCCAGAGAGTCTCTTTCAGTTGGTCTAATGCCCCCAGACCCGGGGAGAAGTAACTCAGGCATGAAAAGTGAGCACTTTGCCTCTGCTCCTAGACGGTAGGCAGAGCAAGCAGAGTTTTTCCATCCGTCCTTCCTTCCTTCCTTCCTTCCTTCCTTCCTTCCTTCCTTCCTTCCTTCCTTCCTTCCTTTCTTCTTTCCTTCCCTCCCTCCCTCCCTCCTTCCTTCCTTCCTTCCCTCCCTCCCTCCCTCCCTCCTTCCTTCCTTCCTTCCTTCCTTCCTTCCTTCCTTCCTTCCCTCCCTCCCTCCCTCCCTCCCTCCTTCCTTCCTTCCTTCCTTCCTTCTTTCCTTCCTTCCTTCCTTCCTTCCTTCCTTCCCTCCCTCCCTCCCTCCTTCCCTCCCTCCCTCCTTCCTTTCTTCCTTCCTTCCCTCCCTCCCTCCCTCCCTCCTTCCTTCCTTCCTTTCTTTCTGGTACTATGGATTGAACTCAGGGGCACTTAACCACTGAGTCACATTCCCAGCCCTGTTTGTGTTTTATTTAGAAACAGGGTCTTGCTACGTTGTCCAGGGCCTCTCTAAGTTACTGAGGCTGGCTGAGAACTCACTGTCCTCCTGCCTCAGCCTCCCGAGCCACTGGAATCACAGGTAGGCGCCGTCATGCCCGGCTGAGCAAGTCGATTTTGAGGTGTCTGTCAGTGTGGAACAGTCAAGCCTGGGTCAGAGTGCACAGCAGGTGGGCACAGCCAGCACCTTGAGATGCTGCACTCGAGCAAAGAGGGCCGCAGGGAGGGAGGCCCTGAGGTACAGACCTGAGCAGACCCGCAGCTGTAACTCAGAACGCCCCGTCTGCTGTCCACAGCAGTGCTTGGCGCCTCTCCAGCTCCAGCCTCAGAAGCCCCGGGAGCTGAGTTCCCAGGGACTCGGGTCTTTTATCCCCCTTGCCCCTCCTTCCACGAGCTCTGCTCTCATAAGTGCTGTGTGCTTCCTGATTTCTACCTGCTCGTGTCTCAATAATTTGTATATATGTGTATGTGCGTGTGTACATAAGTTACTATGGGAATATCGTGTATCACTTACCACATGGATGACAACTTAGGCACTGTCGTCTTTGTGTTTTTTGCTGGTTGAAATCTTGCTGAAGGCTATGCAGATGTGGACGCTGTTTTCTCCTCCATTCCCCCAGAGGTGGAAGCCCAGGTTACTCCTGGTCCTTTGCTGCTGTAAGCTACAGGGTAAGCTACATCTCCACGGTGTCTCCTTGGGTGCTGCGGGTGCTTCTCTGGGGGTTGAGGTGAGGGTGGAGTTGCTGGTCCCTGGCACACCCATTCTCCACCATCTGCTCTCCAAGTGGGGGTTCCCAGGCCACCAGAGCACTACCGCGTAAGCACCCCTTTGCTCACATCTGTGCCTGTGCTTACCATCAGACTTCCTCATGCTGCCAGTCTGAGCAGCGATCAGAGTTGTCTTGTGTCAATTTACGCTTCCTGGAATATTGAACACTAGCTTTCTGATCCAGAACTAGTAACTTAATTTTTTGTGCCTTGGTTTCCTTTTCTGAGGGGGTTGTGAAGATTCCCTAAACTGACTTGCACAGTACTTACGTTGTGAAGGGCACATAGTAAATGCTCAGTGAATGTCAGCTAAGCACGGCCAGTCCATGTTTATTGGCCTGAAGTCATTGTGACAGGGAGCTCACTTCCGAGGCACCTTACCCACGGACAGGTAGCAGTGGGTGGCAGAGTCAAGTTCAAATCCGGTAGGCCTGCCTTTGAAGGCAACCTGCTTTTAAATGGAGTTTTACAATGTACAAAGTAATTTTCTGTCATGTAATAAAAGAGCTGGAGGGTGAGGAGGGGGATGGTGTCTTCCCTCCCGCAGTGTCCCCTTCTGTGGCCATTACCCTGTCCTCAATCCTGACTCAGGAGACAGAACCGATGTGTGGGTTGGCAGCACAAGTCACACTCCCCTCCCACAGAGGAACACGGTCTCCTGAGAATTTCAGCCCAGGTCAATTTGTGCTGGGAGACAGAGAGGCAGAGAGAGAGAGAGAAAGAGATAGAGAGGCAGAGGCAGAGAGAAGGAGAAAGAAAGGTAGAGGCAGAGAGAAAAAGAGAGAGAGGCAGAGGCAGAGAGGAGACAGAGGCAGAGGCAGAGAGGAGACAGAGGCAGAGGCAGAGAGGAGACAGAGAGGCAGAGGCAGAGAGGAGACAGAGAGGCAGAGGCAGAGAGGAGACAGAGGCAGAGGCAGAGAGGAGACAGAGAGGCAGAGGCAGAGAGAAAGAGACAGAGAGGCAGAGGCAGAGAGAAAGAGACAGAGAAAGACAGAGGCAGAGAGAAAGAGACAGTGAGGCAGAGGCACAGAGAAAGACAGAGAGGCAGATGCAGAGCAAATAGAAAGAAAATGTGGAGCTGGTTCCTAGCCGCTCTCCTGACGCCCGACCCCGTCTTGGTTCCCGGATGTCTTGCTCACCCCACACAGACGCCTCCTCCACCCAGGCCGGCTTGAGTGACTTTCAGTCCCTTGCAAATCTATGCACTTGCTCGAAACTGGAGGTGGCAGGGATCTGTGGCCCCTAGTCCTCACTCTGCCCACGGGCAGTGGGGACCTCCAGGCAGGGGCAGCTCTGTGTGGACAGCTGGGCTAGTCCAGTGACCACTCCAGTGACAAACCCGAGGAACTGCAGAATGAAGCTATTGCCGTGGTGGAGTGCGGAACAGACATTTAAACGCTCAACTACTAAGATAAAGGAGTTTCATATTTTCATGTGATGCTGACATACAAAGAAGGATATAAAACGATATTACCTGGGCTCATGTTAAAACATACCTTGAAAGCATTTCCTGTAGAGACCTTGACTATGGAACACACGATGCCTCCGATAATGCCCCCTTGGTGTCAGGGCCACTGGGAAGGATGGGGTAGAGATGACCAGGCTCTCAGAGCCAGGGAGACGCAGGTGGCTCTGCTGTGGAGTCTGCATGAGGTGGTGGTTGTCGCCTGCCCTGGATCCACGCCACCCCAGCCGCTGATGTTTCGGCTGCACTCAGCCAGTTTATCTCCTCACCCTCATCCGTTCCTTTCCTACCAGCAACAGAAATCGAGCACCCGCTGGCAGTCTCATTTTTGCGTGTCTGACATGTTTCTCGCAGGGTTCTGGGCAGTGGATATAAAGGTGACTGAGACCGAGTGTACCAGTTCAGTCCTCGAGGAGGACGCACGTGACTCAGACTTGCTTACCTTGGAGAGGCATTGCTAGCAGAAGTGGACACCCAGAGGGTGTTTGAGGACCCAGAGGCTCCGTGGCGTCACACTCACGCTTCTAAGGTCCACAGTAATTCTGGACACACACTGAGGCCTGCTCAAGGCTTGCACACTTCTCTTGCTCAAGGAACCTTTGGACCAGCGTGGACCAGCTAGTGGGTGGGTGTGGGGAGAGTTTGTTCTTTCCCACCTACTCTACTGGCAGAGCCCTTGTCCAGCTGGACAGGCTCCCAGGCCCTATTACCCCTACCAGTAGGCACCTTCTGGGCTGCTCTGGGTTCACTACCCATGACCCCTGAGAAGGATGAGGTGAGCACAGTGGATTGGACCCATGTGTGCCTGTCCTCAGACCTGGAATCCATTTCTCAAAGCTCATCCTGCTACGTGGTGGGGACACAAGGATGGCAGTATGCCGAGCCAGTGTCCATCCTACCAGCTGGGGGAGGACACATGAACCCCACTCTTGGGCCACCAAGACTTGTCCTGGGGTTCTGAAAGATGGCTGGGAGTCTTGGGCTATTGAGGAGCTGGTGAGAGGCAGGCAGGATCAGGTGGGCAGGCTTTCCTAGGACCCTCATGGGCTGGAGTTAGGGGTGTGGATTAGGATGGGATAGAGGGCAAGTTCAAAGTCACAGGATGACCCAGAACTTGGTGCTCTCCATTCTGGCTAAGCAGAGTCAGGATGGTCCTCAATAGCACCCTCATGTGATGAGGTCTGTATAGTTACAAAACCATGCTTCATCTTTGGAGCCAGAAGATCCTCACTTGACCACCTAGACGGGGTCCCATGCAGGTGGGAGAAGGCCCAAGCCCCCAACTTCACTTGCTCCTTTGCATGAGGAGCATCTGCAACCGAGGCCCAGGGCTGGTCTGTGACTCATGCTGCCGCTTTGCAAATCTGATGCAAAGCTTCCTGTTGTGAAGCTCTTCTTAGCAGCGTGCTCCTTCGCTCTGGGGAAATGACAGCCAGTGACTAATGTGTGGATGCAAAGGTGTTGCCTGGAGCGTGCTCCGGGGGGAAGATTAATAGAATCAATATTTGTCCTATTGCTGGGTTTGGGGATGGGGAGCTGATTTGAAGCCAACCATGAGTCACACTGTTTACTTCTCTTAATCAGACGAAGGAAGCGTGGTCTTGACTCTGACCAGCGAGCCCCACCAGGGAAGGTTCCCCTTTGGTCTGAGGACTGCTGAACAATAGGAGTGTCTCAGTGATGGATTGTGCTCCTGCCCTTTTTCCCCATCCTCTCTCCCTCTTTCTCTCTGCTGAGGCAGCATTTCATGTGGACACCCTACAAATACCTGTGCTAGGCATTATTAAGGATACGAGCAATATGGATTCATTATTCCCATTAAGAAGAACATTTACCTCACTGGGAAAGGCTGCAATGGCACAGGGGAGGTTTGCTCATGGGAGATGGTGATGCCAGCTCTGAGCTGCAGGTGCCTTTCAACCACGGCTGGGTAATCTTGCCAGGGGAAGCAATCCTTGGCCTTGGCCCATGGGAATAGGCCTGGGAAGACTCGGGTTGACGGATATGTGGAAATGGTGTGAGCTGAGCACATTCTCTGTTGCTGACCCATGTTGGGTGCTGGTGACGTGGATGAGTTAGGTCAGCTTCAAGGAACCCAAGCAGGAGGGCAGTGTCCCAGGTACCACACACAGTGGGAGCAGGCAGGTCCTGCTCATCCTGAGCACAGGGACTCACCTTGTTTCTGGAAAACACACTCTGATCTCTGGTTCTTAGAGTCCTCATCTGTAAGGGGATAGATTGGACTTTGTGACCTGTCAGACTCAGTCTGGTAAGTTTAAATCCTTGAGTTCTGTTTTCAGGAACCAATGGTTGCTGTCCAAGGTGCTGACCGGTAAAGGCCAGCCAAAATCAGGGTAGGGTTTCTGGCAATTTGAGACCCCTGAGATCTGTTCTGGGCTCCCCTCTACTCCTCACCCAATTCATTGACCTCCTCCTGCCAGGCAGGCAGTGGAGGCTGAAGGCTGGGCATGAGCCTGTGGTTTTCCTTGTCCATCACAAGCCATCACAAGAGGAAAGCAGGTCAGAACTTGGTTCTCTCTTTTTGGTCAAGAAAAGCTGGGGTCCAGGTCCATGAGACCTGGGCATGGATGAGGGCATTGGCTCAGGAAGACCCAGGATTTCTCAGTCTAGCTCTGTTCCTCAGATTCTTTTTCTGTTCTCAATGTGCCAATGCTAGATCTAGAACCTGGGTCTCCTGGTGGCACTGTGGTTAAGGTACTGCCTCACCCTAAAGTCACACCTACCCCATAGATTTCCTACTGAGAGACAATATTGCTTTCCAGCTCTGTGTCATATGCTTCCCATGTTACTCAACAAATCAGTGCAATATACAAGATGGAAGCCTCAGATTGGCAGTTCACATGTGGGATACCTTCTGGAACACCACGGGTCAGCCCTGCCACCATGTGTCTGTGCTTTAGGAATTTCTGTTTATTCCCATGTCATGCAAGTCTTACCTGGGGGAGCATGGAGATGTTACATGTAATTATGGTGAATCATTTAGCAAACAATTAGGGACCAAGAATAAACAAGTCCCTGTTTCCAGAAACCCTCTTTAATCACTTTGTGCCTCCTTATGACCCAGAGCAAATATTAAGATAATTAATCACTGCCAATCTGTCAGTCATAAGGACTTCATTTCCAATTAATTATGTGCAGTTGCTGCTCAGTCCAGGAGCAGATTGAAGTTTCGTTCAAGGTCACCTCTGAATTCTGATTCCTCTTTCTGTGGGCAGAGATTCAAAGTAGTGCAGATTCCCGCACCAGGACTCCCTATCCTAGGCTGTGCTGTCATTGGCTAGGAATTCTTCACCATCTTGCTATTTCATCAGAACATCTCTCACATTACTTTTGTGTAGGCTTCATGCCTGGAGGAGGAGAGATTGCCTAGTGATTTCCAAGAGACCAGGTTGAGGTGCTTTGGGTACATCCAGGCTTCTTGGCCAGTTGGAGGAGTCTGGGAGAGTCATAAATATTTAAAAGAAGAGTGAGGTGATGCCACACCATGGAAAGCAGGTGACTTCTGGGCAGGGAAGTTTCCAAGAGCTGAGGATACAAGGGGAGACCCCAGGACTGGCTTGATGTGCTGGAGACTCACTGGCACTTACACAGTGCCTGGTACCTGGGGGAGTTACTCAACATTACTCTGGGTGGCTGTACAGCAAATGAACCAAACAGCATGGAACAGGTGCAGATAAAGCTCTTGCTTCTGCTTCACGGTTTAGAGCACGTGTCACCTCCTGGGGAGCTTTCAGTGATGCCCTTTTCTGCACTTGGTGTCCTCCCTGAACTTCCACATGCCTTCACCTCCTCCCAAACTCAGATCCCCATCTTTAATAGTAAAATTTAAATTAAACTGTGCATATTAAAGCCCCACTTATGAAATGTGGAAGTTTGAGCACGGATATTTAGCTTTAATCCCTTTGGAAGTACCATAAAAATGACAATAAAGGGATTTTTAATAGGGTCACAGAGAGAAAGAGATGAAATAACAGCAGATTTTGGATCCAGTTAGATCTAGGTGGGAAGGCGGGTGGATGAGAGATAACTGACAGGGCAGATTGGAGACGCAGGATCTAATCCAGGTACCCTGAGAAACAATGGGTAAGCATCACAGAATTCCCCAGAGCCTCTGGAAGTGGTGGCACTGTCCTTTTAGAAGTGTGTGTGTGTGTGTGTGTGTGAGTGTGTGTGTGTGTCTGTGATTTAAGTCTAGAAATGGGAAGATTGGTTGAAAGTTCAAGAGGCATTTAGACATCCAGTTTTCTCTTGCCATTTCTGTTGCTGGGCCTGCTCCTTTCCCAGGCTGGTGGGAGAAGAAAAACGTATTCTCTGGAGAGGGTGAAGACTTGGGAGGGACTTGGGAGTCCAAGTCCAAGTCCAGACTTGGGAGGCCCAGGGTGCCATGCTGAAAAGTGGATGGACTTGGTGGCTGCCACATGCTGGAGAAGTATCAAGGGGGCTGGGGGAGGGTCTGTCCACTGTCTGTAAAGAATTTGACAAAAGATATAAAACTGATTAAAAGTCAGTCTGCTGCTTTGCACCCATTAAATGACTATTATTATTATTTCTTAAAAAGTTAATGTTGGTGAGGATGTGAAGAAATCAGAATGCTTTTCATTGCTGGTGGGAAAGAGTGTAGCGATTCCTCAGAAATCAAACAGAATTATCACAGGTGCCAGCAACTTGATTCTGGGGATATGCCCAAAAGAATTGAAACTGGGGACTCCGTGAGATCTTGGTACACCCGCATCCACAGTGGCACCATTGACAGTTGTTGGAGGTGGAGGCAACGCAAGTGTCCACAGAAGTGCCAAAAGTGTTCCATAAAACACTGGGAAGGCCACTCGGCATTACAAAGGCATGGCATTCTGACAGCGTCACTACATGAAGACACCCTGCTACATGAGCTAAACCAATCACGAAGGGACAAGGATTGTAAGATTCCACTTCCAGGAAGCACAGAGAGCAGCAGGGACACAAATTAGCATGGTCACCAGGGGCAGATGCCACGACTAGGAAGCCACCGTTTCAACGGGTGCAGAGTTCCAGTTTGGAAAGAGGGAAAGGTTTTGGAGATGGATGGTAGAGATGGTTTTCCAATGATGGGGATGGATGTATTTAATGCCACTGAACTGTTCCTGCAAAAATGGCTCAAATGGTGGGTTTTGTGTAGTGTGTACTTTACCACAATAAAAATAGTCTGATTTTTATTATCATCATGCGCTGGCAATTCTAAACAATGTCTGTGATAAAATAGTCTTCCCTGAAAATACCTTTTGTTGCTCTGTGGTTTAAACAACTCTGTGATTACTGCTGAGTTTCAATGATATAGTTGCAAGCCTCGAAACAGCACAGCTTTATTATTTGCTCCATAATAAGCATTTTATTCTATATGGAAGTTAACCGGAAGAGGCCCCGGCTGTGTGCGTTCCCCTGAGGGTAAGCTGCTAACTCTCAGTTGTGATCCTGCTTCTTTGGGTGTGGCATGGGTCCCTGTCCTCGGTGCTGCCTGACCTGCATCTCTAGAGGTGACACAATGAACAAAGAGAGCACTGAGACTACAAAGAGGCAGAATTCAGTCATTTCCCTGTTGCTGTTCTGTGCCACCTGCAATACAATTAACCCTTAAAATCGAAATCAGTAAATCAGAGTGTGAACCGAATGCAATATTTTGGTAAATGTAGATTTCAGTTCTTTTATGAAATATTCTACTGAATTTGCACAATATATTTAAAGTGAAAATTTATTTGTTTGTTCTTACCATTTTATTTGTTTGAAAACTTAGGCGAGGACTGAATTTGTAGTTCAGTGGTAGAACACTTGCTGAGCATGTGTGAGGTCTTGAGTTCAGACCCCAGTACCACACACACACACACACACACACACACACACACACAACAAATTAAAAATGATTAATGCTAATCCTTACATGATTATTCCTGAAAATAATCTCTTCCTATTGAGAAGGGAGTGATAAATCTGATCTGTGCTGGAGGAGGGCTGGGTATAGCTCTGGTTGAAAATGCCAATCATCTGACTCCTTAGGTATCCAAGAAGAGATTAGGAGAGTCAGGAAATTCAACCATCCCAGGAACAAAGAACCAAAGACACTAAGAGCTGGGATTTCCCAGGGAAATTTCATAACCCACTGTCTCCAACTGTCTCCAACCACAGCAACAGCCTTCCAGTTAGCTTTTCAATGACTGTATGAATCCTACCCATCAGTGAAGAAATTTGGGGAGTGCATTCCATATTAAAGTTAACAGACAAACCAATAGCCACGGAAGAAGCAGAAGCTTTGGAGAGGGGGATAACCTTCAAATCAATTTTCTTTACTCTTAACAAAATCATTGCTATCTTCTCTCATAAAGAGAGAAGTGCCTGAAAGAGGAGCTTACTGCAAGAAGGACTGTTCTATAACCCAAGGGCGGAGCGGACAGAAGGCAGAAAGCTTGGCTGAACTCCGGGAAGACGAGAGGCCAGGGAAGACGGTGTGGGGAGAGCCCGGGTTGCAGCGCAGTGTCCAGGAAGGAGCAGCTGGGCCATGGAGGAGTTCTCCAGCCACAGAGGACCTCCGCGTCTTGCAGGAAGGTGCCCACACTCAGTCACTGGCCGCAAGAATGAGGCCTCGGAGTGAACGTGCAGATGGACTTAGAGGGGTAGCCACTGGGCCAACAGCCAATTGTGCTCCCCACAGCAAGACACCGGAGGGGAGCTTTTGTGTGGCCACCACACTGAGGAAAACAAATGCACACACATGGCTCATTTCAGCATAGCTTTCCTATAGTCGCCATCATGCCAAAGAACTGCTGATCTAAATAAAATGACCACACAATCAAGCTGTGAGCATGCGGGCAGGAAGTGTGTGCATGGTGGGCACAGGGGCTGGCCTAAGAGGCTTCCGTTCCGTAGGAGAAAGTCAACAGATGAAACCCCAAGTCAGACACCATGAGTATGTTATTAACATGAAGGTGAATGTAGAAAGAATAAGTCCAAATAACTGAAAGTGATCACCCCTGAGGAAAAGGAAAATGAGAGAAGGGAGCAGAGGGTGGAGATGCCACAGTATGTCTAACAAAAAGCTAGATTTAGTGAGTCTAGTCAGGCGCCTGACGGAGAGTGAGTACAGAGCAAATGGTGGTGATGATGATGGAGATGGAGATGATAATGATGAGGGTGATGATGATGGTGATGGAGGCTGTATTAGTCAGGGTTCTCTAGAGGAACAGAATCAACAGGAGGTATGATTATAAAAAGGGGATTTATTAGATGAGCTTAAATTTATTAGATTTATTAGATTGACTGTCTACAGGCTGTAGAGCTGGAAGAACAAGTACCTACGCAGTCCAAGAGGAGAAAAAGAGGGATCAACAGTGCTACTCTAGTCCAAGACCAAGGTTTCTGGAAACTCCCTGGAGAATCACTGACAGAGCCCGCTTTGGAGGAGTGAAGAAGTGAATCCAATGTCCTTAGACAATCGAAGCAGCGATCAAGAACCCGTTCAAGAAGAGCCGAGCTTTTGTCTGCTCTGCTTCCTTGTTCTCCCAGTTTTTATTCCATCCTATTGGGCAGTGCCGCCCACACTTAGGGAGGGGCTCCACTCCAGTTCGCTATTCCACATGCCAGTCATTCCTAGACACGCCCTCATGGACACACCCAGAGGCCTCTTAATCATCAGCATCTCTTAATCCAATCAAGTTGACAATTTAAATTAACCATTACAGAGAGGATAAGGATGACGATGGTGGTGATGGTGGCGATGATGGTGACCATGAGGGTGATGATGATGGTATGGAGATGATGGTGATGGTGGTGATGGTGGTGATGGTGGTGAAGAGATGGTGGAAGAGTCAAGTCACCTGGTGCTTGACCTGCAGTATTCACCCCATTTCTCCTTTCAAGGGTGAGCCACTAGCAGTGGGTGCTCATTTTTAAGGATTCCTGATGGAGTGATCAGAGACCTTTAGTATCCATCTGCCTCTCAGACCAGCCACCTTGCCGGGTGCCAGATCTGATGTTTCTTTCCACATTAATTTTACAGCGTGTGAACTCCTGCCTCCTTCCCTCCCTTTCCTGAGCAGGTGGAGTCTGGGCTGCTGAGCAAACCTCTTAATGGTGCAGGTGCATTTTCATAAGCAGAAAACACCGGGGGACAGAGAGGCTGGCTCAGGTGATGTCAGCTCACAGATGGGGCTGGCAGGTAAGTGGAGCAGAGCTGGCTGCAGCGTGACTGCTCCAGCCGTGCCCGAGGTAAGGAGCCTGGATGGGGGGGTGCAGAAGAGGCTCCAGGCACACCTGGACGTCTGAGCGGAGGGAAGGCCTGCCCTGAGTAGGTCTGGGCCCTAACTCCCCCAGCCCCCAGCTGCAGCCAGACTCAGGGGGA
Organism: Sciurus carolinensis; assembly: GCF_902686445.1. Taxonomy (NCBI): domain Eukaryota; kingdom Metazoa; phylum Chordata; class Mammalia; order Rodentia; family Sciuridae; genus Sciurus; species Sciurus carolinensis. The sequence continues at coordinate 191,677,964 of NC_062214.1, read as the reverse complement.
AACTTGGGAAAACTGATCAGTTCTGTCCATCACTATGGCTTCAAGCTTCGACCACAATTGCCCATGGAAAGCTTGAGCCTGCATGTGATGTGACTGACTGTGGGCAAAGGCTAATGACGACAAAGTGCATCTGTCACCTGGAGAGCAGGACACGGGTTCTAAGACCGGCTCTGCTGCCGGCTGTGAGTCCTGGAGTCTCCTTCCCTCTCCAGGCCTCGGCTTCCCTATCTGTAAAATGGTGGGTTACCTCCATCAGTTACAGCTCTGACGAATTTCTGTGGCACGGTGCCCACCTGCAGCAGACCTGCCACAAACAGCTTGGTGTGCATGAATGGATGCAGTGGGGCAGCCGCTGGCATAGCTTTGGATTGGTCCTTTCTGCCTCTTGAGTGTAAGAGACAGAGAACGCAGGAAGGACCGAGAGCTGACTGGGAAATTCAAGAATAAACAGAGGAACCCTGAGCAGGGCTTCCTGGGGGTTGGGAAAGACCAGCTAGCAGGCAGGGTGTAGGGAGGAGGCACAGCCGAAAGGGGAAGGCAAATGGCTTTGGGTTACCATGGTAACCGCAGCAGGCAGGAAAGGGACGGAGAAGATGCCAAGGGTGGCATTTTTTCCTTCTTTTTTTAGACTGGCTTTCCATGAGGGAGACAGAGGAGGAGGTAGTAAGACAGAAGGCCTGAGAGAGGGGAGATTTGGAGGCACGATTCACCTTTAAAACGGGGGAAATCCATCCCTTTTTAATTCAGCTGGCGATCCTGTTTAGTGATGGGCAGGCAGAAGCTCCGGGCAGACTGAGCGCAGCAGGCACCAGCTCAGTCCTTTGCACACATGGGGGTTACTCTCCACTGTGGCTGCCACCAGGAATGGCGGTCAAGACCCACTTTGCAGACAGGGAAACTGAACCTTCCATGGGACAAGCGCCTACATCCAAGGGCAACGTGGTGACAGGTTGTGTGGACGTTGGGTCTATCTGGCTCCATGGTCTTGGCACTGAAGTCCTCTGCCAAACAACCATGGTGAGACCTGGTGCCAGGATGGTTATTCTCATTTCCTTCCTGAACACTTTCAGGTGGGTCCCTGGGTGGTGCCACATGAAGACACAGCTCCATGAGGTTGGAGGGAACTGGGTGTTGTCACTAGTGTTCTCCCTGTTCCCTGTGGGGGCGGGGAGGCCGGCACCATGGGGCCACCAACACATCGGCTCCCGAGTGCCACTCAGCAGTTGTGCCCCCTGGGGCAGTGCCTCAGTTTCTTCTCCTGACAATGGGGACAACTGTGGGGCCTTTTCGCAGGGCTGCAACAATGACTGAGGTGCTGTTGTCATAGAGCCCGCTGGCCGAGGCACAGCCCGTGTGCAACACACCTCAGCCCGTCAGAGAAGGACGGGGCCCAGAGAGAAGGGCCTGCCCCGGAGCCCCCGGGTGAGGGCTGCACGGTGGCCAGGGCTGGCCTCCAGTTCTCAGTGGCTGTGTGCCACGCTGCACCGTGGGCTGCTGACGCCTGCACCAGACGCAGGACCTCAGCCGCCTGCGCCAGCTTCAGGTCACAGACTGAACAGGACACTCTGGGAGCTCCTGACCATGTGTGTGTGTGTGTGTGTGCGTGTGTGTGATCACAGGCCCCATGGGTCCCGTGGGTGGGGACCCACAGCCCACCTCCCTTGAGTTGAGATTTCATCTCTGCAAGTTCCCAGACCTTCTCTACACCGTCACTCTGCCCTAATTCGGTCATTGTCTCTGACTGCCTACTTAGCTCATTGAAGAAAGTAGCTGCTCTGGTCACAAACAGGGCAGGGGTCCTGAGGGGTTAGAATCAAGGACAGAATTCCTGGCAACCTGAGGACTCCAGGAGATAGGTCTGAAGGGAGGAGGAGGGTCACTCAGAGGGACCCTGGAAGACGGGCATACAGGTTGAAGAGGGCATTGAAATAGGGGAGAGTTACGGTTCCTGAGCACATCCTGTGTCCAGCCTCAGGTCTGGGGCTTCTGCACACGTCCACTTGCTGATTCTTTGTGGTGGTACTTTTTATCCCCATTTTGCAGGATGGGAAAACGGAGGCCCAGAAAGAAAGACGAGCTTGTCAGTCAGCAGGCTTGCGCATACTGACACCTGTGCTCCAGCCGCCAGATAGACTTGGAGGGTCTTGACTGCGCTGTCCTCCTGAATGTGGAATGGAGGCATCGGTCTTTGTGACATGTTTATGGAAGACCAGGGGTTGGATTCTCCCCAGAAACAGACTGCTGTTTGTAGCCATGGGTTGCCTGGGGTGAAAGGTGAGGAAGCCCCCTTCTCCCTCCGAGTCAGCGTGGAGAGCATCTCCCGACGCACTGGAGGGGAGCAGAGCGTGGTGCACAGCTGCAGAGGCTCCACGCAAGGCCCAGCGGTCATCTTCTGTGGGTGGATGAGTCAGCGGGCGGCCGGCTGCAGCAGCTTGGTGGCCCCTCTTTGGGGTAAGAGTGTCATATTACAGGAAGGTGTCAAGCTCTGTCTGCAAAACTCGCCTTGGTCACTTGTAGTTTGGAAAATATTTGGTGCAATTAAACTAGAGTCTGAGCATCAAATTTCTTGGGGAAGTTGATTTGAGGGGGGTGCTGTTTTGTTTTTTGGCAATTTCTGCAGAAAGGAACGACAGTTAAAGGGGGAATTGTTGAGAGAGAAACCAGAGATGTTCCGAAGAGTCTTCGGTGTGACATCATTTCAGGGATGAGAAACATGAAGACACCATCTGGTCCAAGCTGCCACCTAGAAAGTGTGGAGACTGAGGCCCAAGGAAATCCAGGACCTTCTCAAGGTCACTCAGCCACTTAGCGACCAAGGCAAGCCTTGGGTCAGCCTCCCTGACTCTGAGCCCTTGACAGAAGGTTTGAGAGTCTGGGGTTCCAGGCAAAGAAGACAGACTCTTTTGAGTCTTCTGGGGTCACCAGATCACCATTAATGACCAGGGAGTTACTTGGACCCAGCTGGTCAGTAGCAAGACAAGAACCTGGGTCTCCAGGTGTCCAGTTAGGTGTCCTGACCATTACTGCTCCAAACTTGGCACATAAGCCACCAGCCCAATCTGTCAGCTTGTCCAAAAGGAGTTTTCTAGCTCATAGCGCTGGATAGGTGGCAGGATGGACTTCTGTCACTCACACTTTCCCCCCTTTTGAGTTGACCAGATGCCAGCTTCTCAGCTGTTAGTGGAATTATGACTGTTGCCCAGATTCAGTCACCAGGGGCACCCATGCAGGGCTTGATTTCTAAGAAACATAAAGAAGCAGGCCCGCGTGGAGTCCTTTCCCGTGAGGACTGTGAGGCCTGAGCCCCAGGGTGCTGCAGCTGCGTCCTGCCCTCGCCATCTGCAGTCTGCACATGGAGCCCGTGAGGCCGGGGTGAGCTGCGAGCTGTGCAGGAGAGCATCTGGCCCCATTGCTGGGCTCGCAGTCTCCACGCCTGGTCTTTGTCCCTCTTGGAGATTCTGCGAGCTCCTGAAAATCTTCAGTAAGTTTCTCTTTCTTTCATTTAAACTCGATAGGGCAGCCCTGTTGTCTGAACTGAAGATTCTGATGGACACAAATGTCCATCATCATCGCCATGGCTGTGTCTTATACCTCGGATTTCAAGTGGCTTGAGAAGAAAATTTCCCGCGTGTTCTATTTTGTTTTATTTTCTCACTTTATATGACATTGCCGACACTCAAGATCTTGAGCTATGCATGAAGAGCAGACGCTCCTCGTTGATTTCCTGGTTTCTGGCTGACCAGGGAGAGGGAGAGATGAAATTCCCTTGATAGATGATGTCACAAGTAAGATTTCTCACCCTTGGTGAGTGTTCCTATTGGGCTAATTTCAACTGCATGCAGTAAATGACTCATTAAGAACTGACTTCAGCAAGCAAGGGCATTAATTAGTTCACAGGGATCCAGAAACAGGGTGGTCAACAGAGGCACTCAATGGTGTCACATAGAGGTCCCAGGTCCTTTCTGTCTTTCTGCTCTGTCATCTTTGTGAGGTTGCTTTTGTTCTCAGGCTTGTCATGAGATGGCCGCGGCTCCTGCAGACACCACAGTTGGACACCAACATTCAGTGGTACCAAATACGGAGTCCATTTATGTCCTTCCTTTTGAGATGCCCCTTTTGGAACTGATGACACATTTTCCAGCAGCTCCTCAACAGACTTTTCTCTCCTGTTCCATTGATCAATAAATTGTGTCCTACATCCTTTCTTGAATCCATCATGGAAGGTGAGTGGGTTTACTGCAATGGTCTGCATCATTCTGGATTTGTGCCCCAGGACTGGATAGGCTGTACCTCCTTTTTTATTCATGACCCCCCCCAGAGCTGGAGAAACACAGAGGCTCATTTACAGGGGTGGCCAATTGCCTCAGTGTGCTGGCCCTTGAGCTAGAAGCCAGCTATTGCTATCCCCATGTTCTTGACCTTGAAACTCAGGAAGTCAAGAAGTGATTTGCAGAAGACATCAGCGCTATTTCATGGGAGAGTCGGGATTTCAATCTGACCGATTGCACATTTGGAACACTCCATGGTGCCCTGTGGGGAGGGCCTTCTACCTACAGGTCATGCAGAGGTTTTGCTAAAGCAAGAAAAACTTCAGCATTGAAATAACTGGCTAATTGGAGAGGGAGGTGGAAAAATTCCCTTGCTGGGTTTAACTTTGTATTTTAATAAACAGTTTAAAGGAAAGAGAAACAGCTTCCTGTTGGCTGTTGAGGAGCTTCGTCTGTGCTGCTGAAATATTTAGTCTCCTGTAATTGCCCACCATCCCTCAGGCTCGGGCACACCGCTGTGCAGGAGGGAAGCACTCAGCCGTGAGTCAATGGCTGTGTTTGCAGGAAGAAAGGCCCGCCAGTGGGTGAGTGGCTCACTAATGGCCTCCTTGGGAGGCTCATTGGGGATTTATTTCTGGGTGGAGTTAATTTTTCTTTAGAGGGAGGAATCTTAGTCGCTTCTTCTGGAAGGTGGGATGGGTTTGCTAATTTTCTTCCTCTGTAGTTGTTTTCCCCAGGCACATGGGCTAGGCTTGCAAATTGCTTTGGATTTGAAGGCAGTTTATTATTTCTCTAATTCAGAAAAACTCCATTTATTTGAACTCCTGTGTTCTGAAAGTATCCACTGTGTGTTCATTTCTATCAGTCCCAAGGCTCCACTGTCAGAAGGAGAAGATGCTGATAATGTAGCCCAGGCCAGTCACAGTACCACGTGGATGAGGGACTGCAGGAGTCCACAGGGGGCCCTGCTCTTACCAGGGGAGGCACAGGGGAAGGAAGGGAAGGCTTTCTGGAAGAGGTGATGCCCGAACCAAGTCAAGCAAAGGAAAAGTATTTCAGTCCCTTTTTCTTTGTTGCAGTGCTGGGAATTGAACCCAGGGCCCTGTGCACACTCAGCAAGCACTCTGCCACTAAGCTCCATCTCTAGCCAAAGGAAAAGCATTTCAGAGATAGGGAATAATGTGGAGAAAAATCATGAAGGCTACTCTAGTCCTGCTCCACCCCAACCCCAGGCATGCTAGGTATAATGGTAACAAGAGCAAATACGAACCCTTTTATAGGCTTTGAACTGTCCTGAGTGTTTAACCTTTGGACACTTATCAATTCTCACATCAACCCTGAGAGAGAGGCATTTAGTATGCCATTTTATGAAATAAAACACCACCACCAGCACAGAGAGGCGAAACCAAGAGCTAAGTTAGATCTGTAGCAAAGGTGGCTGGAGCTCAGTCCCGGTGCTGTGCTCCCATGTCCCAGGTGTGTTTCTGCAGTCTGTCTTTGCTACTGCAGCAATGTTTACATCCTTGATATGAGTACATAACATTTAATTTCAAAAGACAGGGATTTACATTTTCTTCCAAACTCTCCATGGGTTGGTTTAGGCATCTAAATTTTGAGACCAGACTCTCAAGATTAGGACTCATACAAACTCATACAAAGATTTGGAGAGAAAGGATCCACAATTGAAGGTGATCAGAGCAAACTGACTGGGGACCAAGTGGCTTCTGAGTTGGGGAAAGATCTTCGCTGCTATGGATCTCAATACATGCTGCAAAGGACTTTCTGATAATCCTTTGGTTCTCTCTGCTGCTGGGGAGAATAACAATAATGTTAACTAGGAGAGAAACTTCCAGTTCACCAGAACACCCCCAAGGTCTCTTTGGCTTCTGACTAACAATGGCAATGGTCATAATCACCAAGTCAAAGAAGAGGAAGGAGGCTCAGAGAGAGGAAATGATGTAGGGGAAGTCACAGGGCAAGCAAGTGGCAGAGTCAGCCCAAGAAGCAGGACCAGGGAGTCAGGAGCTTCTCAGAATGGAGGAGAGGCTATGCATGGGGAGTGTTGGGCGCCAGGGGGAGGCTGAGTGGTCCAGGAACTCTCAACACTTCCCTTTTGGATGCCAAACAGTTTGTGTAAGATGGGGCCATCTTGTGTTGGGTCTGTTTCCTTCCAGGGCTGTGGAACTGTCTCCAAAGATAGGAGATCAGAAGACCATGGAGATGAAGGCCTGAGAGCTTCTAAACCCATAGCTGGCAGAGCCTAGAATTGAAAGGAATTGAGAGGCATCAGTTCTTTTTTGAATGGTGATAGCTTCATCCAAAATATTCAAGCAGAGAAGCTCAGGAGTCAGGCAGGTTTGGATTCAAAATCATGTACTTGTTCTCTGTGAGGTTCATTTGTGAAATGAAGATAAAAGAAAATCTATTGTACATATTAATCAAAGTGGTACATGTGAGGGGTAGGACAATGTCCAGTGCAAGTAAGCACAGATTATGTTAAGTGACTAGTTGCCACGTGTTGTCTGGTGCATCTGAGTCGCCTCACCCTGTGTTGCCTGACAATTGTGCTGAGAGGTGCTTTCCACCATGCTAAGAGCTCGTGAACACAGAAGGGTTCCTATTCTAGATGCCATTCTACCCACCTCTAGTATATACTGAACAGTTTTTAAAATAACAGGTAGTTACTGTTGATCAATTACCATGAAACAATGGTAATTGATTTAATAATCACAACAACAGTATTAGATAGGTACCACTTTGACTCTGTTTATGGATCAAGAAGTCCAGAGAATTTGAGTAGCTCTCTCAGGGTCTATAGAGCTAGAATTTGAAGTCAGGTGGTGCGCTGTTTCCTATCACAATGATGGGTTTTTAAGAAGAGTTTTGTTGTAACTGACATTCATACAAGTTTCCTTCTTGTAGCTGTGATTTACCATGCGGACATTAAGCAAGGGGAAAGGCCCTTGGTGGAGTGTCTGATTGGGGACACACTGTGCTTCTTCCAGTTCCTTCTCTTGACCTAGGATGGAGGCTCTGAGTAGGCATGAAACAGATCAGCACCCTGGAGAGCTCCCCATGGTTTCCCAGAACGATTGGCGTGCTTGTGCTGATGGACACCCTGGATCTATGATGACAAGACGGCAGTGTGTGGAGGGACTTTGCATGCTCAATTTTGTTTAATCCACACAACTACAGAACTATAGGCATGTGGTTATCCTCTTTTGCCCAAGCAAAGACTGAATCTCAGAGGCGAAGCCGCCTCTTCTTTGTCACGTAGATAGTAAGTAGGGAAGTCAGGGTTGAATTAAATCTTGACTTCAAATTCCATGCCTCCTATCCTAACACATGATGCTTCAGATTGCCCTGGGAGACAGGTGTACCTTTCACCCTGGCCCCCAACCAAGAGCCCCACAGGAACCCACTCCTATCTGTCAGAGCAGAAGGTAGGTCTGCACTGCTTTTCCTGGTCCTCTTTTCTGTCACTGTGACCACACCCCAGAGATTTTCCTCTTGGACATGACCCTCCACCAAAATGAGGGACTTGGCTCTCATATATATATATATATATACATATATATATTATAGATATTTATATATATAGAGAGAATATTTATATATAGAGAGAGGTAGAGAGAAAGAGAGAGAGAGAGAGAGAGAGAGAGAGAGAGAGAGAGAGAGAGAGAGAGAGAGAGAGAGAGAGAGATTGTTTTTGTTTTGTTTTGGTTTTTTGGTGCAGCCCTGCCAGGCACAAGTACTTGCTAAATGAATGACTGACTTAGAGAATGGATGAATAAATGACTTGCCTTCAAAGGCTCTTTCTTGGATGCTTAGGTGTCTCTTTTTTCTGTCCTTCTCCTACTTCCTGAGCTGCTGAGAACTTGCTGTTTTGTTTCTGACATTCTGATAAAGGCAACGTGGTGAGTGGGTGGGAAGGAAGGGTTCCCCAAGGGGTTTAGGTTCAGTTGACCTGTGGGAAGAGCAGTTGGAGAACATTGTAACTGGAGACTAGTCTGTGTCTTGTGTGCGTATTAGGATACTCGTGTCCCTTCATTAACTGTTGAGCACCTATTGTATACCACGGATTGACCTAGGGACCAAGGTGATGCTGCAGGTACCCTTGGCTTCTTCAATTTCCTTATATACATGCTGCTCTCCTCTGGAATACTGTGCCCTCCATTACCTGGGCCCTGTGCCTGGGTGATTCCTGCTCCTCCTTTGGGTCAGAAAACAGACGGCTCCTTCTGAGGACTTCATCCACTAACTCCCCAATCTGGAGTCAGTGCCCACTGGGTCCTCATCACTGGATTTCCCCAGCATTGCATTTCTTGACATCTGCATTGTAATTCTCAGTTCCTTGTCAGGAGTTGGGGGTTGGGAAAAGAGGGTGCTGGATGTTGGGAAAAGAGGGTGCCTGGCGACCCTATGGTAGGCATTCAATAGATTTTTAACTGAATGGCTCAAATAGAATACATGGATGAACTGTTGAAGTCTCCAGCTGCACAAATGTACAGTGGAAAGTGCAGAGGACCTCCTTTCCTTCCTGCCTAGACAGTAGACCCTCACTCCATTACGTCCATTATCCTGCCTCTTCTATCTCAAGTGGATAAACATTCCCTTCCCAATGTCTACTGAGAATATATTACTTGCTAGGTATTATTCTATTTCCTCCATGCACCTTAGCTTATCTGACCCTAAGAACATCTCTCTGAAGTAGATTCCATCACTCTCTTATAGATGAGGAAACAGGTACAGAAAGGTTAGGTAAGTAGCTCAAGGTCACACACCTTCTATGTCAGTCAAGGTCATGGTAGGAAATTGCACACAAAAAATTGAGGAAGTTTTGATAGAACGACTTATTAGATTGAATCTTTGAAATTTATAGTATCTGATCATTTTGACCTTAAAAAATGGGAATTTTATAAGCTTCAACCTCATATAACTGCAGGGATGGGGTTTAGGGAGAGCTTCCATGCCCTGGGACAACCACCCCAGGAAGTTGCACCCACCACTGGGTCTGAAGGGTGAGAAGAGGGAATGGTCCCAGGGCTGGAAGAGAGGTCCACATGGAGAGGTCACCTAAGAGAAGTCAAAGGATTTGACTGAGCCCACAGTCGTCAGCAGGAGGGAGGAGGCCGGGGAAGTCCTGAAGTCTGCACGGGCTTTCCTTTGGGTGAACCCACCTGGAATCCAGAGGTCCAGGGCCTTAGCTGGTGGAGTTCAGTGGGTTGGGGCACAGAACAGTGGGGAGGGATGGCGAGCCATCTCAAGAGGCAGACAGGAGGCATCTCAGAGCAAGTAAGTGCAGAGCTGGGTTCCAGGCAGCCTGGCCCCAAGGCCCATGCTCTGGACCACCACCTTTCACTTAGACGTTGGTGGGAAGAGCTGTGTCTTAGAGTCACTGATTCACCACAATCTCCTCTTGAGGATATCCTCTGAGCTTCTCAATGAATTATTCACCCTTTATATTAATATTTGATTTCTTACAAAAGAGCTGGTTTGGGGAGTACCGCTGTGCAGAGCAGAGCCAGCCTGAGCCAGACCACAGCCTGCTCCCGGCAGGTCTGGTTCACCTTTGGCAGCTAAATACTTCAGAAGGTAAATGAGGGCCGATGCCACGCTGCCTAAATATTTTAGAAGTTGAGGTTCTGAGCAAGAGGACGACACACTCATCAACCATTATAGCATCCAACCATTTGAAGGCAGGTCACTCACACCAAAAATACCAACTCTGGTAAGAATTATGTGCGCCTGAAACTTAACAGTACCTAAGGTGAGAAAACTATGAAGTTAAAAACCTGAAAACAGCAGGTTCTGAGGCAACACGGTGTTACCAGATAGCGCAGGAAAGAGACAAGAGTGTTCATCCTGGCCCTTACACCACAGGTCTGCCTGGGACTGGGAACTGCCTCACTCTCTCCCTCTTTGGTTCCAAAGCTTAGGACAGCTGCCTCCTTTAATCCCATGACCCAATCCTACCCATTCTCCAAGCGTCATCTCTTTGAGGAGGCCTCCTACAACCTTCCATCTTATCCCAGGCACCGTGAAGCTTCGGGGATAATAGGACAGTTCCATGTCTGTCTCCCCAACTACACTGTGAATTAGCTCCTCCCCTGGGAGGTGTGCACGTTGCAGCCATCTCTGGAGCCTCATAGCCCAGCATAGTGCCCGGGGCATTGGGCATGAATGAGTGAATGAGTCACAGAACCTGTGGTCCCAGAGGAAGACTCACTGAGAGTCTGTAAGAAATTCCATGGAATCTGGCCCCTCATCCTAAGGATTCTGCCACCTCCCACCAGTACCACAGGCTGCAACCAAGCCTTGAATACATGGGCCTTGGGTGGACACTTAACCGAATCACAGTGACTCCTTCTGGGGCAACCTGCTGATGTCCATTCCGCATGTGGTCTTGGCTCCTCCTGTTGCTCCTGTTTCCTCCTGTCTTCCACCAGATGTGGTGGAGGCTGTTACCTACTCGTCATAACCCATTTCTCTTTCCTCTTGGTCTCACCTCCAGTTGTCTCCTCCCAGCCTCAGTTGGTGCTGGGTGTGACCTCGGGGCTGTGTTTTAGCCAGTGGGCTGGGGATGGATTGACATAGTGATACATAGAGCTGGCTCACACTGGCTTCAAGAGTTGGTTGTCAAATTTCAGGAATGTCGTGAGTTGGTTGTGACCTTGTGTCAGCTGGAACATGCTGGGGCAGGTTACATCAAGGAAATTGGTAAAGGCCAGCTTGACCACATTTTTCCCCCTACAGGAGAGCCGGGTGTTCACCATTGGCCAGCACAGCACCACACATAGCTCCCCCCAAGACTGACTCATAAAGCCCTCCCACATATGATCTGGGCTCTTTCCCTTTCTCCTGAGGGATGGAGGGAGCCATCAGGACTGAAAGGAGTCCAAAGTTGCGAGACACAAGGAGCCTGGGACCCAGAGAGCTCATGTGGAAGTCCTCTTGACCAGGAACAACCACTCCGAACTAGGATGCAGGAAATGAGCTGCACGGTGGTCAGCGCACAGGAACTCAGGTCTGGTCTGTTGCTGTGGTCGCATTCCTAGCCTGGACAGCCTGCCGGCGTGTGGGTGGGAGAGCACAGTATGCATTCTGGCTCTGCTTTGTTAAGTTATATGGCCTTGGTGAAGTTGCATGATCCAGTTTTCCTTTTCCCCTCCCTGAAATGGGGATGGTGCTTGTGGCTGCAGAGGAGATTGAGCAGGATGCGCTTAGCCCAGGGGCTGACACAGGGCCAGAGAAGGCTGAGGGCAGGTGTCCATGTTACCCTCTGCAGAGGGTTTAGCATCTCAAAGTTGGTTTTGCTTCCCATCTGGCTTTGCTCCTTGTGTCCGTCTCCTTGGGGAGACTCAGGGTGGGGAGGCTGCAGCTGGGGGCTGGTTCTGGGTGTCTCCCAGGTCCCTGGTTGTGACCTGGTAGTGTCCCCATCCTGCCGTCATTTCTTATGACTGGCATAGTAAGACATGGCGCCATCCAACAGTGGAGAAGGCAGAACTGACTTTCCCAGAGGAAGAGGGGTTCCCCAAGTGACTCACCATTGAGATGAGGTGGGCCCTGGGATTTAACATGCTGCAAACCTGATTTCTGACTCTCAGGCTTTGAGTCTGAGCCTCCCCAAGTGAAATTAGGTTCAACAGGAGGGCACTGTTGTACAGCATCACGGGTTACGTCCTTGTTGGACCCTCAGCAGGAGACCTCTGATGGCTCTGGACAGGGCATTTCTGCCTCGCCTCCAACAAAAGGCTGATCACGAGCAGAAAAAGGAAATCAATCAATGCGCAGGGGTAGCAGAGAGTTTCCTTCAGGCACTCTTTCAAATCAGTTAGTTTCAATAAACGTTTACTGACCACCTACTATGTGGTGGGTGCCATCCTGGGCACTGAGGGTACCACAGGAAACCTGGGCTGGGTGTGCCACAGGGATCTCACCGTCAAACCAAGAGACCAGGTGAGCCCGCAAGTCCCGAAAAGCCAAGGCCAAAGGGCTGCTGCCCCCAGGATGCAGAGACAGAGCACAGAGGGGCTCCGGGAGGAAAGGTCGGGAAGGTGGACTGGATCCAGCACAGAGGATCACGAATGCTGGACCCAGGGTTTTAAAATCACAGACAGTTTTGAAGCAGATTAAAGAGCTCGGTGGGAGATGGTTGTCGAGGGCAGCCTGGGGTGAGGCTGAGCAGGGACAGCGGGGAGGAACAGGAAGCAGCAAGGTCGGGCTACCGCTGGGAAGCAGGTGACGTGGCTACCAGATGCTCCAGTGGGCTCCAGATTCTTGTGCTGGTCTCACGGAGAGTTAGCAGGGGGTCCCCAGCCTTCCTGTGCCTCAGCCTCTCTCTGTTAAGATCCATTTTATAACACTGTTGTACGGGTCAAATGAACACTGGTCCTGAAAGCCCAGGCTCGTCTGCCAGCTGGGGCTCCCATGTGACAATCTGCTTAGTGCATGTTTCGTGGCAGGCCCTCTTCTAGGCACTGGGCTAAAGCTATGAAAAGGCAAGTATGGTCACTGGCCTCTCTCCTGATAGGGACAGACCATTAGCCTCATCTGGATAGCATCTGTCCAGTGCTGATCACTTCCTGTTCAAGAAACCTGACATGCTTTATCTCAGCATCCTCATCTGCATATTCAAATGAGGAAACTGAGGCACAGAGAGGTTAAGCAACTTGACAAAGGTCACAGAGGAAAGAGCAGAGGCAAATTTAATCTCAGGCCTGTTCTGATTCAAAGTCAAACACTACATTAGCACAGTGGGCAGTGACAGCACATAAGAAGGCCCCCCATAAGGAGTTGGGGGACAGGGGAGGCTTCTCAGAGGACACAGTGTGAGCTAGGATCCGAGGGCTATTGTCTATGATCTGTTCTAAGTGGCTCATGTCCCTACATCATAACCCCTCTGAGCTTGGGAACGCATCCTGCATGCCGTGAGTCATGGGTAATGCTTTGTCTCTCTGAGACACAAACAAAATAATGCATTCTAGAATAAGTCTTAGCAGGCGGGAGAGCAGGAGGAGGAGAGGGAGATGTGCTTCTGAGGCAGGAGAGGGGTTTCAGGCAGCTCTTTTGCTACGATAACCGAAAGACCTGAGAAGAACCCTTTTAGAGGAGGAAAAGTTTATTTGGGGCTCATGATTTCAGAGGTCTCGGTACATAAAAGGACAACTCCAATGCTCTGGGCTCAAGGCGAGGCAGAAGGTCGTGGTGGAAGGGCGTGTTGGGGGAGGCAGCTCCTCGTGACAATCAGGAAGCAGAGAGACAGCTCTCGCTCACCAGGGACAAAATATAAACCCCAAAGCCAGGACCCTGTGACCCACCTCCTCCGGTCACATCTACCTGCCTACAGATGCCACCAGTCATTATCAGGGACTAACGCGTGGATTAGGTTAAGGATCTCATCACCCAGCCACTGCACCTCTGAACTTCCTTGTTTTGTCTCACACATGAGTTTTCGGGAAAACCTCATATCTAAACCATAACAGGGGCATATGCAAAGGTACTGAGGCAGGGGACGCCTGGTCCCCTGGGTGGGCTCTCCTCACAGTGGGCGGCTCCCCTTGTGGTTAGAGATTAACATGATGGGGACGGATGTGGCAGCTTGGCAGCCAGTGGGGCTCCAGGCCCAGGAAGTTCTGTGTGCTGAAATCTCCCACTGGTCCCTAAGATCCACGCTCTACTATCCCCCTTGCTGACCTGCATGGACCATCAACTGGGGCTCTTGTCCCCTGGCTTCCAGGTGGTCCACCCACGGGAAGTTCCAGCAGATGACGGAGCCGGAGGGGAGGCGAGTCTCGCCCCGCCGCTCCCACTGGCAGTGCGGTGGCTGGCTGAGCCCCCACGGCTCCTGTGTGGCAGTCCTCACCGCAGAGACTCTGCCCGTCAGGGTGTCGCTTCCTCTTGCCCCTTCAGCCCTGGCAGTGACACCACTAGGACCTTGGGGTGCTGCATCCTTCTGTCCTGTTTTCCTTGATTGGCCCAGACCTTCCAAACAGACCCCTTTGTCTGCAACCAGCTCTGCAAGGCACACAGAGCTCAACGGGCTTGGAAAGGAGGGGAAGGAGGACGGAGGCGTCATGACCTCGGCCCCTCCCCATCCGCCCCATCCGACTGGACCACATCACAGCCAGCAAGGAAGCAGGCCCCAGCACCAGGAGGAGGCTGCGAGGAGCTCACCACGGACGACAGAAGGTCCAGCCCCGGCTGCTGGAGTCGGGCTGTGTTACCCAGGAACTGTGGGACCCCAGCAGGTCAGGAATACCCCACCCTCTCCCAGCTCCTATCCAGCTCTCTGGCCTGGGCGGAAGTCCAAGGAAGAGCCCGGCTAAACCGCTTCCCTCCCAGGGGGCACTTGCCTATGTTCTTCAGAGACTCCACCCCATCCTAGTGTGGAGGTCAGAGGATCTCGGACCAGAGTACCTGCCTTTTTCTCTGGCTGTCCCCAGCCTCCACGGATAGCAGTCAGTGCCACGAGGTCTTTATGGGGACGCCACTGTCTCCATGGTGGTCTTTTTGCACAGGACATGGGCTTGTGTGGACTGTCATTCCAGGGCTGCTCACACAGCTTGTAGTAGACACGTTTCCTGCGTCCTGACAAGCCGAGGCCATCTGCTCCCCATGGCCACCTTCTCTGGCTCATGCTGACCGTCAGTCAGCTTGACCCTTGTCCTCTGGACACTGGTTTCTTTTTCACTTACTTCCAGCCTGCAAGAGACCCTGTGACACCCCGAGTCATCTCCTCAGGATCCCTCTTTGTCGACACCCCTGCCTCCTGGGAGACTCAGTCTCGTCAGGTCCTTCCCAAAGAAACGCTCCCTGTGAACCTCATTCCGAGGCTCTGTCCTCCTCAGCATGACTCTGAAGGCACCTCCCTGGCTCTGATGAAGTTTCAAGGAAGCAGCCTATCATGCAAGGCCATGGGGGGCCTTGACCTTGAGAGAGTCACTGTTCTTGGTTATTCAGAGTAAAGACTGTTCACTTGTCACAAGCCTCTCAAGTGGGCCCATTGCCAACACTCCCATTCACAAGGCGGATATTCAAATCCACAGAGGCTGAGCACCTGGCCAAGGGCTTCTGGTCAGTAAGTAGTAAAGATGGGATCTGGAGCTGGAGAGGAACTGGGGGCCTGGCTCCTGGCACTACACCACCTGTGGCGGCGCCTTCCTCCTGCCCTCTGAGTTCCACACGGCTGGCTTTGCTCCAGCCCATCCTCCACGCACTCCACCCTCAGCTCCGTCCTCACTGTGGCTCTTAAGTTCCCATTGCCGTGGGATAGACTGGGCCAAAATTTTGGAATTATAACTCACGGATGGACACTTGCAGGAGTTGGCACCAACGTGGGTTTGGGAACAAATCTGCTTTTTTTTTTTTCTATACCCGGAAGTCAGCAGGCCAAACTTAAAAGCCAGTATGACCTCTCCACTTGGACAAGGAGTCCCAGAGCATAAAACCCAGTGGCCAGCTGTTAATAAAAAAAAAATACATCATGTTACTTGGCAGGCAAGCGTGACATGCTTCCAAGTGACGTCGGAAAAATGGGCTGCGTCCTCTTCCTCCTAGCTGGCAGCTGTGTCCTTTACAGAGGTATCCAGCCTGTGGCCTACCTGTTAGGCATCGGGTCTGCCACCTTCCACCTGTCCTCGGTGTGGCTGGTGTTTCTCATCAGGTGGTCCTTTGGGGGTCCTAGTCACCATTGCTGCCTGAGCCTATTCCCCAGCTACAAAATGCAAAGGGTGGGCTAGAGAATGCGGAAGGTGTCCCTGGCCATCACAGACCGCTAAATCATGGATTTGTGCATGCCGGACCCGAGGGGTTCAGATGCTGATGTAGGTCCACAGGCCACCAAGCAATATGGAAGCCAGGATCTGCAACCAGATGTGGAGAGTTTGGGTTCTTGGGATGTCCCCACATTCCAACGCACACAGACCCTGACGGTGTCAGAAGAGATCCTGTGCAGATGTCTCAAGGCTGATCTCCTTCAAGTGCAAGTGATTTAATGACAACTCTTTTGTTTTTTAAGTTCCCAGGACCACAGCCCAGGAAGGGAGAGGTGCAGCTGGGCCTCCACGGACTCCTACCCCTCTGCACCTTCTCAGGTGTGAGAGCTTCACTCTCTCAGACGGGCTTCCTCCCGCAGCCAGGAATCAAACGATAGGATGGAGAACAGAGTGAGCACAGGGCCTTTCATGGAGCTCCCTGGCATCAAATTACATTCTTTCTACCTGTCAGCTCTGTTCCATTAGCAGATCTGTTAGCCTCTCTGAGTCTCAGTATTCCCACCTGTAAAATAGGAACAACATCAGTACCTACCTCACAAGCTTTTCTTAGATCCTCTTGAGGGTTGTTGTTCTAGCTCTGTGATGGTGGTGGTGTCTGCTGGCTTTTCACAACTTTGCAGTTCAAGGGACTCTTTCTAATCCTTATTTCTAATAGCTCAGCTTGGATTGGGTGATGAACCCTGGACCATTCATCTCTGGACCTGTGGGAGAATATTCTGATCAACTCCTCTGTGAGCCAATCAAAAGTAAGGGTTTTTTTTTTTTTTTTTGGTTTTCTTTTTGTTTTGTTTTTTGGTGGGGAGAGGTAGGATCTGGAAGATGGCAGATCCTGCTGGTCTCATCAAAAAGGAGAAAAATATCATGCCTAGAGGAGTCCTGGTTTTGCAAACAAGATTCTGGAGGCCACTATCCGACATAGTAGCAGATCGCCAGGTACTAATGGGACAACTTGCTGAACACCCTTTACAAGGTAATGGGCGGAGCTCTGGCAGCGTGTTCATGGGGTCGGGTTTTCGTAAAAGTGAAATATTTTACCCCCTGCTGTTAATACTGCTGTGTCTTTCTCATGTGATTTCCCCTCCACCACACATCCCTCTGTAGCTGGTGACTCGAGCATCTGTGAGCATTTTTGGTATCTGGATAGATACTGAGATAGGAACATGTTTATTTTGAGTTTCGTGAAATACATTTATGTCATTTACAGTCGTTTTCATATGTAGTTAAGCTGTTGCCAGCAGAAAGAGGCTTCAGGAGAATTGCCACTCATTTAATGAGTCACACAGCATCACAGGCCATAATCACAAGGCCAGAGATGGGTTCTTTTCAGTTACATGTGACAGTAGAATGTATTTTGACAAATTATACATACATAGAGTATAGCCTGTTCTATTCAGGACCCCACTTTTGTGGTTGTACATGATGTGGAGTTACCCTGGTCATTATGCTGAGATTCCATCTCACTCCAATCAGAATGGCAATTATAAAGAATACAAGTAATAATAAATGTTGGTGAGGATGTGGGGAGAAAGGTACTCTCATACATTGCTGGTGGGAGTGCAGATTGGTGCAACCACTTTGAAAAGAAGTAGGGAGATCCCAAAAAGCTTGGAATGGACCCACCATTTGATCCAACTATCCTACTCCAAGGTTTTTACCCAAAGGACTTAAAAATCAGCATACTACGGTAACGCAGCCACATCAATGTTCATAGCGGCTCAACTCACATTAGCCAAGCTGAGATGGGTTTTTAACAGGAACATTATCAATTACACCCAGTGCCAGAGGCATGTGATGATGGAGGAGAAACAGGTTTTGAAATAAATACACAAGAAAGAAGTTTATCAGGAAAATTTCTAGAGTCTCACAGTTGGAAGATCTTAAATACTCATGAAAACTTGACTTTTACTTTTAAAAGACTAGGTGTAAAGGGAAGAACTCCACATTGCATTTTAAAGATGGTCAAGTGCTGCATTATGGGTGACCTCTTAGAGACCCTAGTAAAGAATTTTAGAGATCCTGAAGATTCAACAAGAAGTAAAATCTACATTCAAAGTGTGGGTGTGCAGGTGGCATTTCCAGGGTGATGAATGACATCGTCAATCACATTGTTGGGCATTTGTTCAAGTCTTTGGCTTACTTAGAACAATTGGGATGTCTTTATTACTGAGTTGTATAACATCTTCACATATTTTGACGACAAGTCCTTTGTCGGATGAATATATTGCAGATACTTTCTTTCAGTTCATGTCTTATTGTACATTTTCTAAAGATGTCTTATGAATGGAAGTTGAAATGTACTGAAGTGTAATTTATCAATGTATTGTTTTACAGTGAGTGCTGCCTAGGAAATCTTCTCATCCCAAGTTTGGGCAGACATTCCCTTACATTTTTTTTTTTACAGAAGGTTTGCAGATTTAGCTTTGACATTTGTATTTGGCACAACTAACTATATACAAATTCATTTTTAGCGTGAGGTAGAAATTGGGGTTCATTTTTTCACGATAAAGATGCTCAATTGAGTGAGCACTATTTGTTGAAAAAACTAATTTTTCTATTAAACTGCATTGGTAACTGTGTCAAAAGTGAATTGGCCTATTAGATATGAATTTATTTCTGGATTTTCTGTTCTATTCCATTGACATCTTTGACTTTTTTTTACACCAAGACCACATTTTGTTCATTGTAGCTTTAAAGTGAGTCTTGAAATTAGGTGGTGTTAGACCCTCAGACTTTGTTCTTCTTTTAAAAAACTGCTTTGGGGGCTGGGGAGATAGCTCAGTTGGTAGAGTGCTTGTCTTGCAAGCACAAGGCCATGAGTTTGATCCCCAGCACCACAAAAAAAATTAAAAAAAAAAAACAAAAAAAAAAACTGCTTTGGCCATTATTGGTCCTTTGGGTTTCCATATGCATTTCAGAATCAGCTTCAGACCAGAAAGGCAGTTGAGATCTCATAGGAATTTTGTTGACTGCATGGATCAAACTCAGAGAAAACTGAAATCTTAACAATAGTAAGTCTTGTGATCCATAGAATGTGGACTATTATCCACATGTGCAGATCTTTTAGAATATTCTTAGCAAAGTTCTCTAGTTTTCATGCACAGGTCTTGTATATGTTTTTAAATTTCATTCTTAATTGCTTCATATATATATATATATATATATACATATATATATATATATATATATATATATATATATATATTTGCATTGGCATTTGGTTCCCAAATTTTGAGGCAAAGCATTTAGTTTTTGATCGTTAGGTATGATTTTTAGCTATATTTTTCCTTTTTAGACATCCTCCAGCATGTATAAACCATGCAACTATGAGAAAGTTCCCTTTATTTCTACTTTGCTAAGACATTTTTAAAAATCGTGAATGAGTATTAGATTTTGTTGAATGCTTTTTCTGCATCTATTATGATAATCTCATAATTTTCTTCCTTCAATTTGTTAATATGGAAAACTACACTGACTGATATCCAACTGTTAGATCAACCTTATATTTCTGGGCTAGACCAAACTTTGTCATAGTCTATTATTTCTCCTTACATATTCGTTAATTTTAATATGACTTGCATCTATGTCTATTATGGTTTAGATGTGAGGTGTCCCCCAAAAGCTCCTCTGTGAGATAATACAAGAAAGTTTAGAGGTGTGACATTGGGTTAGGAGAGCTGTCACCTCATCAGTACATTAATCCACTTGAGTGGATTAACTGGGTGGTAATTGTAGGCAGGTAGGGTGTCACTGGAGAAGGTGGGTCACTAGGGACATGCCTTTGGTGAGTGGATTCTCTGCTTCCTGATTGCCCCGTCCTGAGCCGCGTTCCTCTCCATATCCCTCTGCCATGATGTTCAACATCACCTCAGGCCCAGAGATTTGGAGTCAGCCATCTATGAACTGAGACCCTTGAAACAGCCCCAAATAAACTTTTCCTCCTCTATGTTGTTCTTGTTAGGCCTTTTGGTCTCAGGGATGGGAAAGCTGACTAAATGTCTGTGAGAGATATGGATGCATTTCTTTTCTGAAGTCTTGATCTGATTTTGTATCAGGGTGATGTTGGTCTCATAGGATGAGCTGGGAAGTGTTCCTGTCTACTTTGCACAGTTTGGGTATTATCATTGCTGGTGCAGAGACCCAGACCATGACATGAGCTCTTCTGGCTACTTCTGCAGAAATAAAGAGGAAGCCAGGGGGAGGTGAGCTTTGGCCAGTAGCTGAAGAAGGATGTGGCTAATTCCTGGAGAACAGTCTCCTGTTTCGTCCACTCCACAAAGATATACTGCTGAGGAGCACACGGAATGATGGTGTTGAAATATAGACAATGCCCAAAACTTCCCATCTTGCCACATTAGCCATGACACACACCTGTGCCATCTCAAAATCCTCTCCTCTGTTTGTTTTTCTTGTGATACAACACAGAGCTCAAATCTCTAATCTCTGAAGAGCTTGTTGAGCTGCGTTTTGACACATCTCTCCTCCTAACCTAATATTTAGCTTTTCAATTAGACAGACCTCTGCCACCATCCCAGGTGAAGTTACACTCAACTTTGACAGTAAAAGAATTTTGACATATTATTGAACCTGAATCTCATATCCTTACTATTATTCATTAGTAGAAAATATTAAGCACACATCTGTTTATCTGTTTTTCATCTATCTTTTTAATTACCATGGTTAATAGCTAATAGGAGCATAGAGTCAGTTCCCCCAATACTATTACACATAATGGTTCTCATCACCTCAAGGGACTAGAATTCATGACAAGAAGATGAAGGATCAGCAACACTCAGGATTTAGTCCAAGATCAATGGCAGTAAGTGGTAGAGTTGAGGCTTCCATGCAGGTTTTCTGGTTCCAAATCTCATCTGGATTTCTGGGTGACCTCCTGGTCCTCAGAAACAGAGGGGTGGAGTCCTTGGTGAGGAGCAAGAGCGGGTTTTCTGCCACATTAATGGCTCGCATTCCCACAGACAATGGAATTATCCCTGACTCTTCTGAAGGAAAAGGTGACCGGCACCTTCCGGGGGCCAAGCCAACATCAAACTAGAGCACCCCCTTGGAGATGAGTTCACACGACTCTTTCATTTGGAGGATCTCAGAACTTCAGAACCCAAAGTCCTATGGCAGAATCTTTAGAACTCAGAATACCAACATGGACTCTTTAGAACTGGGAACAAAGCTACCAAAGAAAGAACGGGCCAAACACTGTCAGAGACTGGCTGGGACAATGATAGCGAGAAGGGAAGGGGGTGACAGTGCCCGGGGGGAGGGGCGGCTGTTCTGACCGGGCTGCCTGGATGAGTCTCTTCCGGAACTGACCAAGGGGTCAGGCATGCCAACCACGTGTGGACTCCAGTGAGCTTCAGTGACCCACCAATGTCGATCCTGGGATATGCAGGTTTGTGCAGATATGCCCCAAGGCAGCCTTCAGGCTGGTGGTCTCAGAGGGAGAGAGGGACAGGACACATCTCAGCAGCTCTGATTTGTGGCTGGTCTGGGATGATGGGTCAGTCATGCCTTTGGTCTTCCACAGTAGAAGTGGTCACTTTCTGGTTGAGAGAAAGATGGTGGCTTGGGGATAAGGGAGAGAGGAAGAGCAGACCTTGGATCTTGCCAGAGTTAGGGCTGACTCGCTTCTCTGATTGTTCTTTGATTCCTTTAGTCCCAGTGAGACCAGATTAGCAAAACACACTGTCTTTTTACTTATCACCAAGTAAGTGCTGAGGACTACTCAGCCAATGCCCACACCTTCCTGCTCCTGGCTGGGAGGCGGCGGTCTCCATTGCCCGAACAGGATGTAGATGGGTGCTGTCCAACTGGTGAGTAGGGGCCACAACAGAGTCGGTCGCCAGCTTTGAAGCCAAGTCTCCAGGTCCCTGGCAGGCTGCTGACCCAACTGGTAGTGTGATGACCTGCAATGGCTCCTGGAGTCATCCAATCCAGACTCTGATCACATTCTGGAAGTTTTCCTATTGTTCTCTAATAGAAGTGGGAAAAGCGAAGAAGCCTACCTCTTAACCATCTTGGAGAAAATTGGTGGATATTACATGACCTTGTTTCTCATGGCAACAGGCGCTCATCTTCTGGAAGAGTGTTGTGGTTTTGTGTCATGTTTATGAACAAGAAAAAATATGAACAGTCTGTTCATGCCATCTGCTTCCCTTGGAAGGGAAGAATCGTCACGCAGTGGCGTCCGAGGGACTTCCAGCCCAGAGAGGCTTTCTGTAGGTGTGCCATCAAGGGTCCTGCCTTTAGGGAGGTGGAGTTGTGGGGTCTTCCAGGAGAGCTGGCTCAGAAGAGGATTCAGGACTTGGTCCCTGGACTTTTCGATTTCCAATGGGAGGCATTATCACTGCCAGTCTTGGCTGTAGAAATAGCTATTAGGAAAGTGCCTAGGTGGTTAACAGGGTTGATTCTGTGGAGAAGAGTGAGGGGAGGTGGGGGTCTTCCTGACGTCAGAGTGCAGTGGATGGAAAGACCCCTGGGCTAAGCATGGTGGTGGTGGTGTTCAAGGGAGAGAAAGAGGGCTGAGGCCCTGGGTTTAGAGGTGAGCAGAGGAGACAGGAGTGATAGAGGGAGGGGGGCCCAGGATCGGGAAGAAGAGAAAGGAGAGAGAGGGAGAAAGAGAGGCGGGAGGGAGAGGGAGAAGGAGAGGAGAGAGACAGTGAGCGACCAACTAGCGGGAGTCTTTTGCTCGATTTGACGCACCTGTCTGTCATGTGCACAGGGATGCCCCCAATAGCACCCGCAGGCTCCCGGGCACTCTGCTGGGAACTCCCTCTGTGTTGTCTCATTTCATTCTATCACGGCCCCTGACCCAGAGGGCCTCACCTTCCTAGAGATGAGGAAACCCAAGTGACAAAAGTGACCCATGCAACCACCAGAATGCTGGGGTCCAGAGTCAGTCTCCTGGCCCAGGTGGGCTCCCTGGGATCCATCTGGATCCATGGCTCCAAATATGCCCAAACATTTGGAGACTCCCAGCAGGTCCCACTCCAGGGCTGCCAGCCTGGGGTCGGATGGCCGGGATCACCCGGGTGTGTGTTGCCAAGGGGCACCCCAACTATGGGCTGAGTTTGGGAAACAGGGATCTACCAACCTTACAGCTTTTTGCAAATGACCCCTGAGACCACTTTAAGCAATCCTGGGGGAGGCCAGGGTAGTACTTGGGACACTTTAAAAAGCAAGACTGGATTATGGCAAAACACTGACAAGAAAGAACCACACGGCCCGACGGTAAGAAAGCAGGGAACTCTGAATGGCGTACCCAAAAGGAAGCCCAGGCAGACACTGCCATGGGCATGGGAGCATGCCCAGAACTGCTGACGAGAAAGCTACCTGGGAGCAGCGTCCGCAGCATCAGGCCACGATTGCAAATCACACTATGGGGTCAGGGTGTCCATTCAAGGATGTCATCTCGATTGCCTTTGGACTCCGCACTGACAGAAAATGGGGTGCTGTCTACTGTAAAATGACAGGGGCAGCGAAGGAAAGTGTGCCTGCCAAAAGTTTAAGATGTGGAGAATGGTCTCACCAAACAGATGCACAAGCCACACTCTGATTCACACACTGAGCAGTGGCTGCCTCTAGGTGGTGAGATCTTGGGATGAGCTTCGTTTTAAAAAAGGGTTTGTATAGAATTTTTTAAAAATTGCAATTTTTTTTTTTTTTTTTTGGAACCAGCAATTGAACCCAGGGGTACTTAACCACTGAGCCACATCTCCAGGCCTTTTTAAAAATTTTATTAAGAGATAAGGCCTTGCTAAATTGCTGAGGCTGGCTTTGAACTCGGAATCCCCCTGCCTCAACCTCCTGAGCCACTGGATTATATGCATGCACTACCATACCCAGCTTAAAATTATAATTCTCTTCCGCCTGTGATTAGGTGTGTGTGATTTACAGAAAGGCAAGTGTAGGACAGAGTTGGTCAACTTCCCCCTTTTGTGGCCACTGTGAGGTGTCCTCGACCTCCCTGCAGGAGAGGGCACCCTGCACGTTGGAGGAACCAGGCCAGAAGAGGCCCCAAGGCTTTGTGCCTCGGACTTGGGGACCACATGCCTGCAGGCTGAGGATTCTCGAGAAACATAGAAACAGTCAACAGGACAACCTTGCAGTCCATCATGAACTAGGAGCTTTATTTTTATTATTTTTTTAGACCTCAATAAAGCATGACTCTTGAGCTTTGTGTTTGGGACTTCATTCAGTTGGGTCCCAGTTGCCTTATGGGTTAAAACAAGAGAAAAAACGATCTTAGGAGAAGGGTATCTCTGCCCCACCCCCTCCCATCCTGTAGAAGCTGTGTGATCCTCAGACCCTGCTCTTCTTCACAGGGTCCCGATCCCTCGTGATGAACTTGAAAGTCCTTGGCATCCTCTCCCTGCCACTGAGCCTCAGGCCTGTGAGGCTCTTTCCCCGGGATTTAAATATCACTCTATGGCTGCAGAGGTGGAGGCCAGGGTACCTGCAACCCAGATGAGTCAACTCACCATTCTGGGTTGCACCTTCTGCATCAGTTAAATGAGATGGAAATACCTACAGAAGGGGATGTGGGGGCAAATAAATGAGATCAGGGACCTGAAAACTCCTGCAGCACCTTCCAGACAGTGTCCGACTGCCTTCACGTAGCTACTGGAGCTCACTGTTCCCCGGGCACTTACCGTGAGCCAGGCCAGGTGCCCGTAGCTCGGGATGCTCTGTCACCGTGAACCTCAAAGCTCTTCAAGGCTCTCCACGTTGGTATGGTGCCTGCAGTCACTTGAGTCTCAAGAGGCAGAGATGGGACCAGGATCAGATGGCTTCCGGCCACAGGACAACGCCCTGCTGGTCAAGGCCACTATACTGCATACACAGCCAGTCGCGTGCCCGCACTGTCCCCCCCACACACTGCAGGATCTGGGGCTTTCTGAGTGGCTTTCCTGGAGTTGAAGTGAGAGGCATCAGTTCAGCCACACTCCTTGGGTCAGCTGGACCGTGGTGAAGAAGTGGCAGGTTTGAGGGGAACTAAGTGTTGTGAGACCCAGCTAGCCAGCCCGCTCCAGCAGGTCAAAGCCACAGCTGTGGCCCGCGGGTACTGGCGTTTGCACCTGTAGGGAGCTCTTCCTCTGCTGTGCCAGCTGTGTGGCTGCAGGGAAGTCCATTCACCTCCCAGAGCCTTTTTCTTTATCTCACAACAGGAGAAAAAGTGCACAGGTCTGGTGGGATCGTCTTGTGCCCCACAGCAGCATGCTAGGCATGGGAATGGAGCCCAGGTTGCTACGTGTTGCCCTAGTTGGTCAAGGCCAGGCGGGGCTCAGGGAGAGGCTGCAGCTGGTGGCCAGCCCTTCCTGGGCAGCCTCTCTCTCCAACTCTCCTCACAAGGGCTTCAGATCTGAGGAGGCCGAGAGTCCTGCGTTCCTGCTCCCTGTGGAACGAGACCTGAAATAAGACCCATGCGTCAGGGGTAAGGCTGCCCCTGCTGGGCTTGGCACCGCACTGCGGGCCGTCTTTCCAGGCTGTGGATCAGGACCACCCGGAAGAACCACCAGGGAGCTATTCTGAGGATCGCAAAGGCAGTCGTTCCCCTCAATAAATTCCAAATTAGCACACTTGAAGAAAATCACTGGGGTTTCTACGTCCAAACCAAAGCACTGTGCTAACAGAATCACATTCAAGTTTTTTTTTTTTTTTTTTAAACTAAAATAAAAAATAGAACTAGGTAAAGGAAACTGGAAGCAAAGAAAAAGGACACTGGTAGTTTTTTCCATTGCACCTTTATTGTTTATCTGTTCACTGTTGGGAATCACATGGTCTTTCCAGAATCACACACCGGTCAGAGAGGCCCTCTCCCCGACAGTTCTGGTTTTTCTAACCAGCCTTGTGTCCTAATTTGTGGGATCCCAGGGGCTGTTTACTTTTACCGGGAGGGGAAGGGAGGTGTGCAGAGCTGGACCTCAGCGAAAGGATGGGCTTCCGAGCCTGACTCTCCTGGGCCCTCCTCTCCGCCATGTCCTATCCTCCAGCCGTCCGGCCCTCGCTGAGCTGAGGAACCAGACAGAGGGGGTCGGAGTCCTGACTGCTCCCTGGCCATGAAGTCTCGGGGACTTCTCCGGATCTCTCTCTTCCTCTATGACACGGGGGAAAGCCTACCTCTTTCACAGGGCTACTCCGAGGATTCCTCGACTCGTGTACAAAAGGCCTGGCAGACAGTATGGCCTATGTACACCTTAGCTTCCTTCCTTCTGGAGAAGACAAGATATATGGTCAATTAGTGTCAGGACCAGGGGCTCAGGGGCATTTGCTTTCCCTTAGCAGAGCCCAAGAAATGACTCTCTAAGGGTGGAATTTCAGGAAGGAGGGACAGATGGGAGGCAGAGACCTCCTTGGCATCATTTGAACCCAACCAGGCAGACTGCTGCTTCCCCTGCCCACCAGCAGAAAGCATTCTGACCCTCACTTTAAGGCCACACCACTGCAGGCAGGCAACGGCTCACCGCAGGGAACCAGGAGAGGGTTCTGTTACTGCACCCACCCCTGCCAGGGAGGAAGTGGCTTCGGTAGGCGTAAATCAAGAACTTCACACAGCAACCCCTTAGGGCAATCACTGAACCCCCTCCCACTGCCCTTGAAAGGTCGCTGTCACAAGGTGTCCTCGCAGTGGGTTAGGGTGGGTGTCATTTACACCCGCCAGCTTCGAAGAGGACCCCGGAGTCTCGCTAGGGCAAGACTCGTGGGCCCAATGTTGAGCCCCACCCCCGCTCTTCCCACCGCTCAGTCCCAGAAATCAAAACCTGGTAAACAAATGGTTACGAGGATGGAATAATAATGCTGCCAGTGAGGCACCGGAAGATTCTGTCCCATAGTTGATCTGCAATTATAGCCACACTCTTCTTGCTCAAGGGTAGTTCTTTAAAATCTCTTTACAGCTGATTGATCACTCGGCCAAGGTTCATGCATAATTCTCGGTACGGATAGGGTGCATCTATGGCCTGCATGCCCACGATCGTATTATATCTCCAGTACAACGAAAAGTCGCTCAACGGACACTCTTACGACATGCGCCAACAAAGACCATGGCTGGTAGTATGGAAAATGTCCTCCTGACCAGAGAGAGGGGTGGGGTGGGGCGGGGGCTGGTGAGTGCAAAGGTGAAAGACAACATGAGACAAGAGGACCCGAACGGAGACCGAAAAGAACGTTTGCAGTTGGGGAACAAAGCAGTTAAAAGCAAGGAAGCACTATGGATCCGGAAGTGCCTCTCCAAATATTTGGTTCATGCTAAAAAATAGAGCACATTTATTAAAAATATATATTTATAAACCTTGATATGAACAGATACACACATCAAGCCAATGAAAAAAAGAAAAATAAGTCATCTCCGCGGTATCAAATAGTTAGACCTCCTGATGAATGGGATGCCCGTCCGAGGCCTGCCCCTGTGGTCTACTGCACTCGACCGCTCATCGAGATCCAACGAAATGCTTGTCCAGGGAGACGCGCGGCTGAGCTGCGCCTGCCCCGCTCATCTTTCCCAACACGGCGTCGTCAGCGATCCGGGATGATGAATTTCCGCACCCATCCGCTCGCCGCCGGTACTGCAGGCTGGTCTTCCAAGCCTCCCTCTGGGCCCCCTGCCAAAGACGCTGAGTTCCTTGTGGCGTGAATGAGTTTTGTTGGGTTCATTGTGCTTTAGTGTCTGCTTCTTGCAGCAGGATCGGTTTATTTTGTGACCTTTTGTAAAGTCCAAGGGTGCATTTGATGGAGCGGTGAGTGTTGGACAAGCTTCCTGTCCTCACGGCCTCTGGTCACTGACCTGTGAACACACAGGGCTCCCGTCTCACGGCCATCCCGAGGCGCCGAGGGCACTCCAGAAAACTCACAGGGTGGTGTATATGTAGACGAAGATGATGACGATGAGGTTCAGGATGGTCCCGATGATGCCCAGCATGGCCAGGACGCTCTCCTCTTTACTCTCTTTCTCTTGGCCTCCTCTGTCTTCGTCATTTCCACTGGTGATTACCATCGTGGTTGCAAATGTCTTTATCTTCCGCGCCAGGCTAACCTGTATGTGGAGAAAGGCAGCACACAGGTTATCATTCCCCAGCACCCTCCACACGGCCGGGCGGGATGCAGGGCCGGCGAGCTCAGGCTGCCGGTGAGACCGGAGCAGGGCGACCGAGGGCACATCCACCGAGCCCAGCTTGGAGACCGTGCTCTTGGCCACTGAGAGACGGCAGAACGTGGCTTACGGACCTGGGGGTGAGTGTTCTGACACTGGGGTGACTGTGGAGCCTGTCTTGTTCCCTTTTCTCGACATGGAAACTGGAAAGCTACCCAGCAGTCAAACTGAAACTCAGGAGCTCCCCACTACAGCGAGAAGGTCACACACTCTCGCCTGCCGTGTCCCCGCCATGGAATGTGCTGTCTTGTGTGCTCAGGAAGGGTGCAGAGGTGTCCCTGTCACCCATTCTGGAATATGGCACGATATGGGCAGGGGCAGGCCAGACCCAAGGGAAGCGATCCATTGAGCCCAGAGAGGCTGTCAGAGGCCCAAGCGCAGCACAGAAGAGGCGGCTCCAGGAGAGACTCTCTCGGCCGCTGGTGGGATCAGGTACCGTCGTTCTGGAAAGTGTGCTGGCTCTCCCAAGAAGTGAAGAGATGCATGTGCTACACCCAAGAGGTGGCTTTGCTGCTGCACACCTGGAGACGTGGCGGGAAAGCTCCTCCCAGGTCACCTGCCATAGCAGAGGACCGGGAGCTACCCGGTGGGCACTCAGAGCTGAGCAGAAGCCACCTGGCTTTACCACGAGGGACTGTTCCACAACAGCGAGATGGATGAGCTGCGGCCACCCAGGACAGCGGGAGGAAGCCCAGACCCCAGGGCAAAAGCACCCCCAGCAGAGCCCGAGTCAACTCAGGAAGGCCCAGGGCAGAGCCAGGGCACACTGCGGTGGACTTTGAGCTTTGTGCAAATCAAAGGAGGATAAACACACAATCCGGGAGTGAGTGGCTTCCTCCAGGCAGAAGCTCAGGGGTGCTCTGGGGACACCAGTGGCCTTCAAAGACACCAGTCGCCTTCCACCTGCTAAGCTGGGTGAGGGCGCTTGGGTGCTCCTTGTTATTTTAAACTGCAAGCAGGCTTTGGCTTCTCTTTTGTGTGTCTGATATATTTTGCAATCACCAAAATTAGTTTTTATTTTTCAAGGTAGTTAATGTGTCCATCCAGGCTGTGTGGTGGGCAGTCGGAGCCTCTTTTTCTACCAATTACTAATCCAAACCACATTAAAAAGTACTCGAAGGGATGGGGTGGGAGAGGTCAGGGCCCCTGGCTGCATTTCCTCTGAGCCCATAGTCAGGGGGTTTTTCACCCTTCAAGGGTGAAATGGTTAATTTATGTGACAACTAGACTGGACCACAGGGTGCCCAGATAGGTGGTCAAACATTGTTCTCTGTGTGTGTGTGCGCCTGCACGCGTGTGGGACACTTCTGGATGCAACTGACATTTGAATGGGTGGGCTGGGAAAAGCAGATGGTACTTCCCAGTGTGGGTGGGCCTCATCCAATCAGGTGAGGGCCTGAAGAAAACAAAAGGTGGACATGCTGAGGGGAAAGAATCCCCCCTGCCTGGCTGCTTTTAAGGGGGGACATTGGCTTTTTCCTGTCTTTGGACTTGGACTTTTGAACTTCAGTCAGTTCTTCCTTTGAACTGGAAGGACCTTGAAGGAACTTGCCACTGGCTCTTCTGGGATTCCTGCAGCTGACTCAGCCTGCAGATCTGAGGGCTTGCTGCTCTCCCCAGTCACGGGTCAGTTGCTTATAACAAATGCCTCTGTACAAGCATGCACACACACGTCCGCCTGCACACACACTCAAACACACACGTACACCACCTGCGGGTTCTGTGTCTCTGGAGAACCCTGACTAGTACCGGGGCCAAGTGATATCTCAGGGAATGTCCAGGAAGGCCGGCGCATGGCTGGGAAAGGAAGCACCTGCGAGGGGGCTGGCCAGGCCCTGCACACAGCTCCGGACCTGGAACACTGCCCACGTGGACAGACACCTGTATGGACACACACACGCCCGTGAAGCCTGGGGAGCCGAGCAGACGGATGTGCGCAGGTGAGTGAGTGAGCATCCCCAAGGCAAGTTTCACGGCCCTCCCAACTTTAGTTTGCTAGACAGGCTCTGAGGGGCTGCCTGTTCTTGCAGCTCAGCTAAGATAAGCCTCTGCTCGGTTCTCTTTCTCTCTTTCTTTCCATTATCACCTTGGATAATTTTCACCATGCATAATGAACTCAGAGAAGGGCACAAACTTGAGATGTGCAGGCAGCTTGGTCCATCTGCTTAGCACCAGGATGGAGGAGCAGACCAGCTCAGCACCCCAGGGGCCTCCCCTGATGCCCCCGCTAGGCCTGTCCTCCCTCTTCTCCTCCTGAAGCCATCGCCTGGCTTCTAACACCAAAGGACAGTTTTGCCTGGCTTCTAACACCAGAGTACCGTTTGCCTGGCTTTAAATTTTGCATAAATGGAATTGCATGGTATGTTCTCTTAGGAACCTCATTTCTCTCCCCCAACGCTATTTTGTGAGACTCACCGAAGTTTCCGTGTGGAGCCGCACGCACTCGCTTTCTCTGATGAACACGAACAGGGTCGTTGTTTGGACATGCCCATCATTCACCCATCTATTCTACTGCTGATGGGCATCTGGGATGCTTCAAGTTTGGGACTTTTGAGTCATGCCACTGTGTGCATTCTCGTGCGTGTCTTCTGGTGAACAGTGTGTACGTTTGCCCAATAGGTTATGCAAAGATTTTTGACATAGCATCCTCCCACTCAGCCCCCGAGCTCCGCCACACCCACCGCTTGCATCTTCAGGGCTATACTTGCTTAGTCACGCACACGCCCCTCCTGGATCCATTCACCTTTTTTTTTTGGTGCATTTCAAAGTAAACTGCAGATAGTATTACCCTTCCCTTTAAATACTGCAGCATGCTCGCTTCAACTAGAGTCTAGTGTCCAGAGTTCCTTCTTTTGATGTAAAATTTAAACGTGTGCAATTTCCCATGGGTTTCACACACCCAGAGGAAGGGCTGGGGCAAACAGCACATGTGTTTGTAGCAGATACTACTAAGCAATTTTATTTTATTGTGGTGTTGGGGATACATGCCAGGGCTTTGTACATGTGGCAAGTGCTCTACCACTGAGCTTCATCCCCAACCTACTAAATAGTTTTGCAATTTAGTGGCACCTGCTATGGGTAAGTGCAGGTCTGATCACCACTCCACCCTTAATTTGGTGACTCTATGGTCCAGACTTTGCACAAAATCCTGAGAAGGTGTAAGTACTCTAGACATCCACTCCCTGTTCTGCCCCAAAGGTCTCTCCAAACACCAGTCACCTCTTTATCTGGGTCTCTGACCTCTCACCTGCCTTCTTAGAAAGACTGAGTCCTGAGGAGGGGAGTGTTGGAGTCCCCACCTCCTTGCAAAGTGCCAGTGTGGAGCAGGTGCCTGGGAGGCCGTGCTGAATGGGCAGTAGGTACTGCGAGGTCTCTGGCTTCTCCCTGTCTCTGCAGGGTAGGGAGTAGATGGCCAAGGTCAGTCTTAAGAGATGCAATTAGTGCTGCCCTTATAACCAAAGACCCATCATTGCAGTCACTCAAGCACAACAAAGTGCCTGTCACAGAAGCTGCTAGGTTTCAAGGCTTAATTTAGCTTCTTCCCTGAATTAACCTGAGATAACTCTGACTCAGGAGGAAGTCGCGGGATAATCAGGTCAGCCGTGTTTACATCCCGAGTCCTCTGCAGCAGACCAGAGGCCCGGAAGAGGCCTTCTCCAACTCACAGGAGAGCTGCAGCCCAGGAGCTGGCTTCCAGGTCACTGGGGTCATCAGCTGGCTTTCAGGTGGGTAGTGGCTGCAGGAAGTGGACATCGACAGTCGTGTGGGCAAGGCAGAGAGGATGGACGGGGATGGAGGAGACAGGCAGGGAGAGCAGCCTGGAGACCAGGGTAGCGACAGAGATGGGGGAGACAAGAACAGCACTAAACAAAGACCAAAGGCCAAGCAACATCTGCCGAAGAGCTTGCTATGGAGTAGAGATTCCTTGAGGCCCACTCTCATCCAATCATCCCTTCTTGCCAGGGGTTGGGTGAGAGATGAGAGGGGTGAGTGGTGAATGTCTGCAAAAGCTTTCCAGTTTGTTTTTAGAGTGACAAAAGTGTTCTAAACTTAGATTTTTTTGGTGATGATTACAGAACTCTGTCAGTATGCTACAATTGAATTGTATACTTTAAATGGATGAATTTTTTGGTCTGTGAATTACATCTCAATAAAGATGTTAATTTCTAAAAGAGCATTTGAAAAGGTATCTAAGCTATAAAGTGCCTAGAAATAAATCTAACAAGAATGTGTAAAATATTTATAAGGAATATTATAAGATTTTACTGAAAGATATAAAAGTAGACCTACATAAAAGGGAAGATACACCATTTTCATGGAATGCAAGATTCAATATCCTAAAAACTTTAGTTTTTTTTCCTTAAGTGATTTATAGGTTCATTGTAGTTCCAGTAAAAATTCCTGCAAGAATTTTGGTGATATTTGACAAGTAGCTTCTAAATGTATTATCAAAATGCAACATTCAACATATTTACTAAAGAATAAGGTGGGGGGGCTCGCTTTGTAAGACAGCAAGAATTATTAGACAAGTCTTAGACAAATAGGCTGAATAAAGTAGAACTATGCACACATGATTACATGGTCACTGTTGATCAATGGGGTAACAAGGGTCTTTTGATTAACAGTACTGGAGCAATTGAGTATCAATATCAAAAGTTAATAAAGTCAAATCAATAGCTCATCAATTCCAGATGGATTACAGACAACTGCAGGAGAAAACTTAAAAACTTTTAAAGATGATAGAAATGAATACCTTGGGGATAGAGAAGGATATCTTAATAAGACAACAATGTTCAAACTATATGGGAGACTATTAGTCAATTCAATAACACTAAGTTTAATATCTGTTTATCAAACAATGTCATAAAAAGTGAAGCATTAAGTCACAAACTGAGACATATGCATATACATACATATATACATGGTCTAGCGATAACTACATGATAGAGATATGTGATATGCTAAACAGCTTCTATATATCATGTTAGTAACATAGCCATAAGAAAATGATATATATCTAATATAAAGCTAAGCAAAACCACATCCCGGCACTTTTGTAAGAACTAAGTAGCCATAAAGAAGCTAAACCTCAGCCATCAGAGAAATGGAAACTAAAAGACAATGAGCAACCGCGAAACCACCAGATGGGCAAGAACTAAAAGTCCAACAAAACCGCAGAACACTGACAAAGGACGTAGAGTAACAGGACCCTCAGATAGGGCTGTCACCCAGGAAAACTGGATGACAGGATGTCGCAGAGCTGAGCACACTCAGTACCCGGTGACCCAGCTGTGGAATCTAGCACAAACCCTGGGCACACCTGCATGAGTGTGCCGGCGTGGAGGAGCGCTCACGAACAGCAGTGATGGTGTGAGTAAAATGCTGGACAGCTGCACACATGCCTTCAGGGTTCTGGGTCTACTCACGTAGATTCTCATGTTGGGACGATACACAGTGGGGCGAAGGAGTGGAGCCCTGGACCGCGCCTGGCCAGGGGGACCGCAGACACAATGCTGAAAGGGAAAGCACACTGCACAGCAGCGGAAGGGGCTTCTGTTCCCAAGGAGAAGCCAAAAGGTGTTTTCAGGTACAAGTCTGATGAAGCCACCAAGAAAACAAGATAACGATAAACCCGAAGCCGAAGTCCGGGCAGTGCTCCCTGCAGAGTGCTCGGCGGGGTTGGGGCGGTGGGTGGAGCGGGGATGCTCTGGGAACCGTCAAGGCACCGGGAATGTTTCCGAAGCCGGCAGGGGGCGTGTGGGCACTAATTATTTCTCTTGTATTTTCGAAAAATGCTCCTTTTTTCTATATGATAATTAATAAATCAATTAATAATTATAACAATTAAATGATTGGTTAACTAATAATAGAATGATACTGGCAACAAAAACAAAAAACTAATTAGTAGAAACAACTTTACAAACAACAACAGGTTCTAGGAACTGGCCTATTTAGTGTTTTGCTAACTGCCAAAAAAAGCGCGGTGGCACAGGCCTGTGATCCCAGCAGCTCGGGAGGCTGAGGCAGGACGATGGTGAGTTCAAAGCCAGCTTCAGCAACAGCGAGGCGCTAAGCAACGCAGTGTCTCCAAAAAAATATAAAATAGGGCTGGGGATGTGGCTCTGTGGTTGAGTGCCCCTGAGTTCAAGCCCTGGTTACCCCCACCCCCCGCAAAACAAAACAAAACAAAACAAAACCCTGCTTTGTAACCAGAGGAGTGCTACCCTCCAGCAGAGACAGCACCCCTTTTGCACCCGAAGTGTGGAGGTGAAGAAACGCCCACTTTCAAGCACAAATCTCTGCAAGCTGGTCTCCAGATAAGCTCACTGGGGAGTTTTTAGTGTTGGGCCTCTTTACAGGGTGCATCTTGGGAAATCAGGTGAGCACACAGTGATACACACTGGGGTGGAGCGCATGCCCAGCGCCCTGTGGGGCTCCTGGAACCGCCTCCGGTCAGGCTCACAGGCATGGAGGGTGCTGCGCACTGGCCAACCCAGCGTCCACGCTCTCCTTTGTTACCAGAGTCCCGATTTCCCTCTGGAAAGTGACCCTTGCCAACAATGCTGCCAGTCAGAGTGCCAGGGGCACGCCCTGGATCCTGCTACTCACCAGGCACGCTCTGGAGCTCAGTCCTGGGGATGGGGACACACGGTGGGGATCTGTGAATGCCGATTCATCCTAGCCAGGGTGCTCAGAGGATCCCAGGGCTGCCGCGCCTGGAGCCCGACTGTCTTTGCCCTTTTTAAAGCTCGTTCACCGTAGCCTTCTGCCCACGACTGCCCCATGTATATTCCTGCTATAAAAATAAGATTTCTGCCTAAGGCAGTCAAAATGCGACTGTCACCGATATCTGCCACATGAAACCAAAGAACTTTCACTCCTGCGGAAGGGTATCCACCTTTGTTTGATTCCTTGTTTGATATTTGAAGTCTCCCTACTAGAACCTCATTCAGTGCTAATGGAGCCTTCTGAATACTTTCCATCATTCTGGAATTCACCACCTCTCGGAACAGCTCATTCCTCCTGCTGACAGCTCCGTCAGAAGGTCCTTTCCTTTAAAACAAAATATCCTCCCCACAGCTTGCGCCCACTGGAAATATTCCTAAAACTAGGAACTAAAAATAAAAACAAGTTCTCATTATCTTCCAAAAGGCAAGGCTTCAAATAATTTATCTTGGGGAAATAACCAATTTGGCATAAGATAACATCTGGGATCCAATCTTGTCTCCATGGTTTACCAGCTGTGCCATTTGAGCAAGATCCCACTCTGAACCTCAGTTTCCTCATCTATAAAGTGGGGGCAATACTTAGCTTGTAGTATTAAAGATAATGGGACACGTGGCCTAGCTCCGTGAATGGCAGCAGCTGGGATTAAGTGATGGTGGAAGAGATGATGGTGACGATGATGAAGATGATGGAAGGTCCTTCTCACAGCCCCAGGAGCCCTTCTTTCTCCAGCTAAGCACTCCCTGCTCCCTGCTTGTCCAGAGAGTCCTCCTGCTCAGGACCCCTCTCCTGGGAAGGCCCATCCCAATACATGGCATGCATAAGGAAAGGTTTTTCAGCCCAAATGGGGCAGGATCCTCTCTTCCCTTCTTCTGGATGCACATCTGTGAATGCTGCCGGGAACCACATCCACTTTGGGGCCCACCGCATGGTGCCTTGGACTCATGATACAGCAAAGCCGCAGTGCCCCCTTCCTGTAGTGCGCGGTGGGTGTTCTGCACCCCAAAGCAGGACTTCGCATTTGCATTCCATTTCCAAGGGCTGACTCTGCCCCTGTCCCAGCCCGGAGAGATCATCTGCCCAGGCAGTTTTGTCCCTACACGGCCACTGTCCTCCCCACCGCAGACAGTCCACACGTGGGCTGTCCGCACCCTCCATGTTGTCTGACTGACTCATGTTCCTATTGTTTATTAGGTTTCCAGTTTAATACTAACTCATTAACTGGCACTCTTCTGATACGGTTTGCCTTCTCCAGTCCACCCTTGTCCATCCTTTCTCCCAGGATGCCAGGAAGTCCAGTTAGGACTCAGGTCTACCAGGTCGCAGCGCCCTGTGGGGCTCCTGGAACCGCCTCCGGTCAGGCTCACAGGCGTGGAGGGTGCTGCGCACTCACCAGCCCAGTGTCCACGCTCTCCTTTGTTACCAGTGGCCTGGGCGCTGTGCCCCCTCTCCTCGATTGTGGGGTCACCTCTTTACCCCTTCTTTACATCAGTGTCTCAGAGCTGCTTACTGCAAATCAGAGTCGGAGATCGTCCCTCACGAACCACTCAGTGGTCACCAATAAACCGAGATGGAAAAAAAATCATGGGATTACAACGCGGTGATACCTCACGCAGCAGGAAAAAATCCATGGAGACAAAGAATGTGTGGCCAAAGGAGAGAGGCCTGCTGTGGAGGGAAGACAGCATATTAAAATGCAAGTCCACTCGCGACTGCAAGTGGTGTTTTTAAAGCCTTACTTGTATGGGGACAAATGGCTGAGGGAAATTAGGAATCTTTTGCAACGAGGGTGATGATGTTATTTGACTTTTGTCACGTTCAAAGCAATCGATATGTAAGGAAGGGAAACTGGGAAGACTGTTTTCCTGCAGTCCTGAAGCACCCACCCCCGAGAGAGGGGAACAGGCATTGGGTGCTGGCATACGGGGAGAGATCTCTGTGTCCGTCTGTCTGCTGGAGATGCCGGAATTGAGCCAGAAGCAGGTCGTGGCTGTGTGCAAAAACAGGTCCGTGGCCCTTCTCTCACGCAGTAGTGCTGTTCAGGCTGAATGGGAGCCGATTTCAATGTCATTTAATTCTAGCACAAAGTTATGTTTTCAAAATAATGCCCATCTCGGAATGCCATCTTTGCTCCCCGAAGTGTTGAAAGGTTCCACATGTTCAAGAGAAGGAGGGAGGAGCCGTTCCAGCCAAGTCTTCCCATTGCCTGCTCTGCGGCTGCTCAGCTCAATTGCAATTCCAAGTGCTTCTCCATCTCGAGGACATTTTCATATGTGGGATGAGGCAAGTTCACTCTGATCCCATTTACAAGGACAAGCTTCTGCCTTGAAACCTGAATAGCTACTTAACAAATCCAGCGGGTGATGCTGGAGTCTTGAGGAAGCATCAACTTTTCCCCCAAGAGGAGACGCCAGTGACCACCAAAAACATAGCAGCTCCTGGGACCTGAGACCCAGGCCTCCAGTGGATGTTCTCTGAGCACTGCAATGAGCCAAGCCATCCACTGGGCGATGGCATATGCAAATGAAAGACAAGAACTTGAGGGTGATGCAAACGCAGCACTCCATCCACGTGAGCAGTGAGCAGGACACTGCAGGAACCCAGGCTGGGAGGTCTGACCTGCAGGGGGACAGCAGGGAACCACCCCTTGCAGACAGGTTTGGGCTGAGGTGGACAAGGGAGGAAGACTAGCTCAGTGGGTGGTGGGAGAAGGGATCGGGTGGGAGCCAGGCAGGTGCAAAGGACAGCAGGTGTGCGGGATGTCACAGCACATCTGGGCCATGTAGCATCATAGACAGGTGACTGAGGCAGGGCTGGGGCCGGAGGGGGAAGCCGGGATCAGAGCTCATAAGCCACAGGAAGCAATGCTGGCATTTATTCAGTGTATGCAACGGGCACACGGATGTTCACTTCCTATTTATTTTCTCAGTCACATGCATTCTATTCTTTTGTATGCATGAGAGACTCCATAATAAATTTTTAAAACTCAGTTCGCTTCTAAAATCAAACCATAGTAAGTAAAAGTTGCTGACTTGCTGTGCAGGACGAAGCATCTGGAAGGGTGGCCACTTGCCCTGCCAGTTCTGCACCACGAGGTCTTACTCGCTGCCCTCCAGGCTTTCAGGAAATGAGTGGGGAGCTTCTGTCCAGGCCACAGACTCCCAGTGCCCAGGAGAGTCTCCAGCAGGGGCTGGTGGAGAGTTTTCCAAAGCATACACTCCTCTACAAGGGTCTCACACAGCTCAGGTGGCCTCAGAATGGCATGGGTGTCAAGGGAGACCGCAGCCAGGTCATCCCTGGTGATTGACATACAGCAGCAATTTAAACAAAGAACTCTCCAAAAACTGAGCAAGGATGTGACCCCAGCAGCTGATGCTCCCCAGACGCTGCCCATCTTCTGCCTGGCACTGTCCCCTCTCCTCGGGGCACTTGCCCGCACACTCTGCCTGGCTTGCAGGACTGCTGTTATCCTCTAGGCTCATCTGTGGGCAGCTTCTCCAGGGATCCCTTCTTCAGCCACAGCCCAGCATCTCCTGCCCTGGTCAGCAAACACCCTTCCCTACTAACCCATAAGTCCTTCGGGAGGGACAAGCCTGGGCCTGAGACTGGTCTGGAGCAGCCACAATGTTCAGGTTACTGAGAGAGTGAAGGAGCTAAGTGGACGGTGGTCAGATAGGAGGGGGGAAGGGCAAGTGGACAGATGGTGGGATGGATGGGAGGAACTCAAGAGAGCTTGGGGAGAGTACTTCGCAGGTTAGAGGAGGGACAGCACAGGAAGAAGATGAGATGGGTGACAGGGACAGTCTACCGCCCCAGATGTGCCACTGTAAAGACAGAAAGGAGAACCTGTGTCACATAAACGTACCCTCTTTCCTGAGTCACTAGGCGGGGGCCAGCCGGGCGGGGAGGTGGCCCAGTTGTGTGTGTGCACTTGTGCACACTCAGGGGGGAAAGCAAGGGTCCTTGGCCTCCGGGCACAGTCGAAAAGACACTCTGACCACCTCTGACATCCTCCCTCTCTCACTGTGTGGCCCACTCCCGCAGGGCACTGGCCCAGGAGTTAGCAGAAGGGGGACAGAGCCCGACAGGTCTCCCTGGGCTCAGTCTGCCCATGCTTCAGTGCTGGTCCACATGAGGACCCCCAGGGCCCTCCCTCGGCAGGCTTACTTTCCTTCTCACTGTGAATTCTGACAAAAAGGAGGGTTAGTTGACTGTGTGGAGTAGGGAAAGTTTAAACACTGGTATAAAGAGAAGGAAGTGCTCCCAACGCCGACGCTTCAGGGCGAATCATCAGTACTGCTCTTGCTGAACACAGCACATGGTTTTCAGCCGCGGGAAATGTTAATTCTATTAGAGTAGACTTCCAGGGGGACACGCGTCATCAGCAGCTTTTGGACAAGACTGCTTGACCCAAATGAAGAGTGGACATGAGACCCAAGCCAGAGGTAATGTCCTCCCCTGATGGCAAAGCCACCCTGCCTGCTGGCTGCTTCCACTGGGCCATGGACCCCACTGGCCAACAAGTAGACTCCACCTCAGTGCCCAGGACCAGCAGGAAGTAGGGAAAAGAGCTGGGGACGTGGTTCCAGCTTGGCCCCAGTGAGCTATGCTGCCTTAAACACATCGACCCCCTCCTGGTCCTCATCAGGGACACAGAGACTCATGATGGACTCCCGCTGGAGAGCGGCAAGGTCTCTTCCCACTCCAACAGTGCAATGGAGAGGTGGGAAAAGCCACTCCTCTGAGAAGCAAGCCCAGCTTCTTCCTGAGGTTGTACAGGACCTGATGAGGTGGCACACATGCAGCTTCAGGGAGGAGTCAGCATCTGCCCTTCTGTGAGCCTAAGGGCCAAAGTGCTTGGTTCAACAGGTCACTGCCTGCAGGACCTGGAGAGTGTCCCCATCTGAGCAGCAGTGTCCCTACCTCACCCCTTGTGCCTTCAGCTGACTTTCAACAAGAAACAGGTGTTTCCAAGAACCGCCGGCAGGTCTGCTTGGGGAAGCCGGCAGAGATTGACGGAACCCCACGAGCACCAGCCTTCCCATCTGTCCATCTGTCCACCCTCCCTGGACTCTCCTGGCAGGTAACAACCAGTGAGAGGACAGGGCACGTGCAAGTGCGTTCACTGCAGCATCATCTGCAGTGCGAAGCCCCGGAGCAACGTCAATGCCAGATGGAGGAGAGGGAGGCGTAAACCAGGGCCAGCCACGGAGGCTGGTGCAGATGTGACTGACGGGGAAGGAAGAGCCCTCGGATGACCTGGAGAGTTCCAGGACACACTGCTACCCTCCGGGGGTAGGAAAGCATGCGTAGGTGTGTTGCCAGTACCACACTCTGAGCGGGGAGGGCTGGAGGATCAGGCGGGCTCGGTGGCCGTGCACTGCCCATCTCTGCACAAGAAAACCAAATTAAGACAGGAACTTTAAAAATACACACGTCCTCTCCTGAGTGCAAAGAAATCAGCCGTCAGCACGGGGCGAGGAGCGGGCGCTGCTCTCTGACAGGCAGCAACCTAAGGAGCAAGCTGGAAACAGACGGATGACCCAGAGGGAAAGGGGTGGGGTGAGGGGACAGGACGGGTAGCAGGAAGGAGGGAGTGTCGCTGCCCTCCTTGGGACTGTCTCCAGGAAAGCATGGCTCTTCACAGACCACACACCCACCCAGGAACCAGTGACAACCGGCCAAGATGTGGCTGAGCTCCCTGCTGGAACGTGAGCAGGAACAGGTAGATCGGCCAGGAGGCTCGTCAACACCACCACACTGCCGCGAACGGAAGGACAGGGCCGACCGAGGGACTCTGGGAACTGGCTCCGCTGGAAGGCGTCAGGCCCCAGAAACCAAACGGGGGCACATGGACTTTGCTGCCGACTTCTCGGCGAATGCGTCTTCACAGGGCGCAGGTGAGCAAACCTGAGGCTACCTTAGTGCGTCCTGGAATTAAATGACTACATGTCAGCTGACAAAGCTGGGTTTCTCCCTGTTGGAGAAGGAAATTGCAGAAAGGGAAAAGAAACGAGGCTTAAGCTGTCGGCCTGGAGTTAGAGACACCAGCATCAGCTCACAGGGTCTCTATCCCGGAAGGCGGGAGAGGGACACAGGCGAGCCCGCACACCTGCGCTGTGCCTGGCCTGCACTCTGGCGTTGCTTCATGAGGACGACTCCTCACACCCTTCACTGTTGTGCAGCCATCGCGGAGTGGCCTTGCACAGGTGAAGGGCTGGGGCACTGTGAGGCGACACCAGCTTCAGCCCCATGTGTGGCTCATCACTGATCAGAACGCCGTGATCGAGCCATGCAGGGTTGCAACTCCCAGCTCTGACCCTGGAAGCCCGCAGCAGTGACAGCCTGGGGGCAGTGTGAGCACCTGGCACCTGTGCTGGTTTTGTATTCCCTTCGCCAATGAAAGGAACCAGCGCTCCTGAGGGAAGCGGTGGATTCCAGGCTGAAGAGGGAAAAATACAAGATGAGCCTTGGAGATCTTGTGATGCCAGAAAGCAAGGACTGCTCAAGAAAAGAGGGGGGGAAGGGCTGGCTGGAAGCCCCAGCGCAAGCCTGAAGCAGCCCCTGGTGGCCGGAGCCGGGACAATGGGAACGGGAAATAGAGAACCTCAGTACTGGATCCTCCATCTTCACTGAGAGAAACAGTCACACAATAAATAAATGGGAGACGGGTCCACCCCTTCTTATAGTAGAATTCCAATTAATAAAGGCCGGAAATGAGGGAAATAGAAAATCACCAGCAAGTTAACACCACAGTGGTGTTTATGGCTCCCGTGACCTACTGGAGGATGCTAAACCAACGAGCGCAAGTGGAGGAGAAACAGGATTCACATGGTCTCCAGGGTCACCTCCAAGACGGTTATTAACAAGGGAAAGGTAGTCACTTCACAGTGAGGAAGCCTGGCGGATGCCTCCTTAGCCAGGCCATCAAGATCAACATCTCCCGAGATGACACGCTGATGCCATCGACTCTCCGTGAGACACTAGGAGGACACGGCAATCCCTGGGGAGGATTCTGTCCCCCTATGCTCAGCTGCAGTCCAGTCCTGACAGGACCTCAGACAAAACTAAGTGGAGGGACACTGTCTGCATTGGTCGACGGCACTGCAGGACGGTGGCCTTCGGTGTGTGCTGAGCACCAGGGATACATGAGATGCTAACCTGAGGGAAGTAGGGTGAGAAAACTCCGACTTCCGCACCTTTCCTATAAGTCCCAATCAGCCACCCACCCCAAAAGAGCTAGCGTTTAAGTTTAGCATTCAATTATTTCACGAACACTTCCTCCAAACCACCAGGGCCTTTGCTAGGCCCTATTCAAGACATGCTATGTGTAAATCCCTCCATGCTGAAGGGTGGGACAGATGCTGAGGAGTCCTGGGACTGAGTTGGCGCTTCCAGGGACCTTGAACGGGAGGGCTTGGATGTCCGTCATGGCTCTGAGTCAGCCCTTCATTCCGGGAACCCAGAACTGACGGGAACCTTGGCCTGTAGACTCCCAGCCACGGCAGCCGCTGCCCCTCCCTGGCTGCTCTCTGCAGAGCCTGCTGCCCTGTTTCCGGAGCTGATTGTAACCCGGGGCCTAGAGGCTGCTCCACCATCTCTCTGGGGCTCAGCCCCAAGAGCCTTGGCTCGTTACCCCAGAGCCCAAGGTTTTCTCCAGGACAGCCATGTAGACCACTTTTTAGGGCCAGGCCTCTGGCTTAGCTCCTGTCCCCAGCACCTGCTTGGTGACCCTGGGCTGACAACATTCATGCCTGTCCCCCACCTCCCAATATCAAGTATCCTGCTCATGAATCTGCCTGGCGGCTGCAGCTCTGCTCCTGGGCCTCAGGGTGTGGCTGGTGGCCTCCCAGAGTACTGCCTGTGCCCACCTCTCCTTTCCCATTGCTGTCCCCTTGCTCTGTCCATCTGCTGTTGTGTCCCCACTACATGGTGTCCTCACAGACCCCACATATCTGCTGCTTGCCCGACTACAGTCTGGCTGCCAGACTGACTTTCCCCAGCTCCCCAAAGAGGCATGTCTGGCCTAAGCCCACCACCCAGGCCACATGGCTTGTCTCCAGCAGCATCAGGCAGGGTCAGCAGAACCCACATTATGTGGGTCAAATGCATCTGGACCCCCAGGGTCTACAAAATCCGCCCTCTCACCAGCCTCAGGGAATCACAGATGGCCACAGGCCCTTGGACCTTCTCTCCCATCGAGAGACTGGGATCTTTCCCCTCCCCTTGGAGAGAGCTCCCTGTGGGTGTGGGCTTGCACAGGTTTCT
Organism: Sciurus carolinensis; assembly: GCF_902686445.1. Lineage (NCBI taxonomy): Eukaryota > Metazoa > Chordata > Mammalia > Rodentia > Sciuridae > Sciurus > Sciurus carolinensis. Next base: position 191,634,768 of record NC_062214.1, on the reverse strand, counting down.
CGGCCCCTTCTTAGAGCCGGTATCTTCCACTTCCTGTGTCTGGGAAAGCTCCCCTCTAGGGAAGCTGCTGCCCTCTAAGAAGTGCCAACTGCTTGCAGAAAGATGCCCAGCACTCCCAGGGGTGCCAGGGGGCCCAGCCCTGGTGCCAGATTGGCCAAGAAGGAGACTTCAATGGCTCCAGCCCCAGCCCGAGTTCATGGAAGACCCAGAGAGAGGGCCCCAGCCCATCCAGGCACCCAGCAGGGCAGAGCAGAGCTAGGAAGAGATGGACTTTGGTCAGCCCCTGTGCTGGAGGGTGCATCAGTGGGGGATGGGGACCTGGCTAGAAGAGCTTTTGGCTGCGACCCCTAGGGAAGTGTTTTCCCCTTCAGCAGCAGTAGGGCCTTGATAAAGAGGCAGATGGAGCCTTCTCAGGGAGGTGCAGATGATGAACATCCATTTTCTCACCAGCAAGGTGGAGAATGATTCTCTGGGCAATCGAACACGGACTGTGTGAGCTGATCTGTGCTCCAAGTCTGTCCCCGTGTATGGCGTGGTGGGGCGGGGGGGTGGCAAGAGCATTTATTCTGGGATCCTCATGCCCTTGGCTCTGAGTTCTGCAGATCGGAGGGTCACGCAGGGTCTCTGGGTGCCCAGTTTGGTTTTCCCTAACAAGAACAATCCCACTTGGCTGTGCTGACTTGTCACCTCTGGGACACACTAAACACAGTCCTCAGCCCCGCCCTGCCCCACGCTGCTGGGCACTTCCCAGGGGCCAGACGAAGTTCTGAGCATTTTCTAGCCACTGACAGTTTCATCCCTGCACGGACTGAGAACCCAGCGGCCTGAGAACCCAGCGGCCGTGCATTTTATAAGGAGGGAGGGAGCTGGTGGGGAGGAGGGCACCCCCTCGGATCTCACAGCTGGTCCCGCAGCTGGCAGGGTGTGAAAGCCACCATTCAGACCCACGCAGCCTGGTGACGAGGAGCGGGGGCTCTGAAGTGCCTTGCAGTGGTGCTTCCAGCCTCAGTTTCCCTGCCACAGGATGGGAGCACAATCCCTCCCCTCACTGCCATCTGGTTAAAGGAGAGGACGGTCACCGGGACCGCTGCCTCTTTCTCCTTTCCTCTCCCTGCCACGCTTAATGTATTTCTTGTTTTCCCCAAAATCCCATAAAGGAGAGGATGATGGCTTTGGAGGAAATTCAACCTGCGGTCTCTTCAGATCAGAAACAGGAGCTGAAGCGAGTGGGAGGGAGCGAAGACCCCTGGCCCTTGGCAAGGTGGAAGTGCCGCAGTCTCTGTTCTCAGTCCCCAAGGTCCATGCTGAGAGGTCTTAACAGAACGTGGAAGGGACTTGGCCAGGTGGTCCCACTCCATCTCATCGTGACCCGGCACTGAGTGTCCCATTTCTACAAGCCCCTGGGGAGGCCCAGGCTGAGCTTAGGGCACAGAGGAGGCCCACAGCAGAGGTGTCCCAGTGCTCAGGCCTTGCTGAGCACACAGCCTGGCCACACTGCCTGGCCGAGCCCCCGGTGGACCCCCAGCCTGTGTTTCCTGAATGGTTTTCTTTGGCGGGCGGTGCCCATCCGCAGCTCACCTACTCAAGAGCATTGGCATTTTAAAGGGATGCTTCCGACACAGCCAGACCGCTGGGTGGGTTCTGCCACCTCCTGAGATACGGAATCTCATCTTTGCCTATGAATGCCTCCACTGTTGCTGTGTCCAGGCTGGAAACAGCAGGATTCTCAGCTCCTGAGTGATAACTTTTGGAAGAAGCTGCTACTGGTGAAAAGAGAAGAGTCGGGCTTACTATTTGTATTTGTCCAGAACTAAGAAGGTAGGAAAAGGATTTTACTATAAGCCACCGTCACAGAAAAAAACACGAGAGGCCACCTCTGCCTACCCACCCAAACCACCTTCTCTCCTCTCAGCCACTCCTATATCAGCTCCACCAGCGCCCTTAGTCTTCTTTTAAAAAGACCACCCCAGGGCCTTTGCCCTTGCTGCTTCCTGACTTGGAAGACACCTTGCCCACTTTCCTACCCACTTCCTCCACATCTCCTAGGCAGCCTGCCTACAATGGCCCCTATTCCTCTCCTCCCCATCTACATCCTCCATTTTCTTCGAAGTGCTGAACACAGCTTGAAAGTAAGTTATTTTTTCGCCTCTCCCCCACTCTGAAGACGAGCTACCTGACAGCAGTCTTGCCCCTCGCTGCAGTCCCAGTGCGGAGAACGACGTCAAGCACGCTGGAGACCATCAGTAAGTTGTGCTTTGAACAAATGAATCTGGGTCCACTTTCCAGAAGACCAAGGGGTTGCTCCCTAGGGCTGAGGGATCTGTCCAGATGGCAGGGTCCTTAGCCTCTGGCCGTCAGGAGCCCAAGTCCCCTGGATTAATCCCAGTGTGCAATGCATGTTTCCTGGCTCTCTCCCTTGACGTCTTATCCTGACATCTACAGGGGTCCCGGCACCCTGAGAAGAGCATCCGAGGGCAGGAGCAGAATCCCCGGCCCTGATGCTCAGGGAAGGAAGGAAACTCTAAGCTTTTCCAATCTGACCTCACTGAGTCCTCCCGCCAGCCCTTAATAATCCCACACCAAGGCTCCCCGGCATCCTGTCTGAGTGTCGCAAGGGCTGCAGGGGCCGCCCCCTCCCAAAGCAGCTCCCAAGCACCTGTGGGCTCCGGTGGATGGAGAGGTCTTCTGCTGAGCCCAGCCACAACATTTTGTGTCTTGGCTAGCCTCCCCACTCCACCGAAGCTGATTCCTGGATGTCTCCTACCCATCCATCCCAGGCTTCCAGTTATAAAATAAAAGAGACAATGAATGATTCCCGGAAATAAAATGCAGGTGGAAATACACTGGAAAAGAAGGCAAATAAGTACATAAAAAGCAAAAAGCACCTAAAACATCGGACGTTTTCAATCTTGTCTCGTCACACATAAATGGCCATATTTTAACCTCGTTTGCTTGTGCATAAAATGAGGATGTGGATCAGGCGGTTTCCCCAAACTGAGGGTGTGCTGCCTCCTCCCGATTAATGCCAATAGCATTAACTTGCCCTCCAAAAGAATCACTTTGAGACTGCCTGGAATCATGGGTCACCTTGTCATGTGGTGTGAGTTTCCTGGATTAAGGCCTACTAGGCACCCAGCATGGAGCCTGCCGCCTGGCCAGCTGGTCAGCTCTTCCCCAGCACCGCCATGTGCACGCGCTAGGCACTGTGTCCTCTCCAATTAACTAACCCTCTGCTCCGCTGGCACGAGACCTGCAGGCGTGCCCCAGGGCCCTGGCTCTGTCTGTGTCCTTAGCCATGCCCTGCCCTCCTCACTGGTTCTGCCTCCTAACACCCAGCTCCTGCTGCCCAGCCCAGCCCAGCCCCAATGCCATCTCTGCCCCAGTCCGCCTCAGTCCCCGGGGCACAGTTCCTCATTCCTTCCTCGGCAACCACAGAGCCGGCCAACTGCACCATCTGCGAGGTAGCTAGCAAGGGCCTGTTGACACGCCCATTTCCTCCAAGCTGTAGGGCTCCGGAGGGCAGAGACTAAGTCTAACTGCTTCTGCATTCTTCTCACCCCGTGTCTAAGCACAGTTTTATGCTCACCAGAAGATTTCATGTACATTTGCTGAATAAATGAAAAAAATAAAAATAAAGGAATAAATAAAGCCCCCCAGGAAATGACTCAGCTTTGGATCCTGTGTGACCTGAGGAGATTCCCTACACTGGAGGACTATGAGGAACTTCCTTTAAATGACTTCATAGTTTCGGGGCTGGGGATATAGCTCAGTTGGGAGAGTGCGTGCCTCGCAAGCACAAGGTGCTGAGTTCAATCCCCAGTACTGAAAAAAAAAAAAAAAAAAATGACTTCCTAGTGTCCTCTCTGTAAGCCAGAATACTCCCAAGGAGAAGGTTCTCAGTAGCAGACGATGGGGTAGAATAAACACAGGTGCCTAAGGTGAGTAGTTAAGCCACATTTCCCTGTTCCCCATTGCTGAGGGTCTAAATGCTGTGTCCCCTGAATATCCATGTGTTGGGATCCACACCCCCAAGATGGTGGTGTCAGGAAGGGGGTTCTGTGGGAGGCAGTTAGGTCATGGTGAGGGGCTCATGAATGGGATTGGTGCCCTCATAAAAGAGGCCTCGGAAAGACTCACCCCTTCCACCCTTTGAGGACATGGCTAGGGGTGCTGTCTGAATCACAATGGGTCCTCCCCAGACACCAATTCTGCTGACCCTGATCCTGGACTTCTCCAGAACTATGAGAAATAAAGTTCTGTTGTTTATGATCAACCCCGCTACATGCTCAGTTATGGTATTTTGTTATAGGAACGTACAGAGATTAAGACATGTTTACTGTCTGAAGTCAACAACCCCCTGGAATTCTTCCCACAGTAGGTGGGGCTGTCCTAAGCAAGTCCTGGGTCCCAGGAGTCCTTCCAGTGGGTGCTTCCCCACAGTTAGCCAGCTGGCACACCGAGGTTCCCCAGGAAACCCAGAGCAAAGGGCCTCCTGTTCTGAGAGAAGCCCAAGTCATTGGTGGGACACCTGGGTGGATTCTGAGGCCTTGCCTTGAGCAAAGGACACTGGGCCAGAGAGAAGAAAACAATATTCCAGGAGGGGTCGACATGTCTCCTGAAGATCAGGAAACTCCTCAGAACTCGGGCACACCTCCTGCTGGGCTGGCAAAGACTCTTAGAGCTGGGTGTGCCAAACTTCCCCACAAGCCTACTGCAGGAAACACCAGCCTTCGTACAGTCAGCAAGGTGGGACGAGTTCTGGGCCTAACATCTAGATGAAATCTGTCAATCTTTTGGGAAAGAGTAGAAATGAGAAGCTTCAGTTACCAGCTATGCATTTCCACCTCCATGATCTTGGTCAATCACCCAATCGTTCTCAGCCTTTTCTGAGTCTGCGGGGGGATGGATTCCAGGACCTCTGCGGACACCCAAACCCAAGGATGCTATTACAGTTTGGACATGAGGTGTTCTCCAAAAGCTCACGTGTTAGGAAGTTGAGAGGTGAAGCGATTGGGTTACGGGAGCCTTGACCTAATGTTGCATTAGTCCACCTACATGGATTGACTGGGTGTGAACTATAGGCAGATGGGGTGTGGCTGGAGGAGGGGGGGTCACTGGGGACGTGCCTTTGGGGCACATAATTTGTCTCTGGAGAGTGAAGCTATCTCTGTTTCCTGATTGCCATGTCCTCAGCTGCTTTCCTCCTCCACACCCTTCCACCATGATTGTCTGCCTAATCTCTGGCCCAGAGTAGCGGAGCTGGCTATCTGCGGACCAACACTTCTGACACTGTGCACCAAATAAACTTTTCTTCCTCTATATTGTTCCTGTCAAGTCTTTGGGTCACAGTGATGAAAAAGCTGACTAAAACAGATGTTCGGAATCCCCTAGATAAAATGGTACAGGATTGACTTAGAACCTACAAACATCTACTGCAAACTTTAAAGCATCTCTAGGTTACTTATAATACCTAATAGGATGTAAGTGCTATATAAATTATTGTTATACTGTATTGTTAGGAAAGAAAGACAAGAAAAAATGTCGGTTCATACTCACTGTAGACACAACCATTGTAGGCCCACCACAGAGTACCCGATCCACGGTTGGTTGAATATGTGGATTCAGAATCCCTGGACACAGAGGCTGACTACATTTATTGCCAAAGAAGAGACTCATCACAGTTGCTAGACTTTTCTCAGCCTTTGGATGAGCAGGAATAGGAGGGATGAGCAGCATGAAGAAAAAGATGAAAATAAACACAAAAACTGACCTCTGAGGAGACAGAAATAATTCATAGAAAAAAGTAAACACAACACTAATTAATATTTCACTATGTAGCATATTTGTAGCCATAAGGCAAAAATAGATTCTAGGAAAAGAGGTGATCCGGGAACAAGACATAGTTCTCAGAAGTTAAAAATACCAATGCCAACATTGTGCTCAAAAGAAAGAAAGACTGAAAACGAAGTCAGTAAAATATAGAATGAAGAGCTAAAAGGTAAGAAGAGAAAAGATGAGAAAATGTACACAGGCAAACAGATTCATCCTGGAAGGTTTAGGTTCAAAAATGGAGAATGGGGTCAAGAGGAGATTTAAGAAAAATCGAAGGCATTAGGACCTCCCAGAGCGAAAGACTGTTTTTCAGTGTGAGGGGTCCACGGTGCGTCCAGAGCAATGAAGGAATAAAGACCCACCCTGCAGACTATTCTCAGGCAGCCTATGAATATCAAGGAGCAGAGGGATCCCTCAAATCTTCTAGGAAAGAAAAATGGAAAGTCGGAATCTGCAAAGAACCAAATCAGAGCTCTTGCCAGCAACAAGGAAGCTCAAGTTTTCAGGATTCTAGAAATCTACTCGGTATGCACATAAGATGCGGCTCATTCAGACAGTCCAGGGTCCACACCCTTTCCTTAGGGAGTCAGCCCGACACACATACACACTGGGAGCCACGAAAGGGAACGCGGGGAACGCAAGGTGAGTCCCGGGCAGGAGGCTGGGGGAGGAGGCAGAACTCCTGGTGGAGGGACAGAGAGCCTCCTGGAGGGAACCAGCTCCCAGGGCTCCACAGGACAGTGGAAGGAAAAGGGCAAGTGACGCCAGAAAAGAAAAGAAAAGAAAAAAAAAAAAAACAAAACAAAAAAACAGAAAGGCAATTGGCCATCCCAGGGGAATGTCCCGCACAATAAAGTCACCATCCAAAGCCGAGGCAGACTAAAATAGGGCACCATATTAAGTCACTGGAGTGTGAGCAGAGAGAAGGTCCCAGGCCATTCTGCTCTGAGCTGTCCAAGGATTCTGATGCTCATCTCCAGAGAAGGACCTGTCACCCAGCCGTGGCTTAACCCAGCACTGGATGCCTCTGTTACACCAATGACACTATCGAGCCGTTTTCAAGTTTCAGATTCAAGCTGTGAACAACACACACGGTAGAGAACACAAGACTGATGCAAATGGTCATGACCCCTATGTGACATCAACCCTAACGCAGGAGGTGAGTGGCATCCAGGCTGGGAAGAAAGGCAGGACAAACAGTAGGGCAGGAACAACCTCTTCTCACAAAATGAGGAGCCAAAAGTCCTGGGAAAGGACGATGGGGAAGGCTCGCATTTCAAGATATAAAAGTCACTGGTAGAAGCACTTTATAAACAGATAGGAGCCGGGCAGGAGGAGAGGGCGGAGGGGCCAGGTCTTACTTTTCCACATGAGGAAGACCAAAAGGCCATCCGTCCGCTGTCTGGATGTGACTCCTGGTTCATGCAGAATGAGGACAGGGTCACGGTGAGGAATAAATGAATTCATACGAGGAATGTCCCCAGGGATCGCTAGGAATAAAGCAAGCATTCCACATCCATCAGGAATTTCATCATATGCCTGCCTCTCCAATTTGATGTTACAACATGTATGCGTTAATTAAGAGGGAATTTTAAATATTAAATAAATAACACACCAGGCAGAGCTATTTGAAGGACTGAACACAGTGGTGTATGTAAGCCTGAAGTCCCAGCTACTTGGGAGGCTGAGGCAGGAGGATCATTTGAGCTCAGGAGTTCGAGGCCAGTCTGGGCAACAAAATGAGCTCTTGTCTCAAAATAAATAAATAAATAAATGAATAAAAAACTCACATCAAGGAATAATCTGTAAGGTACCATTTTAGTGACAGGGAAGGGGAGCTTGCCCTGGGAACTGTGTGGCCTGGAAAACGTGGGAGGACTTCTGAGGACAGGAAGGTTCCTAGAGAGAGGCTAGAAAGAGATCCTGCCCTTGGCCCTGTTGTAAACTGTAGAGGGCTCCACATATCAGCATGTGAAATCTACTATATCAACATGGCAAAGCGTTACAGTTTGCAAACCGAAAATAAGCGCATGCCTATCTGCGGAGCCTGGGCACGTTCCCCAGCCTACCTGCGAGCAGGATCCAAGTTGCTGCCCTACAGAGAGAAAGCAGGTGGCAGAGGCTTTCTACTTCCGTTCTGGGGGAACGGTCTCTAGGGTCAGGAGGGCCTGGGCAGCCCCTGGTTTGGCCCTGGCCCTTTCACAGAAGTGCCAGCTTCATTCCGAGGCAAACAGGACAGAAGGTGCCTTGTCCTAACCCCAGAGGTGGGCTGCAGAGACTCCCTCTGCCACAGACCAGGTCTCCTTGGCACAGGGGTGCTGGCACACATCTCTCCCTCAGCTGGGCCAGCTCAATCTCTATTTCTGGGCTCCTGCCTTGGTTTCCCCAAGAAGCCTGAACACTGAGTGCTGACATGCTGCCTGGCTCACCCAGGGCTCTCCTGCTAGAAGACTGGCCTCTGGGGCCCGTTCCTCCTGCTGCTGGCTGCAGAACTCCCACTTTGGCCCAGGAGGCAGAGGCTGGTGTCACAGGGAGAGACACCAGATGTGCAGCCACACAGGAGACTGACGGCTGGCACGGCCACTCACTGGCAGTGTGACCTCAGGAATGTTTCTCAACCTCCCTGAGCTTGGGCTTTCTCGATGATTCATTGATTTATTTAACAAACATTTTAGCAAGTGCCTGCTAGGTGCTGGGAATCCAACAGGTGCGTAAGGCCTGGTGTAGCCCACAAGGAGCTTACCAAGGAAATTCAAAGTGGACACTCTGATGGACAGGCACTGTGTGCTACCCATGCCCAGAGGCGAGCAGCAATGGCTGCAGGGATACCCAAGGTCAGGGAGAAGGCTGGAAGGAGGAGCAGAAGCAGGAGACTGTTCTGGGGAGGAGACAGCATGTGCCTTTGCTCAAAGGAGGGAGAAACTGACCTGAAAGAAGTTCTGAAGGTCTGGCGCTCAGGGTGATAGTGGTGGGAGAAGGTGCCAGAAAACTATGCCAGGAAGATCAGAGGCTCTGAAGTTCCTGACGGCCACCTTGGGAGGCCTCTAGCTCAAGGGTAAATCCCCACTCTGAAAAAAGGTTATGAGGTGTAGTAAGCTCCGATGCCCACGGGCGCTGACCCCTGGGACCTGGATTCTCAGGTACTGGGAACCACCTCATAAGGCCCAGGGCTTGACCTTCCCAATGCCTGGTTGCTGGCTTGCCTGGATCTCTAGCTCTCCACCTCCTGACACGCACACAGGCACACGTGCACGTACACGCACCAGGCAGGCTTCGCTTAACATGCTCTGTGGACGCGGAGTGAGGATGGGGCTCCAACTCCGCATCGAGCCTGCACGCGAACACGTGTGTCTTGGCCCGATCTGGCCTCTGCCTTCCCACTGGCCTGGCTGGCGCTCTCCTCCCAGGCTCAGAGACAAAGCCGTCGCGGCTGCCTGGCTGCCCCCTCCACGTGGCCCATGGCTACTCCTCCTTCAAGAGCAGCTCAGCCGGCCCCGCCCAGGACACCTTTCGCTGTGGGTGCTGTGCTTCCTGCACTTTCCTCTTCTCGCATGGCATCGGCCACCAATCTCTGGATTCTGGCCGACAGGCCTGACTCCTGCCTGGGCCCTATGGGTGCCCTCGGCTGCAACCCAAGGCCGGCAGAGAGGAGCTGCTCTGCGGACACGTGCAGCAGGGGTGGACCCCAATCAGTGGCCTCGCTCCAGTGCACGTGCTGCAAACCCGAAGGGAACCCTGCCGTGGCCCGGACCCTACGGTCTGCATGCCGCCCTTCCCCACGACCACATCTGTACCTGTGCCATCTGCGTGCTGCCACATCCCACGGGAGGTTACTGAGCGGTGGGTGGGCACCTCGGTGACGGTCCCTAAAGTTCTACAAGGTACAAAGAGAAGCAGGCCAACTTGTAGGGAAGCTTGCTTTCAGGCACAGCCTTGGGGACTTTCTGCTTTATGTAAAAACTGAGGGATCTATAGACCCAGGGCTCTGCACCTGCAGAAGGTCACTGGCCTGGTTCCAACCTCCTTTCTCAGTCAACTGGTAACAAGGAAAAAAAAAACGTTTCCACGAGCTCAGTGGTGGCCAGGGGCCCCTGCACATCCTGCTGCTCTGCGGGGTCTGAAGACCTGATCCTCAGGGTGATCCTCTCCCTAGCTGCCCTTTCCAGCAAACCAGGCTGGCGGTTAAGGCGCCGGGCAGGGAACCAACAGGGCATGACTCCAACATGGGCTCCAACAGGGCATGACTTCGTCTAATTTGTAGAGCTCATTTTGGGGTCCCCAAGCCCTTGCACAGATGTGGCACATAGTGTGTGTTCAATGAGAGCTCGTTAACACAACTGCGCTGGTTCTTCCCTGAGGAGCGGGATTTCTGACAAAATGGCATTTTTCACCAAAAGGAAACCTACGCCGAGAAGATGCATTCTTGCAAACCCGTTCAACACCCCACCGTACCTGGAGAGCACACCTGGCTCAGGGCTGAGCCAGCTCACCATCACATCCGCACCCTCTGCCACTCTTCCTTCTCCTGGGAATCCGCTGACTTCCCCGCTCACAAGAGGAAATTGTCCATCAAAACAGCAAATTCAGCTGCCACTTGGCCTCGCGGATAGCCAGTGTGTCTCTGTGTGCCTGGCACTGACTGGAACCACTACCTACTCATCTCCACGGGGTCCAGTCTCAGGTCATTTGCAAATGATGACACTGACCCAGCAGAGCAGCACAAGTGCCCACACAATGCAGCCACGCCAGGACCTGGGAAGGAACCCCACCCTGGGTGCAGCATCGGTGGGGAGCTTTCAAAGTTCCTGGATCCCAGAGCCCACCTCAGACCTGCTGCAGCGTAACACAGTGAGGGACCTGGACATTAGCATTTGAAAATGTCCCTGGCAGGACTGTACAGCCGGGCTGATCCAGCGCTTGAGCGAGCTGTCCTGGGCACTGGGCTCCTCTGTTATTGTTACCTGAGCACCTACTATACCCCTGGCACTCTGCTGCCTGCTGGGTAAATCCTGGGGTCTTTCACCAGCAGCCCATGACCTCAGAGGTCATCAGGTAACTTTGGGAATCAGGGTCACACACAGGAAGTGAGGACAGATTCAAGCCCTCAGAACTGCTGCCCTGGATCCACTTTTAGCAAACTTTTCCTTAAGAGCCAGGGAGTCAATAATTTTAGCCAGGTTGCTCCAGGCTCCTGTCTCCTAAAACCTCGGACTCCCGTCCTCCGCACGTGGTTGATCGGGGCTGCCTCTGGTGCTACCCATGGGGCAGACTGGGATCCTTCTACCACATTCCCATGCTGTCCCCGCCCTTCCTTACCCTTCACAACGCCCTCTCGGGTTTCCTCTAGTCCCCAGCAGAAGACCCCTCACCAGATTCTAGAGGGCCCCTGCTCCCTCTCTCTGGTGTTGAGAAAGGAAACTTCCCCACCACGTGGGCCACTGTCACCTCAGCCTGGAGGGACAGAGAGCACCATGCCTCTTCAGGCATGTGTTGGCAAGGGCAACACATTTCCTTAGGGACCACCTCTTCGTCCAGGTCCACCACCTGTTCCTGCGGGCAGCTCCCATGGAGACCAGGTAGCATCGTCCCTGGGACAAACAGAGGCACCATCTTGGACTCCGTTCCTGGGCCAAGCACCTCCCAGGCTACAGTGCGGGCAGCTGGCACTTCTCAAGGGCACGGTTTTAAGAGGTGTCATATCACTGAATGCCACAGCGGCCCTGCACAGTGCTCAGAGCGTGAAAAGACTCACCCGAGGGACAGAGTCCCCAGGCTGTAGACACATGAAAATTCCCATGTGCCTGAAACCGAGTTGGACGGAAACAGACGCGGCCAGGCAGCCCTGCTGTGGCAACGCTTGGCTCCCGGTGGGGAAAAGGAGTCCATGGGCGGGAAGGCCTGAGCTCTGGGTGCTCCCCCAGGCACAGCAGGCCCTTGGTCGTCTGAGGTCCAAACCACACCTTGACTTGATAACAAGCCAGGTGCTGCCGGAGGCCCCAAGGAAGGGGACATATGCAGCCAGGTGTGGCCCTGCTTCTCAGTACACACTCTGCGTCCAAGCTGCCACCCACTCACTGTGCCCAGGCGTTGGCAGCATCCCAAGCAGATGCCAGAGCAGCACAACCTGTCCCCATGGGCTCCAAGCGGCAGCACAGACTCCATGCCCATGCTGGCAGTAGGACTGGAGGACACAGAGCCCACCAAAGCTGGACTAAGGTGACCTGAGAGGGGACAGTGAAGCCCTACGGGTGGGACAGCACTGACTACTCAGAGAACCTTCTGCCCGAAGGCCCACTACAGCCCCCTCCCCAGTAGTCTCTCCATGTAACAAGTTGAACAGCGACTCCCCCGCCCCAAAAGATGTTCAAGTCCTAGATACTGGCACCTGTGACCCTGCATGGAAACAGTATCTTTGCAGATGCAATCAAATTACAGTGAGGTCCTCCTGGATTAGGATGAGCCCCACATCCAAAGAAGGTGTCTTTATAGGAGAAAGCAGAGGGAGCAATGGACACAGAGACACAGGATGGTCATGTGAAGATGAGGCTGGGACTGGGTAATGCATTCGCAAGCCAAGGGCCACCAAGGACAGTGGCCACTGCCATGAGCCAGAAAAGGCAAGGGAGGCTCCTGCCCGGAACTTGCAGTGAGCATGACCCGCCCACACTGTGGATCTGGACTTCTGACCTTCACTACTGTTAGGCAGATTTCTGTTCTTCAAGTCACCTGGTCTATGGTGCTGTGACAGTGGCCCTAGGAGACTCAACCCAGCTAGGACCCGACACAGAGCCAGGGCCAGAATGCCCTCCCACCTGCAGGCATCCTAAGAGCACCACAAGACGTTACCAGCGCGACTTGGCCCCAGGAAGCGCTGGTGCACAGTCCTGCTCCATCCCCGAGGAGCTGGGTCACCCTGGGCAAGCTCTCCTCACAGTTCGAGCCTTTTTGCCCATTTGTCACTTGGGGCCACTAAGTCCTGCCCACACAACTGGCAGAGTAGCTGAGCCATGAGAGGGCTTCACAAACAAAAGTCATTGTAGGAATCCAGGACTCTCAGGGAGAGAAGGCAGAAGTCATTCTAAAAGCCAGTGGTTTCTCCAAGAAAAGAATCAACATTCAAAGTCAAGGTCATTCTCACGTCCAACCCAGCCTGTTTCTTTGGACTTGGAGATGAGTAATGCACAGGGCTCCACTCCAGACTCCTGGAGGGCCAGGCAGGGACTTTGGCTGCAGCTGGAGGGACAGGTCTTCAGAAACCAGTCAGTTGGCGTTTAACCCTTTGCTCTCTTTGAAGTGTTTGCCAGCACCGATTTCTAATTTGCAAATATTAGCTCAACCTCCACGATGCCAAAGGGCTATCTTTCTACCTCACAGACTAGCTCATGTCACTTCCCTGCACCCCAACCTTGGCTGGCTGCAGACATATGTCAGCCCTTCTTGTCCATGTTCTGCCATTACCGCTGAGTGACCTCCAGGACTCCTACTTCCTGGGTCCCCTGTGTGGGCCACAGACCATTTTTAGGTGCATGACCAAAGTCTTAGTAGTAAAATGAGAAACTCAGGATGCTGTACTTTGATTAATTATCTTTAATTAATCAATCAATTAATTAAAAATAATGACTTTAAACAAATTCTAATATTAAGATCTTCCCATTTAAAAAAAATCGTTACCACATGAGGGTGAAACAGAGGGAAAATTAAAACTGGGAAATCTTGTGCAATTCCTCCATTAAACAAATGTCCTCCTCTGTGTGTCCACAGGCTGGTCATAGCCGCCTTGAAAGTCATGAGGCAGGTCTCAGGCAAAGAGGTGGTGAGGGGCCACTGCTGTCTCCCACCCTACAAGTCCCTTTCCAGTACTCCTGGCCTGATCACAGCTGGAGAGGCAGCCTTCCCGGCCGTGAGCCCACAGAGCAGGGGTGCCTCACCCATGCAGGCCACTCCACTGTCTCCCCAGAATCAAGGTAGGTCCCTGGGAGACGGGGAGAGTTGTGAGGTCAGGAAGACAGAGGGTTAAGGCTGCCATTTTGGGGTGACTGTTATTTGGTCATGTGCTCAGAGGATCAAGAAAGCCAAAACGAGGAGAGAGGCTGGGGGAGATGTCAGGTGGCAGAACTGGGGCTCCAGAGAGGACAGCCTCCTGGTCTTCCTTTGATGGCTTTCCTCTGCACACGTCCCTGTGCAGACAGATAGCACTCCTCACTTTGGTTTCCTTGAAACGCCACTTCCTTATCAAAAACTTACTTTGTCTATAATCATTTGTTTATTGAGTTTTTGGGGGGAGGTTTTCTGACTCTCTAAGTTCTCTGAGGACAGACCCCCAGTGGCCCTTGTGAAACACCGAACCCTGAGCCTGGCTGCTCAATAAAAAGTGCTTCCTAGTTGGATGAGTGGGTGCTGATAACTGGGGATGGCTGGTTCTTGCCCCAAGATGGGCGCTTTGGGAGCAGCGCTGAGAGAAGCCACCTCTAAGCTACAGTCTGCAGCTTTCGGGGCCTGTGAGAGAGGGCCATCACCGGCTCTGCCTGCAGAGACAAGGCGGAAGCCAGGTGGGGGTGTGGCTCTGTGGGCTCACAGGGAAGATGGCCTTCTCACAAGGTGGGTCCATTCGCAGTGCAGGACGGGAGCGGAGACAGTCACAGGAGCAGTCAGGGACTTGCTGGGGTATAGAGAAGATCCCAGAGGCTGACAGTCTGGGGAAGGAGCCTGGCCTGCCCTGGGGCAGGGGGAGAGGAGGGAAGTGGTGGGCAGCGAACAGAGGCCTGCAGGGGGCGGGGAGGCAGGCCCCAAGGCAGGCGGGGCCCAGAGTCCATGAAAATGCTTCAGTTTCTTTTAAAATCAAAAGAAAAACTAATGAATTTGGGATAGAATTAACAGTGGCAGATCAGAAGGCGACGCTCACCATGTGTCACAGGACCTAAGTTTCTGATTTTTTTTCCTAATGGAGGAAGGTGCCCATGAAGGCAGATGTAGTTAGGAGCCAAGTGCGGAGGCGCCGTGGGTGGAGAGGCGGGCGAGGCGTGGTCTGCCCCGGAAGCTGCCCCCAGGCCTCTCCAAGCAGAGCAGCAGCAGAAGCCCGCTCGCTCTCTTCCCCAGGGAAGAGCACGGCCCGTATCCGCAGCTTTGGTTCCTCAGCTGGCCGCAGGTCACTAAGGTCTCCCTGGTGGCTTCACACAGGCTGCAAATTCAATGCCTGTTGGAGTCTAACTGTCCTTGCCCTTCAATATGGGTTGGCCTTTGTCACTTGCTTTTAACCACATGGCGCAGCTGGACTGCAAGATGCAGATGGGTCCCAGGACTAGGTCTATCTGGACACAGGTGCACTGGAGCCCTGAGCCGCACAGGGGCGGAAGTGCAGCTGGGGGGCGCGGGTAGGGTGGGGCCACGTGGAGAGACCGCACAGAGTGATGGACGGGTCTCAGCTGCGCTGGCTTCTAGTCCCCGCCTCCAGTCCCCGCCTCCAGGCTGTGTGCCTCCTCCCAACCCGGTTGGCCAAACATGTGAGTGAGGCAGTCTTCCAGATTGTTCCAGCCCCAGCCACAATCTGCCTGTGATCTCACGTGAGGCCCCCATCAAGAACCACCTTCCTGAGCAAAATAAACCATACTAGCATGTGAAGTCACTCTTCAAAGGCATATTTTGTATGCAGCAATAAGTACTATTTAAGGTTTAGTTTCTTCATCTGTGAAACAGGAATAATAACAAAAGTAAATATTTTATGGAGCTGTCTTAGAGAGTCACTGACATAGTGAATGGGAAGTTCTTTTTTTAGTAGGGTCTCCACCCAGGGAATAAAAGCTATGATTATCATTAATTGCTATTATTATGACCATTTTTTCAGAAGACAGAACAGGACTCAGAAAGTCTAAAGCAGAATATTCAAGAACCAAAGAACAAGTGAGAGCATGGGCTTGGTCTTAAATCCAGATTTGTCCAAGTCTGCAGCCCGGCTCTGAGAACAGCTTCAAGTAACAGGCGCACGCCCTGCAAGCGGCTCGGCAGCAGTCAGAATCTTGACGATGCACTGCTGCTCCGACAGAGGCACAGAGGCACAGAGTCCCTGTCAGTCAAGTGCAGGAGAGTCAGGGAGGTGTGTGGTCCTTGCCACCCCCCACCAAAGGAAAAACAAAACAAAACGGAAGGAGCTGAGGTCAGATGCCCAAAATGTCTTAAGAAAAAATCGCCCTGAATATCTGCCTGCCTGGTGTCAAGGCATTTTCCAAACTGTTTTATCACCCTCATCCTGGTGGGTGCTCATCCCACGAACCTAGTTTTTACAGCTATGATCTCAAAATAAGAGTCCATAAGGTGGCAAAAACTATGAAATTTGTCAGCAGGTAAATTACTTCACTCCAAAACTGCAATGCCATTGACCTAGTCCACAGACTGGCCAAGTCTGGGGCTCATAACTTGGGAAGATTGCAGAATACTCCTTCCTGCTCCGCAAGGCTGCGATGGGCACATTTTATGAGCAGGAACTGTGCTTACAGATGTGCCCAATAAAGTCCTGAAGGTTTTAGGGGTTTGGAGTCAGCAGCAGACCTGTCATCACGGCTCCCACTTCCAAGGGGGCTACTTGAGGAGGGTGAGGCAGCTGGAGAACCGGGTCACTGGAAGGCTCAGTGGGGGTCTCCACACAGCATCCCCCATGCAGTTGGTTGCTAACCGTGGGGGGCAGTGACTCGGTTCAAGAGGGCCCAGTCCCTGGAACGGGATCCAGAGGACGCACAGCTGAGACCAGTCACCAGCGGTGATGTTGACAGATGATCTGGGCTAACCACAAGGTACACAGAGCACCCAGGCTTTCTGGGAACCGATGATGCAGTCCAGGCCCCCAGGGCCCCAAACAGAGAGCTCACCTCCTCCCGGCCTGCCCCATCCTGGCCAGCATCGGCTTTGCTCTGCTACTTTATTATTTCCCCACTTGCATTAAACACCCACACAAGCTTCAGGAACCAAGGAGCAAACCAAGGGCCAGGGAGCTAGGGGTCATGCCCAGTCCCTGGCTCAGGGCCTGCCTTCCAGGAGGAAGGGCAAAGCAACAAGGAGAAAGCCACATCCTCCATGCCCATGGGCAGCAGGGCAGCGTGAGTACAAACTGTCCATTTCCAGGTGGCCTTGTGCCAGCACCCGGCCCTGGCCAGCTTCAGAATGATGGGATGTCCTTTCGCCATGGCTCTCGTGCGACCTTGGGCCGGTTGCTTCCTGCCTCTAAGCCTCGGTTTGTTGACCTGCAAATGGGACAGACCCGTGGTGCAGCCCCGCCCCCTCCCAGGCCCACATCCAGGGCAGGGAGCCCTGCAGAGGGAGGCAGCTCCTCACGAGCGGGCAAACTGCCTGGGAGCTTTGCTCCTGGCACAGTGTGGCCATTGCCTGTCACTGCCAGGGCCACGCTCCCCAGAAAAGAGTTTGTGGAAAAGGCTTTTTTCCTCTTCTCCTTAGGGATGAGAAGGTGAAGGAGGAAGACAGGGAACAACCACCCGGGCCCCCTGGGACATGCTTCCTCCTGTCCCATCTGTCCAGCCAGCACTGCAGAAGTCACCTGCCCCATCAAGCATGTCAGTGTCAAAGCAAACGATCCCCCAGCAGTGGCTACTTGGGCTCCTGACTCCGACCCTCTTCTCCTGCCCATTTGGGCTGCCACTGGGGGAGGCTGGCTGGCGATCGTGTGCCCTGGATTCTCAGCTGTGGATGTAGGTCTGGGAGCGTTGTTTTTAGGCCAGGAGCAGCCTGAGTGCACCTGCAGAGGCACAGGGAGACCCATGGCTCGGTGAATCAGGCTGGGACACTGCCCGCTCCATTTCCTGTTGGCCGGAGTCCACAGTGGCTGTGCCAGAGCCAGCAGCTACCTCGCTTTCCCTCCTGGCCCCGGCAAGGTCGGTGGAGCGGGTCCGGGCAGCAGGGCGGGAGGACCAGACAGTGCTAAGACTCTCAGCAGATAAGCCGCAGCAGTGCAATCAGAGAATCGGCGCCTGGAGGTCACGCCTGGACAATCATGCTCATTCTCGCACCGTCATCGAACATTTTACACATCTTCGCTATTCTATAGTGGAGAGGTTACTGGGGATCAGGAAACAGCCACCTGCTATCATCTTAAAACCCACACCCTCCCTCTACTACCTCCATAGCTCCCGGTTACTCATACGACAGAGCACACTTCTTAGTCTGGTGTTCAAGACCCACTCCCACCTGAGCAGGACTGGCCAGTCTTGTCTCTGTGCAGCCTCAGTCACTGGCACAGCCCCACAGTGCCACTTGTCTTCTGTCCCCAACACTCAAGCCTGTGCCCTTCTGCTGACACTTTTCCTCCCACCAGAAATGCCTTTCCCCTTCACCTTGCTTGGCACTCAAGGCTCAGGCCAGGTGCCCCACCCTCCAATTCAGACCCATCGTCCACCCTGCCCTCTTGGGGCTTGTCTGTCACTCTAACTAGCTACAGGCTGTTCTACCGCAGGCTTCCCCAGTCTCTGCATCTGTCAAACTTGGGGACCATCTCATCTACCTTCATCCCCGCACTGCCCTGGCTCAGGGCCTCACAGTGCAGGCGTGGTCAACGTGGTCACCATGAGTGTCACAAAGAAGATGGATGCCAAGAGGAGAATGCTTCCCTCTGAGAGTCATGGGAAGCGCCTGCAATGGGGGAGACCCAGGAGGGTTCGAAATGTTCTGGTCTTTTTCAGGCTGTAATATTGCTAGGCAGCCTGGCCCTTGGGAACCAAATACCAGCTCCAGGTGCTGACCACACATCCCATCTCAAAGACTCTGTGCCTTCCCAGTTAGGAGCTCGTCTCGCCTGGCCACCTTCAGGATGGCCACCAAGCAGTTGACATTTCTGAGTGCAGTTTGCTTAACCCAGGCCCCAGGAGGGCAGCTGCTGATACAAGGCAGGACCCCTCTTCCCTGGTAGACAATAGAAAGGCCTGGGGCTGCTCTGCAGACCTCTCTGTCCCATCTGCGCAAAAGCGAGAGCAAGAATCAGATTTAAACCCTTGCAGATGAGCATGGAGGACCCTCGATGGCGCCTGGATGTAGCGGGTGGCCTGTGAATGTGTGGAAGGAAGAGAAGGAAGAATGGAGCAGCCACTCGGTCACAGGTGGCTGAAGAAAAAGTCTAGCTCAAGAGGGGCGCGATCTATTTCTAAAACTCCCTCTGAAAGAGGCTTCTAGAGCCACATGGACGATCTGGCCCAACGATGAGTCACTGTGTGCGCACTGCCTGGAGTTACACGGGGGCTGGGAAGCCCTCACTGGGACAGTGGGCCCGAAGTTGACACCTGCCCCAGAGTTTAAGAGAATCAGTCTCTATGGGAGGAAACGGCAGCTCCTCGGGGCCCAGCCCCAGCCCCAGCCCCAGCCCCCACCACCTCAGGCCCAGGCTCCGCGGCTCTGGGTGAGTGCCCGGTGGCAGGGTGGTCTCAGAGCTGGAGCAGAGGTCAGGAGCAGATGAGGGGAGGACCCCATCAGGTAGGGCCTGAAGGCCCCTGGCTGCTCTCAGGGACGTAGACGCACTGGAGTCCTGCAAGCGGAGGACAGAGGTGATCCTTTAGGAGGCCCAGTCTGGGTGAGGATGGAGAGCAAACGATCGCAGGCAGGGAGAAGGGGAGGGTGGGGTGCCATGCTCCCAGGTGAAGGGGAGACCCCAGCATGGGCGGGATGTCCCACAAGGAGTACCCTGGAGCAGGACTGGGTATCGGTGACCAGCTAACAATTCCCGAAATTCACGGTGCCTGACGTGAGTATGCAGTGGGACTGTGTTAAAAATAGATCCCAGGCCCTCACCCTCAGAGGCTCTGACTCAACAGGTTGGCGACAAGACCAGGGATGGCATTTTAATAAGCCCATGCGGAGCTTCCACAGAGACAGTTCCTGGATTGCACTTGGAAAAACACCTTCCAGTGACCCCATCTTGGCCTAGACAAGCATGGAAATCAGCCAAGGGCCAGAGTGGCCTGGTGGCTTGTCCCCAGGCACCCAGCTGAGAGAGGCAGAAGGCAGGACTAGGAGGAAACCACCTGATGACCAGCCTGCCTCCGGGTTCCATGCAGCAGCCAAGTCCTCCCCAAGCCTGGAGGAAGAGCCGTGGTGAGTGACTCCTGCCGCTGTCTGTGTCCACAGGAGCCTCAGTGCCCAGCAACACCTAGGCCAGAGCTGGTACTCAGCACGCTTCTGCTGAAGTACTGACCGCTGACGTCTGTCTGCTGAAGAATGGGGGGTGGTCCCAGCAATCAGGACCAGAGAGAGGCATGCTCCAGGGGCGGAGGTGGCACCAGGCACAGACGGGCAGCGCAGCACACAGAGGCACCTCGGGATGTCCTCAAGCAGGCCCGAGGACAACCAGCCCCGGGTAGAAGCCAACGCCACAGGGGATTTTCAGATGGAGGTGAGGTTGATCTTGTCGGCAAAAGTGACGGAGGAACAGCCTCCCCTGCTCCTTTAAGGAGCCAGGTGGATTTTTCCACTCCTGCTTTTCCCAGGGAGAACACAGGATGCCGGTTTTCATTTCTACCTTCAGACTTTAACACTGCAAAGCTGGGCTTACTTTTTTTTGAAGTATTCAATAAAGCCCTCTCAGCAAGAGAACTGTGTACATTCATAAATCACTTTCGGCTTGCACGCGATACTCTCTGCGCATATTCATTGTTAAAAATCTCAGACCCGTCAATAGCGATCATTAAAAGAAGATGACTGTGGTTGTCATTCATTTTCTGAATTAAAATAAGTCAAGAATCCCAGGGGTGGGGGCACCTCCAGGCCCATCTGAACCTGAACGATTTCTCGGTGGCAGAAGAAGCAGCATGCTGGTCCGATCGCCAGGTTATATGAGCAGATTCAGGCTGAGAAACCCAGGATGATGGGGAAATGCCCTGGGCAGTCCCTATTTGCTCCTTAGCTTCGTGGTGCTAAATGAGGCGCACACAGCAGCTCATCACAGATTATTAAGAAAAGGCATCAACTGGGAACACATCAACCCTCGCAAACACCACCACCTGACCTTGCAAACAGTTCCCACATTGCTTGTCCACTGAGGCATCGAACAAATACTAAGCCACACCTCAGTCTACCTAGAGGGGCCTGCCAAGGGACAGGCTTTTAACCACCTGAGTCTCCACTTGTCTTAAGTCACACACGAAGAGGACAGGAAAACATCAAAAAAGGTTCAGTGGAATGTACTCTGTGATTAGTGAGGCTAGAAATGGATGTGAAGTCATTCCTGCTACACTGTGTTCCAACAGCTGTTCAAGGTGATCGCAGATCAGAGGCTGTGGACCTGGCCGCCCCATCTCACCTTCTCAGATGCCTCTGCCGAGCTCCTTTCTGCATTTTCCACTTTTTAATAACCACACATATTACCAGTCTGCCCAGTGCTGAAGCTATTAGGTACCCATTCTCTCCAAGTTTAGGAGGAAAAGATTCAGACTTTATAGGTCTCTCTGGGGACATACAATATTACTCCTCTTTTACCATATCAAAAAATTGTGCTGGTTGCTATGATGTTGGTATTTTACAGATCGCCATCCCCTTTTCTAACCCACTCTGTCTGCCTCTTCTCACGAGTCACCTATCAGGGAACTTCAGCCTTGTGGCACATGAGCATTTCAGGAATGCACGGCGGGCAGAGGCAGACTCCGTGAGTTAAGACACCTCCATCACAACACGGGCAAGGCTGGCATCACAGTTGGAGGTATTTTCAATGGCTGGTGAAAATAACCTGAGTGTCAAAAACTAGAATGTCAAGCCGGGTGACGTGCTAAAGTGTATTTAGTGACCTCCCTTTACTCTCTGTAAATTGTGCTTTGTCAATGGAACCCAGGAGTCTCCTGTCCTGGGTCTGGCTGATACTCAGGCAGCTCTGCAGACTCCTCAGTAAGGAACTTCTGAAGGCCACCCTCAACCCTTGATGTGCCGGCATCTCTGTCTGATAGCTTGCAAAGTCCTTCACACCCGAATCTCCTCCTAAATCCTGGAAATTCCTAAGCGCCTGGGTGAACCTTTAACACCTTACGTGTGTCCCTCCCACCTACTTCTCTGGTGTGTTTTTCCACAAAATTCACTCAATGGCATCCTGGAGGAGGACAACTGGCCTCTGAAGGCTGTTATGTAACTTCCACTCTATGTTCCTTCTTAGAAGATGCGGGCAACCAGCGCCTTCCAAAGCAACCCAGGTGTCATTCTGAGATCCCTTTCCACCAAACCCCAGGACCATGTAGAACCTAAATGAGTTATTTTAGCTTCCCCCAAAGAACTACCAACATCAACTCTTTTAAGGTTATATTTGGCTTAGTTCTGAATCTCTTTGGGAATGAACACATTTGAAGTTAACTGAAATCTGATGTCCTAAAACAAAACAAAACAAAACAAAACAAAAAACAAAAAAACAAAAAAACCAGTGAATTTAGAAATCTACCAATAGCCAAGTAACCCCATATGTTCCCGACATCAAATCTGCATGCTTTCGTCAGTGCCAGGCATTATTTAGCAATTCAGGACTAAGGACACAATTTGGCTATGGGACACACTGCAGCACTGAGAGAACATGGTGTAGCCCTGGGTGACTTAAACCCTAGCAGTGTATTTAAAATCTTGCTGGGCTCTGCCATTCTCTGATGGTGAGAGCTGAGCCCAGCTTCCTCATCTGGCACATGAGGCCAACAATGTCTGCCTCTCTAAGTTGTAAGACAAAATGTGGCTACTTCCTCTCACCCTCTCTATCTGAAAATGACCTGGCCAGGAAGCCTGGCCCCAGGCAACGGACTGCGCAGGTATCAGAAGGAAGCTGGCAAACACCCTGCTGCCAATCCACGCACGTCTCGCCATTTTCAGTTTCAGCTAAGTTCAGGGCTCTAATTAAAGTACTTTTCATTTTCAAAACAAATGCAAACAGCAATTACATACTTCCCCTCCTTTCCTTCCAGGAATAGGCTGAGACTGAGGTGGAATTCCCGAGTCCCTTGGACTATGAGGCTAGACAGATAGAATGTCATATTCTTTTTACCCCATTGACCCAAATTACATAATGGTTCCTGTGACTCTGGCCACATGGATCCCAGAGAGGGTCAGGGCTCATTACGGTGCTCTCAGATGCGTGGCAAGACTCCACCGTGCAAGGAAGCCCTGGCAGGGAAGCTGGCATGGTCGCCTTCAGGATCAAAGTCCCATCAACACACATTCAGGGTACTGAGACTCCACAGAGGGTACAACAACACACCTTTGATAATGGCCACTTCCTCGTGGTTTATATGGATGCCTAATTGAAAATGTTATATAATCTTAACATACAAAGCATTCTGGAGCTTTTAAGAACGATTTGCATCCGAATTGTGAGGACTCTTCAAGCTTAGAGTTGGAGGAGGTCTGGTACTAACACACACACACACACACACACACACACACACACAGAGGCACAAACATACACACCCATTGCATATATGTAAACCCAGACCCAAAGAAGGAACAATCTGCCCAAGACCCAGAGCAAAGCAGGAAGAGGGTCAGGATTCAACTCCAGATTTCCCCGCCCCTGGAGGCTGTTCTTTTCCTCTGCGGCCCAGGTATCCAGGCATGTAAGGATGCACAGGCTGCAGCACTTGAACTGGGACCTCACAGCTTTGAGCAGGCCAGCCAGGAGCAAGAGAGCTCATGGTCCAAGCTCCTGAGTTAGAAATGGCAAGCAAATGCCTTGTCATTGCCATTTATTTACAACACATGCCCTCTTTTGCTCCCTCAAGAAATCTAAGCACTCCTACCAAATTTTAACATGCAGTCACTCTGGGTATGGTGTGGAAGAGCCTGACTTTAAAGACCTTCCTGAAAAGAAGCATTTGTTTTTGCCTAAACGTTTTCACGCTGGGAGGAAGAAGAGCAAAAAATGTGAGAAAACCAACAAATTAAAAATCAAGAATCAGGAAGGGGAGTAATAATTTAATGTGGGATTCAGCTTTGGATATTAGTAGTATGATATATGATCTGAAAATGGTTATTTCATAATTTTGTTACCATTTTCCAAAGTAACTTAATGGAAATTGTTTCTCTGCATTCATTTTTACTGAAAACCTCACCAGTGAATCACAAGGAGCTACAACACAACCCTGGGAGATAAACAATGTCCTCACACAGAATGCATTATGTTCCCTCCACAGACCCCACGAGCTTGTCAAAATTGAAAGCCTGGATCTGGTATTGTGAATTTCAAATAGTCACAAAACCCGCTGAGAGCTGAGTTTCTGGGAAAAAGGTGGCATATGCCCATTTCATTTGGGATTCAGTAACACTTTAAAAGGTTCATCAATCAACATCTTAAAAAGAACGATGACAACCCCATTAACAGCCCATAGGTCAAGTTGATGCATTCAGCTGTAATTAACAGTCCAAAGCCAAGTCAGGAGACGAACATCCGAGTCGTCCACTTTCCTTGTCACAGCTCTCTAACCAGGCTCCACCTCTCCCTAGCATCACCAGCAGATAACAGAGCTGGGAGATTAAACCATCTCTTTATTTGCTTGCACTGACTGTTCAGGCTGAGAAGGTTTTACCTATGCAAATATGATTGATTCTTTCTGAGAAGGACAGGCCATGCTGCTTTCTAGCCTTCAGGGCATCTGGTTGACACCTTTCATCCGTTCTTAGGGACAAATGTCATCTCTCCAATCCAAAGGTCTAGCCTATCCCATAACCCCAATATAGTACCTTGGGGCATTTTATAGCCACCGTGCTTTAGCCAAATAAATGATGCACTAAAGCAAGACAGAGTCTTTGCCTCCTTCCATCTGAACCTGAATTCCCAGCACCTTCAACACCAAGTCCTCTTCTTGAAAATCTCCAACCTACTCAGCACAGGTCTCAGTCCGTTCGGCTCATGCACCCCAGCTCAGGTCTGCACCCCATTGGCTGGAACGGACCTGAGAGGTCATCAGCCCAACCTTGCTCCTTTTACTAACAGGGAAACTGAGGCCCCTATGGCAAAGGCCGTTGCCCTGCTCCTACACCATCCCGGTCCTGCGGTGTAGACAACGGAGCTCAACACTTCATGACTCAACCAATGAAACAAGTCACTCAGACCAGGAACAAATGGTTCCACCGGGCTTCCCCCTTAGGATCAACTTAAGTGCACGGGCACAAACAGTTAAAAGCTACAGACCGGGAAAGGGGGGGGGTTTAATGCATGACTGCATTAAAGCTCCCCTCCTTTGGACTGAGAAGTGTGAAGTTCTGTTGACACAGAGGGATGCAAATGTGAGCCAAGACTGGGGTGGCCCCTGTGTGGTGGCCATCTGGGACCAACCCCAGCTGTTAAGTAACCATCTTCATGACTTACACAATCAGGGCAGGTAGTCTTCATTAGCCCCCACCCAGGGAAAGTTTTCAGATGCGGTTGTGAGCATGCCTTAGGAACACAGCACAGAGGGGCACACAAGATCGGAACCAATGCTGCCCTTTCCAACCTTCCAGAGGCCTGTGGAACAGAATCCAAGGAAGGAAAGCACCCAGGAAACACTATCTTCCCTAAGAGAAGTAGGCTCACACTTGCAGTACACCTTAGGGATCAGCAGTAGTGATGGAGAGATGAAACAAAAATACATACTATCAGCCATTTATTCCATCTGATAGTGCAACAACTACCCCCCCCCCCCTCCACACACACACACAGACTCTGGAGCCAGAAGCAGCTAGTAGAAGAAATGGGACAAGTGTGTTTGTTAGGAAGGGCTCAGCTTGGTGGAGGAGCAGAGGAGCATCTTGGTTTTCAGTCCTGGTCTCCCGTTCTCTACCCTTGTGACCTTGATTAAGTCATTCAATATCTCTGAGCCTCAGTTTCCTCATCTGAGCCATGGAAAAAAGGGGGTCTTACTTCCTGGGGTGATTTTGAGACACACTGCCCAGCACAGCCTGGACACCCACTAAACATCAGATGTCCCCCGAAAGATAAGTGCGAACCCAAGTGGCATACATATATCGTTATCTAGACCAAACAGGTCTCTCGCCTGCACGGCAAGCCCGTATCTGCCTCCCCAGGTCTTGAGGACTCCTAGGCAGTTCAGCTTTCAGGCGGGATTTGGGAGCTGAAGATACTGACGGATTTAATGGGACGCCTGATGGTTTCCAGGCTCTGGGTGGGAGCGGGGAGGGGGCTCGGAGGCGGCCTCCAAGTCCTGCGAAGGGGCTTTGTTCCCGAGGCGAAGGGCCTGGCTTACCGAGAAGAGCATCCGGAGGCGGGCGGGGGGCGCGCGGGGCACGCAGCAGAGCCACAGCCCGGCCCGGGCCCGGGGCGCCTGAGCCAGAGGAAGGCGAGGAGGAGGAGAAAGAGGAAGCTGCCGCCGGCTCCTGCCTCATTCTCCCGGGCAGCGCTGACTCGCTGGCCGCCGCCGGCTGGGGCTGGCCGCCGGGCGCGGGACCCCGAGCGCGCTGCTCATGTCCCCGTCCGCCGTTGGTGAGGTGTGCGCGCAGCCGGGTGGTCTCCAGGCGATACCCAGGGGATCCTCATGCCCCGCGCCGGGGCTCGGCTGGAGGACCTCGGGGGAGCAGCGCCGAGGGAAAGAAGGAGAAAAAGAAAGCGTGAGAGCGCGCAGAGCTGCGCCTCGCGGGGCCGGGGGCGGGCGGGCACCAGCAGGACCGCGCCGCCCCACCCACCGCGCTCGGATCCCCGCGCTGCGCGCCCGGCGGGGCGCCGAGCCCCAGAAACTTTAGCACATGGTCAGTCCGGCGGCCACGATGGCCGGAGCTGCCCCGCGTGTCGCGCGCCCCCCATTCCTTCACCGCCCCTGCTCGGGACCTAGAGCGCAGCTTACCGGCTGCGACCGCGACCGCAGCGGCGGGTCGCCCACCTGGCCTCGCGCAGAGCAGTGCGCACCACCTGAGAAGGAGGAAGGGGCTGGCGGTGTTGGGGTCCCTGCAGGGGAGGGGCACCTCGGCGGCGGCGATCGGTGCCGTTAAGGCATCCTGGGAGGGGGCTGCGCGCGTGCCCGGCGGCTGCAGGGCCAGATGGGGGAGGGTCCGTGCGCCCCCAGCCCCGCGGCGCAGCTGCTTACGACGCGCGCGGGCTTCCCCAGCCCCGGGTCTGCGGAGCCAGCCTGTTACCTAGCGACTCGCTCCGGGGAGCCCACGCTGACGCGCGCGACGGGCTGGGCTGCGGCAGCCGAGGGGAGGGGCGGGGAGCGGAGGGGAGGGGGAGCTCCGGTGAACGGGGGGCGGGGAGGGAAGGCCGGCGGCTGTGGCCGGAGCTCCTCCCTCTGCCTCCACTCCGCGCTGGGGAGGGGACCTGGGGAAGACGTGGCTTCATCCTGGCCCTGGAGGATGAGGGCCGCGCTCTGGGCGGGGGTGGGTGGAGAAAGGCACGGTGGTACTCGTCCTCCTGCGCTGGGGCTACAGCAGCAGGTGGCGGCGATTTGGCGGGTCTCGGAAGCCCGGCACCCACAGGCCCTCGGAGCCCGGCCCCTGCGGGATCTCAGCGAATGTGGCTGAGGGTGCGTGGGTGTGTGTGACACGCTTCCACCCACGTGGCATATATGGGGACCTCCGGACGTGGGTGAAAGAAGCGCCTCCTCCTTCCTCTGGTCTCCCTCCCTCCTTCCTGGACATTTTGCTCCTGCGCTGACTTCATCATGGAAGCTCAG
The DNA here is from genome assembly GCF_902686445.1 of Sciurus carolinensis. Lineage (NCBI taxonomy): Eukaryota > Metazoa > Chordata > Mammalia > Rodentia > Sciuridae > Sciurus > Sciurus carolinensis. The sequence goes on along the minus strand of NC_062214.1, from coordinate 191,607,328 downwards.
GTCGCTTAGCTCCCAGCTCTGAGCTCCTCCTACCTTCCAGAGAACAGGAGGGTGACCGAGTTTGCAGGCAGCTGCAACGTGATCATACCACTACCCCGCCCCGGGTCTAGTGACACTTCCCCTTCCCACCCCAGATATCCATTTGCCCGCCCTGGGGGCTCTGTAACCTGCCTGGGCTCAAATCCAGTCCCTCCAATTGTTTGCATTCCTATTATGTTTTTAAGTTACTTAATATCTTCAGTAAAAGGGAGTCTTTGTCCCCAAAGTGCATAGCTAATAATGGTGCCCAAGACCCTCCTTGAATATGAGCTCGCATTATAAGGCAAGCACCTCTGCTGATTTTCTCTCCAGAATACACTCCAATGCCCAGGTGAGAGGGGAAAGGGCCTCCAGACATGAGACAGCAGAGGGACCACTGGCTCTGCGGAGGAAGGAGGTAACTTACCCAAGTCCACTGGGTGCCCCATAAGCAGAACTGGGCACAGAACACAGACTTCCTGGTTGGCAGATTCCGAGACCTACCACTGCCCACCTCCAACAGCTGGGTGCAAGGACTATTCCTTCTGCATTTCTCAGAAGTCCATCCACATACAGAAGTGCTACCCCCTCCATCCTTGCTACAGAATAGGAAAAGCACCTGCCACCTCACCCACCTGCCACCCTACCTCAGGCCACACCCTTCCCCAACCTCTTGTCTTATTTGCTGTCTGGTATGGATGTGGACAGACAGGCAGAAACTGTTCCCTGAAGAGGAGACTCACTCCAGCCCACATCCTTGCCCAGCAGCTCAGCAGTGCAGAGCCCCTCCCTTCCTGAGGGGATTTAAGAAGTGCCAGGGACTGAGTAGTTTTGTTGGCCCAGAGGTGGAACTTTTCCTCTATTTATGTACTTATTTTTGAGATGCCAGTAACCCCTACAAACCCATCCAAACAAAAACCAAAGTCTAAAGGCAGGAGTTTTCTGAAGAAAAGTACTTTGTGTCCTAGCCCTCTGTCAATGGTTTCAACATTGCCCAGTGAAACTGGGAGTAACCCTTGGGTGTTTTATAGGTAATGGCAGCTGGCAGAGGGTCCATACAAGCTCCAGAAGGATTATTTGCTGGAGCCAACTAGGCAGCCAGCTCTTTGTTCAGTCCTGACTTCCCATTTGCAGGTGTGATTTGACATCTAATTTGGTCAGGGAGTCTGCTGCTTCTAACCAATGAAAACCCATAACTTGTATTCCCTGCAGAGTCCTGTCTGGGCCCCACTATTCCAGGAGATGAAGCAGTCTGCGGGGAAGAGAAATTTGATGGTGTGAGCATCTCCGTCGTAGGTTACTGAGGTTGTGCTGTGGCAATGGCTAACACTTCCATTCAGGTATGTGGAAGTGTAGGGAAGAGGGCAGCATTGCCGTTCCTCTTGTTTTCCTCAAATAACTGAAGTAGAGAGTGCCCAAGTCAGACAGGACCAAGAAAGCTTGTGAATCCCTATGGACACATGGGGATTGTCCATCTGCAATGCAGTGAGGAACATCTCCTGGGACTTGTAAGGAGCATCCACTTAAGTCAGGCACAGTGTTAAGCACTAGGTATGCAGAGGTGGCTTGAATAAGTTCTCTATCTTCTGAGTCTCAATAGGGACATTTATAGAGGGCTTAACCTATGCCAGGTTCTCCAGGTATTGAGAACTTTATCTACAAGAAGCTCATTTTAACCTCACTGAACCTTGTAAGGAGATCCATTTTCTTTTCTTAACAGGGAAAACTCAAAAAGATTAAGTTTTTGGAGACTATCATGCTATGTGAAGTAGGCCAATCCCAGAAAACCAAAGGCCAGATGTTCTCTCTGATATGTGGATGCTGCCTCACAATAAGCAGGGAGGAGGGAAGAATAGAAGTTCATTGGATTAGACAAAGGGGAATGAAGGGAAGGGAGGGGGATGGAAATAGGAAAGACAGTAGAATGATTCAGACGTAACTTTCCTATGTTCAATATGAATACACAACCAGTGTATCATGCACAACCACAAAAATGGGAAGTTATACTCCACATACGTATATGTCAAAATACATTCTACTGTCATGTATAACTAGTAATGAATAAAAGAAATTTTTAAAAAGGTTAAAAGCCAGGTGTGGTGGTGCACGTCTATAATCCTAGCAGCTCAGGAGTCTGAGGCAGGAGGATTGCAAGTTCAAAGCCAGTCTCAGCAAAAGTGTGTCACTAAGCAACTCAGTGAAACCCTGTTTCCAAATAAAATACAAAATAGGGATGGGGATGTGGCTTAGTGGTCAAGTGCTCCTGAGTTCAATCCCCCGTACCCCCTCCCAAAAAAAGGTTAAGTTTCCTAAGGCAAATGATACCCAGTCTTTCTGATTCTAAAACCCAAGTTGCTACAACCATACTGTACTTTATGCCAGGCTGAAGACAAATTGGGGCAATAATAATATAGATAGTACCTACTTGATGTCAAAGACTACAATGAGGTGTGTGTATGGGGTTCCCAGCATAGTTCCTGGAACAAAGTAAGCTCTCTGTGAAAGATAACTGTAAAGCCTGGGAATCAGGCCCTTGACATGGTTTTGAACTGATATGTTCTATCTTCTTCTTTTTTTTTAAAACCAGTAACATAGTCCTTTATCATCATTAAGTGCTTTGTATTTAATACAAAGTATGTACTTAATACTGTATGTGTTACTTTGGCAGTACAGTAGATTTGTTTACATGTAAGTAATGTGTTATACAACTTTATCATGGCTATGATGTTTTTCTATCTTATAGAGGTTACCAGGTGCTAGTCTTAGAAGCATAGAGTAAAGTAAGTGACTGTCTGTCTGCAGGGACTGCAGCTGGCTACACAGAGGAGGAGGCATCTGAATTGGGTCTCCAAGGGTAAGTAGATGTAGGGCAGGTGGAGAAGGCAGGTGCAAGAATGAGCTGACCAGGAGGAATATGTCGGGGAACCACACAGAGCTGTGAATAAGGAGCTGGAAAGACCCAAGGTAGGAAAGCAAGAGGTCTGGCAGATGCAGCAATCCTAGGGCTGCTGAGAGATGCAGGGGGAGGAAATGCCCTGAGGCTGTGGAGGGGCTGCCCTTCTCCTGAGACCTGAGGGAGACAAGGAGGGAGGGATCTGGTGCAGTTGATGGTCCCTGTTAGTGCTGGTTCCGTCCTTGAAGGGACAAGCAAGGTCATCTGCTGAGCTTGGCCTTTGGGGTGGGGCACAAATAGAGAGGGGGGACAGAAAGCCAGAAAAGAGGGTCAACCTCCAGACAGCAAAGACTTAGTGATTGTGTGTAGCTCACAAGGACAGTAGAATAATGATCCTCACCAATCGCCATACTTTGCAGGGACATGGTGAGGCATGTAGTACACTACACCAGTCACCGTGTGTGTGTGAGAGGCCTCAAAACCTGTGGAGTGCACTGTTTGCATGAAAGGCATAGATAGCACAAATTTCTCAGTGTTTTGCAGACTTGAGTCTATCACTTCCGCATCTGGGCATTCATTCATTTGGTAAATGTCTATGGAGACCTCAGCACTTGGCTGAAGTCAAGCACTTAGCAGTGACCTTGTTGTAGGTGCTGTGCTCAAGTTACTCAGTCTGGAAGGGGAGAGGAACTAGTCAGCAGAGTGGTGTGGCCAGACCTGGACCAGATCTGTAGTGTCTGAGGGTCATGTGGTTGTACAAAAGAGATCCCCTTCCTAGGACCAAGGGGATTGAGGGAGGCTTCCTAGAAGAAGGGATTTCTAAGATGAGTCCTGAAAGATGAGTGGGAGTCAGCCCAGAGAAGGGAAAATGGTTTGAGGGGAGGGAGAAGTTTCTAAGTACAGGAGCTGTGCTTCACTTGCAAAGACTCAGAGGTGAATTATGGGAAATTTCAATACTAAGAAACAAAGACCATGGAGAAAAACCAAACCTTGTTAAGATTTAGAGGAGAAAAATGATGTATAGTTTAGCCAGTTAGGTGTATGATGTAGGAGTGAGGTTAGAGGAATCCAAGATGGAGGGAAGAATTCCCTAGAAATAGCCTAGGAAGAGTTGGAAGCATCCCTCCTCTTAAGACTTATCATCTGTTTTTAAATTTTTTGAAGGGTCTCCATATTGTTCTCACAATGGCTGTGTTAATCTATGGCCCCACTCCACAGTGCAGAAACTTCCTCTTTCTCCTGGTCCTCACTACCATGATTTTATATTTCATTTTTGCTGTGTTGTTGTTGTTGTTGTTGTTGTTTTGCAATAGGGTCTTGCTAAATTACTAAGGTTGACCTTGAACTTGTGATACCCCTGCCTCAGCCTCCTGAGGTGCTGAAATTATAGGCATGCACCCCAGTGCCCAGCTGTCTCTCTCTTTTTTATTTTTTTAAAAGTCACAGTTATTCTAACAGGTGTGAGGTGATATTTCATTATAACTCTAATTTGCATTTCTCTGAGCATTAGCAATGTTGAATATTTTTCATTTGTATGTCTTCTTTCAAGAAATGTCCATTTAGGTCTTTTGCCCCTAAAATAAATATAATCCAGCAATTCTACTACTGGGAAACTATCCAGAAGGAATAAAGTCTGTGTATCAAAGAGACGCCCGCAATCCCATGTTCTCTGCAGCATGAGTCACAATAGCAAATGGCCAGCGTATAGCCTCAATCTAAGTGTCCACCAGCCTGTGAATGGGAAAAGAGAATGTGGTTCATATGCACAACAGAACAATATTCACACATACTAAAGAAGGGAATCCTGTCATTTGCAGCAGCCTTGGTGAACCTGGAGGACATTATGTAAAGTGAAATGAGCCAGGCACAAAAAGACAAACCCTGCATGATCCCACTCAGGTGGAAGTGAAAGAGGTTGGTCTCCTAGAAGTAGGATGGTGGGTCCCAGAGTGGGGAGGAGCCAGCACAATGGGCTGGGGAGAGCTTGGTTAGTAGGCACAAAGTCATGCAGAGGTGGCTGGGGAAGTCCTGGTCCTCCACCAGCTGCAGAGTGGCTACTGTTGACAGTGCTGTATTGACTACCGGAAGAGAGGATGGTGGGTATTCTCACTACAAAGAAGCGTATGGGGTGATGGATATGCTAAATATGCTGGTTGGATTATCACAGAATTTTGTACATGTATCAAAACATCCCATTGTACTCTGTAAGTATATACAATTATTATGTGTTTGTTAAAAGCAAAATTTTAAAAATCAGTATCTCTACTTGTCAACAACTCTTCATTTTCTTTAAGTGCTTGGCTTGCTCTTGCCCAAGCTTTTCACTCCTGCCTCCTGTGCTGGCTTGCTTCACATCAGTGGAGTTTCCGTGGGACGAGCCCTCAGTCTCAAAGCTGCCTGGAACCCATGACTGGAACCTGGGGCCTCCTCCTGGAGGGCTGGCGCTGGACATTCCTAATGATTTTAGATGACTCTTTGAGGCTCACGGGGCATGGCCTCCTCCTGAGCATACCCAGCTCTGCTGGCATCTCCAGCTCCTGTAAAGGAAGAAAGCACCACCCAGGGACAGGCAGAGCCTACCCAGCAGAGCCCCTGGCAGCAGGGGACAGGAGCGTGACTGGTTGGGCTTGTCTGCATAGTCACAGCCTCCGGCAGGAACCACAATATGACCCATCTGCATTCATGCTGATAGGACAGTTTGGGTCATGACAAGGTCTGACTGCTGGTAACACAAATGGGTAAAGTGAAGGAAAGAGGAGCCCAGCATCTCTGCAAGAAGGGAGGCGGTAGGGTCTAGAACCTTCCTTTGCAACTGAAGGGTTATGGTAAATAATATTGCTACAAGACTGCTCCCCAAGAGATGGTGTGGCTTGTCAGGAGGGAGGGGAAATTGGTCAAACATTAAACCTCTCCCAGTGCACCCTTTCCTAATAACAATGGACCCTAAAGGAAAGGGGCAGATACTGACCTTGACCTTCCCCCATGTCACATTCCTTCCTAAATGGAAGTCCAGCAAATAACAATAGGCAAGGTTTGAGTACTCATCCCTCGAGTCGGGTTGTAACCTGTACAACTAGCCCCTGACGGTCAAAACTGCATAAATATGGCTTCCAATGATTACATCATTGTACCCTATAAAACCAAAACCCCCTCTGTAACTGAGGACCATTTTTCGCATCCAGAAAATGTGCCCAGACAGTGCCCAAGTCCATGAAAGAAAAAAGGCATCTCTGAATCCATTGAGATCTGCTTCCCATCCTTTTGGGCTTATAGCAACACCCACATCAAAGAGTTGGTCAAAATAAAATAATCTGTCGGCCCCACTACAGAGGTGTAGAAGATGAAACTGGGACAGGAGCACATCCGAGGCAACTGGGCAAAAGAAAAGAGATGACTTGGAATAGAGGTGTCATCATCTTCAGTTAGCTGACCAGATATCTCGTAGGAGAGCATTTGACTAGCTCTTACGCATGCCTCCAAAACATGCTGTTGCTTTTTGTTTCAGAACAAGGAAGAACATTTAGCACTTGGAACAGTAGTGAGCCAACTACAGCTCGCTGACTGCTTTTGTAAACAAAGTTTTATTGGTGTACAACTGCCTGTTCATTTGTATTGTTTATGGTGCCTGCGTGCTACCAGAGCAGAGCTGAGTAGTTGCAACAGAGATGGCAAGACCCACTAAACCTCAAGAATTTGCTGTTCAACCCTGGGCAGAAACAATTTGCCCACCCCTGACTGAGAGCAGTCCAAATACTAAACGGGCTGCTTTGGTAGGTAGTGAGTTCCCCATCACCTGTGGTATCTAAGCAAAAGTTTGGGAAGCGGTGATGTTGAAGAAGACCCAAGAGAAATATAGATTTCCTTTGAGATTATGCAAGTTCAGCAGTTAACGATAATTATTCAAATTTCTTTGCTTCCCGACAGTCACACAGTAAATAATCCACCCACAGAGCAGCCTCAGCAGGATCTCAGGTCTCCAGTTTCTTGTCACTGGTGCAGATGCCTATTGAGGAGAGCAATGGCTTTCTCTGCCTGTTTAATAAGACAAGATAGATGTACAAATTCAGGAGTTCTCAAGGGTGAACATCTGCTGCAAATCTTTCCCCACCCAAGCCTCTCTCCCTGGAAAGAGGCGCTCATGTGTAGTAAGCTTGTTGATGAACAACTCTGAGGATCATCTCTGGGCGACCATTGTACAGGTGGCTCACATGATGTTCTGTGTGTTTGCAAGGGATTAGATTAGGTATCTGCAAAATTAGTTTCACTGGGCTTCTATTGGAATTCAGCTGGCTCTCTGCCAGACCCTGAGCTGGACAGAGCCCCTGCCTTTGAAGAGGTGGCCACCCAGGACCCAGTCGGCTTGACCAGAACGTGAAGAGTTCCTACTGGAGTCCAAAGACAGGGCAGGACACGCAGGCAGGCGCATCTGCCCGGCAAAACAGCCATACTGTGCAATGCTATCGCCAGAAATTTGCTTTCTTTCCCAGTGGGATCACAAAGAAAAGAAAAATGGTTTCTTTGAAGAAAAAGAAGTTTGTAACCATTTCACTATCTTTTTCTCAGCCAGACTGGATATAAGCAGGTTCAGTTTTCTCATCTTAGACTGTCTTGCAAACACCATGGGTTGATGGAAACAAAAGAAAGTACTCTCATGCAGTCATCCACAGCCTGGGTGTGAAAGCAAAGCTTTCCCAACCAGAAAAGGAGAACATCCTTTTATGAATAGCGCCAGCAAAGACCAAATTGATTAAATTCTGTTCTTAGTGTCTTTGTACAAAGAATAGCTTCCCTGTTCCTAACTGGCCTGGTCCCATCCATACCGTGATGACTTCCAAAGCCCTCGGAGCATTGAGATTTTATTCCTTTTCCCATCAAAGTTAAGGGACAGCAACAACAAACTCCTTTTACATCTTTACATTTCCCATTTTTCTCGCTGCTGCTTTTGTTTTTAGGGGACGTTAGATAATCAAGGTATTTAGCTGTGGGCTGCCATTGGCAGGATTCCCCAGCTGAGAGGCTGACACCCCAGAGAACTTCCCCCTGAGAAGCATGCAGGAATTACTGGGGCCCTGACACCTAATCATGCTCAAAACCTGTCTGAACCCAGTTATGCTTGCTCTTCAGCTAGGAGAAATCTTGGTATTGCTCTGTTTGTTTAGAATTTTAAAAGACTGTGAAGGGTGCCAGGGAATTCTTCCATCTGGCCAGACACAAAATAAGCATCGTAAAAAATTCTGCAAATTTTCCATGCCTTCTCGGGGATACCCTAAGCCAGTTACGCTGTTCTCTTTTATTCCTGCTGTTGTCTGTAAGAGAGATTGCCTGAATCTCAAAGTCAAGCCTCGTCTCCAGCTTCACCCTCCCCGTGGCCTCCTGTGGGCGGCAGGACACACAAACCAGAGCCTCCCTAGTCTTCACCATCTCCTGTTGCCGTAGCTCGATTGAATTCTCACATGAGACTTGATTCTTGATTTTTTTATGATAACTCACAGTGTAAGGGGCATAGTAGTAATGGCCTTGTCCCCAGTTAATTATAATAAAATGATTCTTAGATATTTTATTATAATTGCCCGGTGCTAGCATGCAGAGTTTGGGCTCCCAAGGTAAAATTGGAAAACATTGTTAAATTAATTGTTCCATGTACACTCAAGCACACATCGCTCTAGTCCAGAGATTAATATTAATGTAGTAATTCATTTCTGCTAGGGAGATTGTCCAATAAAATAGACATTTTGATAAAATTGCTAAAAATGTGAACCTCATTCTCTCTTAGTCTCAGCTGTCCATAGATTAATTGCTCTAAGAGCTGACGAAGACTCTCCAACGGCAGGGAAGTCACAGGAATGAAGAGATGGCAGGCCACAGAGCTGAAATGTAATCAGAAACCACTTCTCAAGCCTGCCTCCTCCACGGCACCCCGGCTGCCCTGCCCTCTGCTCCTGTTGAAGCGAACCTTCTCCTGTCCTCTCAGCCACTTTGAAGGAGGGAGTCTCTGCAGCACAGGAAAGGTGGAAGTCTCCCCACATTGTCTCTCCAGTCAAGATCTTTGCTAAGATTTTATTTATTCCCACGAATCCGCCTAAGGCCAGTGTAGCCATTAGAAGCTCTGCTTGAAGCCAAGTCGACTTCGAGTTCCTGCACGAGGCTTCTCTAAGTGAACCATGGAAGGGAAGGGCTCCAGCTTGCTGCTGGGATGGACATAGCTCCTGACACAGTCGCGCCGAATCACTCCAGTGACTATGGGAAAAACCCACCCGGGGTGCTTCATTGAGTAAAGAAAGCTGGTCCTTGCAATATTTAACCCCTGACACAAAGCATGGGTCTGTGATGTGATTTCTTCATCATCATCATCATCATCATCAATACCAGCATCCATCCAGCGTCTACTCTGTGCCAAGCATTTTCCCATTTATTATATTCATCTAAAATTCACAGGCCCACTGTAAGGATATTCTATCATCCCCATTTTACAGATGAAAAAGCAGTGATCCTAAGAGCCCAAGTCTACTTCCAATCTTCAAAAATCTAAACCTAACCTGATGAACACTTCATACGGTAAGAAACCATCAATTTAACCGTAAGAGCAAAATGTATTTACATCAGACCAGCCGGAGACTTTCAGTAACACAACGCAGCAGCTTCTGTTATATCAGTACCAAAACCGCAGAGCTTTCAAGACATGGCTTCTCACTTCTCAGGGTAACAAACAGCGACTGAAGGAGTCGCCTCTGTGCCTTCTGTTAAACTACTGCTACTTTCACCATTTACCCACTTAGAACACTTTACCACTGTACCTACTTTTGGACCAAGAAAAAAAATGTTCTTCTATGTCTTATCTGTTTTTTCCTAAAGTACTGAGTTTTAACTATCAGCAACCTTGTTATCTCATTGGGATTCATTATGTTTTCAGAGATTATTGAAAGTGCACGTCTGAAGAGTACCTGTTCATTAGCTTTCAATCCTCATCTGTTTTTGTAAGTCCTTCCAAGATCCTTCACTAACTGCACTTCTCAGAAGCTTTTACCAATCTAAAGCAAAGGGCTGCTACCGGCTTGAGTAGAATAAGAAAGGTAGATGAAGGCAAAAACAGTGGAGATGAGGATGTGCTTATGGCATTTCCCCATCCAGCAGTTGCCATCTTAAAAGGGGAGAGCATCCGTGATTTGTGTGCACGTGCACACTGGGCACTTAATCAAATGAGTGGAGAAGTTATAAAAGAGGAAGATGCAAGAGGTAGTTCAGAAAGCAGCAGGCAGCGCTGGATCTCTGGGGGCGACTCCAAGTTAATACTCCTCAGGGGAAGGCAGACCAAAAGCAGGAAAACACAAATACAGCAGAATCTGCCCCACGGACTTAAAATCTGTCACATCAGCATAGAGTATAAGTTTATCCTGTTCACTTGAAGTCTTGTAACTGGAGAGTGACTGGTGTTCAAAGGTTGTAATATGCACTGGGAATTAAGTATGCTGGAGAACTGATTTAAAAAGACAACACCTTTTTAAATATTTACTTGAAAATGCTGCCTTAAAAAAACCCAGCACAACATTGCCCTTCTCTCCCCTGACAGAAGGTAGACCAATTAATATGTATCACAAATCCAGCCACACAGTACAGGACCCAGGGATTTCTTTGGTGCAATGTGATTAGCAAGCCTGTGTGGTCAGAGCCAGCTGAGGGCGTCAAAGCATCTAGAAATTTCCTAGTGCCCTTATTCTGGAGCTAATTTCTAGGAGAGGTTCATGGGGCCATATTGGTTCTTCTGGTAGGTGACCACCCACGCACAGCTTGTAAAAATCTATTGGAGGTTATTTCTCCTTTCCGCAGTGTTTTTTGTGTGTTGGCAATGACAGTGGTGTCAACCATTGATTGGACACCTACCACTAGGCTTGCAGAATGCTGGAATTCCTTGTCTCCTCTTATTTAACCCCTAACCAAACCTGAGAGGTGGTTCACGTGTGATCTAACCTAAAAAGAAGAAAGCTCAGGAACAAAGACATGTTAATAACATCCCCAACACAGCACCTGTTATCTTTTGCTCTGTGACAAATAACTATGTAGTGACTTACAACAAACACACATTTATTATCTCACATTTATTATTGTGGGTCAGAAGTACAGGCCTAGCTTAGTTGGATCTTCTGCTCAGAATCTCTCTGAAGGCTGAAATTACATCAGTCAGGGCTGGGGCCTCACCTGAAGGTTCAATGGGGAAGAATCCACTCTGGGCTTTGTTTTGTTTTCACATCATTGGCACAATTTGTTTCCTTGAGGGATACTGACCTAGTGCCTCACATCCTAACTGACCTTTGTCCAAAGGCCACTCTCAGTTCCTTGTCACATGGGCCTTGCCATCAGCTTTCTTCACCAAAGTATGCAACTTAAGAATTCAATAAAAAAGAATCCACCATAAAGGTGGAACCACGATCTAATAAGACATTACACCAAAGTGACATCACATGACCTTTGCTGTGTTTTATTGTCTAAAAGCATGACCATAATCGAGATAAGGAAAATTTCCAAGAATGTGAATACCAGGAGGCAGGGATCACTGGGACATCTTAGTACCCATTTACCACACCCACCCGCCTAGTGCCAGCAAGTATACTGCCTGTCTCCAGCAGACCTGCCTACTCTCGGAAGCTCAGTTCCAGCCCCGCTTCATCCAGGACCCCATCTATGGGTAACTTCAGTCTTCCTTCTTCTGTCTTTGCCTGTGGATCCTCTTAACACTTTAGCAGCAGACACAGCAGCTGCAAAACATTTCTGTTGTCAACCATGTTTTGCATAAGCTGTTTGGTGGTCTCCAAAGACACTTTCAAGGAATACTTCTCCTCAACTGCGCACCATGCAGCCCCAGGGTTCTTCAGAGTTTCCTCAGGGATCACATTTTGGAGAGAAAGGGAGGACAGAGTTATGAACCCAAAGCTCTCACACCCACTTGAACACCCATCTTCTTCAGTTTTATGTTTGATTTTACTTGAAGGAAGCTTCTGTGCCTAATAGATAGTTGAAAGCCACTTGTCAGAGAAGCAATGTTTTGAGTGATACTAAGGTTATACAAATGCATCCCAGCACTGCAGTATTTCTTTGGGAAAATACACTAAAAAATTCAAATTTGACCCTATGTACAGAAAAGGATTCCCAAGAGTTACCAAGATGGGATGATGAAGGGCAGAGGTATTTATTCAGTATTTTCATCTCCTTAAGAGAAAGTAACCCTATATGTGTCTTCTGGGGTCTTCTCAGATGCATTCTTCTCTTCATTCCCATTGCCCCAACTTTATTTCAGGGATCCAGAACTCCTCACCTGAATACCTCAACAGGTTTTCACCTGGCCTTCTGACCTCCAGTCCATCATCCACCTGGTAGGCCAAGTGAGCCTCCTAAACTTTAAAAGAAACCTTGCAACTACCTACCTCAATCCCTTCAATGGCTTGCCCCAAGACAGAGGCGGAATCCTTGACTGTTCAGGAGGTCTGCTATGGAGAGCTGTCACTCATCAATGTCCAATGTCTTTTGAACAACCTCTCTAGGCCTTGACAGTTTCCACATGATTCCCACATTCCCATAGTAGAATGAAGAACGGCATCCACAACATTTCCGTTTCCTTACAATTAGGATGCAGGCATGTGACCTGGGTTTTTCCAATCAGATTGTTCCTGGGAGAACTGGGTGCAGACATGCTGAGTGGAGGCAGTTCCAATCATAGCCCAGGGGTAGTCTTCTGTCAGGCATAAAAGCAGAAAAATCCATTTCCTCTGGGACAGTTTCTGGAATCCAGCCTGCGATTATTGGTGCCCAGTGGTGAGCACTGGCCGTCATGATGTTTGAGTGTGATTGTCATCAGCCAGGGCTGCATGGTTTTCAACTGCATGTGTCCTAACCCTGTGAGATACCTAGTAGGAGTGTGCCATTTGTCATTAGACTAATACTAGGTCTTTTATGTCCCAGCTCTGTCTGACAAATTTCTTCAGCCTTCCTCTTGGCACTTCTGCACATGCTCCAAGCTGTGATCTGACTGGAATACAAATATTTGAAGTCCACCAAATACCTCATTCCTTCTCTTAGCTCCTGGGCTTTTCCACATCCTATCCCCTGTGTCTGAGACATTCTTAACTGTCCCTTGTTTACCTGGAGTACTCCTACTTGGTTTTTGAGTCCTATTCTCAAGTCTGTGTTAAAGGTCCTAATTGACCTGTACCTCCACTGCAGCACATACATGATTACATTTTTTTTTGTGGTGCTGGGGCTTGAACCCAGGGCCTTATGCTTGTGAGGCAAGCACTCTACCAACTGAGCTATATCCCCAACCCAAATGATTGCATTTTAATAAGCAACTTACTTATCTACATCCACCTTCAAACTATGGACAAGGAATGTGTTCACATTGTTCCCTATTTACAGTGAGCACCTACTGTTTTCTCTGCCCATTATTGTACTTTCTATTATTCTGGGAAATGTTTTCTCTAATTCAATTACCTAGAACAGGTATTGCTGATTCCCACCTGCGTGTCTCAGTGGTTAATAGGTGGGCACTCATGCAAGTTTGGCCAACAGATCTCTTCATTAGGTACCAAAACCTGAGATGAGATTTGGGGGTTTTAACAGCCATGTCCTTCATGTAATTTATTTATTGTTTAACAAATTAACACAAACTTAGTGGTTTCAAAATTTGTTAACTCACAGATTCTATAGAAAAGGGATGGGGGTACAGCTTTACTGAGTCCTTAACCTCTAACCCCATCTGAAAGTTGAAATCAGGGTGTCAGCTAATGTTCCCAACTCACCTCAAGACTCAGATGGGGAAGGATCCTCTTTCAAGTTCACATGGTTATTGGTAGAATTTAGGCTCTTATGGTCCATGGCACTGGGGGTGTGGCACATTGTTGACTGTTGTTGGCAAGAGGTTGACTTCCATTCATATCTGGTTGTTGACTGAAGGCTACCCTGAATTCCTTGCCACATGGGCACCTTTAGTGTGTCTGATGGCTTCATCCAGGTCAGCAAGCAAAAATATGTGAGCAAAAAATATGTTCAGTTTTATATAATGTAATCACAGAGGTGATGTCCCCTCACCTTTGCTGTGTCCTGTTGGTCAAGAGCAGGTCACAGGTCCTGCCACATTTGAGGAGAGATTACTCAAGGTTATTCATGCTGGAGTTGGGATAATTGGGGACCATCTTATGTTCTGTCTGCAACATTCCTTCTTGCTTAAAGTCAGTTTTGGAAGAAAGAAGAAAGAATAAAGAAAGAAGATCTGGGGAGTGATAGATTCTTGTCACAGTCCAACTGTAATCCTACAGGTTTGATTTCACCAATAATACATAACCCCTTCATTTTTACATTTTCCCACAAAAGTCAGTGTGCTATGTGTTCATTTGAACCAAAAAGTTTCAAACTCAGATGCCATTGTATTTTAGTGCCTAGAACAGTGCATAGAATATGAGAGGTGCTCTTTAATGATGTTTCATGGAATCAAATTGGAAATCCTGCCACATGTTCAAATAGTTGGGCAATTTTAAGTTACCAAATCATCAGATGTTGGAGCAAAGGACCATGTTTTTCATTTGCTTATATTACATTCTGAAGAAATTGAGGATGAGAGAGAACGTATGAGTAATTTGTCCCTAATCACACAACTAGGCACAGTGACAGACTCAAAACCCTGACTCTGAGTCTGGCCCTCCCAGGGTGAACAGACACCCCAGACCCTAACATTGGAAGATGTGTGGCTCAGCACCATGGACAGCGGCCACAGGACTCAGCACCACGGACAGCGGCCTCTCAGGGTAAAGAGACACCACCAGATCCTAACATGAAAGATGAGTGACTCAGTCACAGGACTGCGGCTCTCCATGCATTTCCACCTTGACGGGCCAATGACTTCCTGAATCCATGAATTAAGAATGAAATAAAATATCTGGTGTATCAAGTAAAAACTGAGCAGGATGAAATGATTAGTTTTGACATGATTTACAATCTCTGTATCTGAGAATTATATAGCACATCCCTTTTGTGGCTGTGAGGGATATAATTTTCTTTAATGCTTATCAGACAGGAATTTAGTTTAGTTGCTGTTTTCTAACAGGGGTTCAGTAATTCTTGATAATCAATTTGTTTCAGAAAGAAATCAGCATTCTTGCAGTTCAACATTCTAAAAATATGCTCTAAGAAAAAATTATTTTATAGCCTTATGCAGAATGCATGTCTTTTTTGCTGAATAATGTTCTTTGTTTCTGCAGAGTCATGTGCCTTCCCCACTGGTTTGGTTCACATAGTCAAAATAGTTGAAAGGTTTTGCTTGCTCTTTTTAATATTTGAAGGGCGTCAGCATGCAATTTGGCACAGTTGGAAGTGGCCTACAAAGGCTTCTCTTTACAATATTTGAAAAAAGGTAATTTCTCAAATTTGCAGGTTGTAGAAAACTGAACATAAATACTTTCAGCTGAAAATTATTACCTGTTTTTACCATCTCTGATTCTGCAGTTTTAAGGCACATTGAGTGGAATGGTAATTTGTAAATATTAAGGCACTGAACAAAAGCTAGTTGTCCTTATTAGCAATGACAGTATTATGGCTGTACAACTTATTATTAAGAGATGTTGGGGGAAGATATACATTTTTGTATCACACACACACACAAGGTAGCTGCAAAGAAGATAAATTATTTGGGTTTGAGTACAGGAAGTGGGGAGAGGACTGTTATAGACTTATTCAGTGGAGTTCACTAGAATTAGCAATGGGTAGGTCTTTCTTTCCCAGCAAATGTTGAACTCCTTGAAGTAAAAAACTGTGCTATTCATCTTTCTGTTAGCCCCTTCCCCATGTCAAGCACTAGACTCTGAACCAAGGTTCTTTGCTTTGAAATGAATGCCTTTCTGAGCTAAGTCACTCACACTAAGTAGTTCCATGTTGTGAAAGAGCTGAATTTATTTGTTCCACCAAATTACCAAAATGCCTCCTGTGGCTTTCCCCTCCTTTTCTTCCTCCTCCTCCTCCTCCTCCTCCTCCTCCTCCTCCTTCTTCTCTTGTGAAATATCAGTGGTTGTTAAGACTCAACAATGCTAATTGGAAATTAGTCTAGCTCACAGAGAAAATCTTTAAATGGCAGCCATGAAGATAAAGCATTATAAAAGAATATGCAAAAGGGGTAGTTATTTTATTTTGCCATGTAACATTTAATTAAAATTTTAATGTAGGATTTTCAGTGAAGGGAAACTGTTTTGAATGCTTCTAAATGGAGTTACATTTTTTCAAAAACAGAAGACCTTTCTTAGCTTTTTACACTGTAACTCAGTAAAGTGAAATTATTGTTCCAACTTGCTGCTACCAAACACGACCTCAACCTCACTTTTTTGGAGAGGAGAGGGGCACCCATGCAGCTTAGGCAGGTTTTTGTCATTTCTTCTCCCCCCTCCTTTTGTCAGAATGGACTCTCAAAAAGGGGCATGAGATTTCTTGACTCTGCCTCTAATTATTAGTGTGACCTTGGGCAAGAGATTTACATAAGTCTCAGTTCACCTGAAAAATGAGGCTCTTCAGCTTGATTCAGAGGCTTCTTATGAAAATTAATAAATTAACACAAAACAATTTGCAATCTTTTCCTCCCTCCCCTTCCTCCTTTCCTTCCTTCCTTCCTTTCTCCCTTACTTAAAATAGTTTTCCATGTTTCAGAAAAATATAACCTCTTTGAAAGCAGGGAAAAGAAGAAAAGAGAATTAAAACTGAAGTTCATCAAGTTCCAGGTCTCCCAGGTTGTTTTTGTCGGCTTCTATAGGGTGGAGGGGAGGAGTCAGAGAAGGGTACACAGAGAGACCTCAAACTGTGCTTCTGAGAGGAGACCACAGCCTCCAGCCTGGCCCAGCCCCCAGCCCTCAGTGAGACTCTGGGCAGATCCCATACTCCCCACACCTGACCACAAAAAAGAAGCCTGAGGTGTTTCCAGTAGAGGAAGGGACAGGGATCAGCTGAAGGAAGTCTTCAGGAGAACTCCTTGGTAATGGTGTGGATCATGGTTAGCACATTCCTTATGAGTGAATTAATTCTATAGTCAGTCTAGTAAGGGTATTTCTATGAAACTTCAAATTTTACCCTTCTCATTACTTTTGTTACATTTGACTTCGATTATGAAACACTTAAAAGATAAACCTATGACTTACTACATTACTTCATTATTAACCTGAGCCATTCCTGTCTTTCCAATGAGCTCTACAGGCATAAATACCTGAAACTTGAGAACTGTTACATGGCTTAGAGAAAACCTATTCTGGCTCCCTCCTCTTGCAGAAATGTGAACCAAAACCCAGAGAGTGGTAAGTTAGCAGCAGGGTTGGAACTATAATTGGGGTTCCTGTTCAGAGCTCTTCCCACAACTCCAAACTGCTCCCAGCTCTGAAATCTGTTCCCATCTTACATGGTGGCAACAGCTTTGCTTCCAAGACATCATCATCTGCTTTGTGAACCAATCACTCAGGATACTGCTCTTCCAGGGAAGAAACCACTGATGGACTGACTGAGTTTCTCACTGTGGTGGACAAACATAGTTCTGGTTTGGTTTTTTAGGGGTGGATTCTACTTGCTTAATTTGTTTTGTGGCACCTCAGAAAAAAATCCTAAAACTGAGCTGAATTCTATGGGGTGCACCTGTAATCTCAGCAACCTGGGAGATTGAACCAGGAGGATCTCTTGAACCCAGAAGTTCAAGGTCAGTCTGGACAACATAATGAGACTCCATCTCTAAAAAAAACCAAAACAAATCAAAACAAAAAAACCTTTAAACTAGTGATATCCCCAGCTTCTTATTTATGCTTAAAGTTTTAGAAAGAACAAGAGAACTGAAAGCTGTCTTGCCGGGATCTGGCCCTGGCTCTTCCCCTAGCTCTCTGTGTGAACCTATATGACTTTTCATATATTCATTTGATCAGTTGGTCACTAAAGCTTTGGGCCATATCCTAGGTACAAGGAACACATAGAACATGGTCTCTGTCCTTGGGCAGGGCAGAGGGAAGTGGGGGAGGGAAGTGCTTGAGTGCATGGACTCACAGAAGGCTTGGTGAAATCGTACCCTACTGGGGGAGATGTCCAGGAAAGACAAAGTTGAAGGTAAGAATGTGGAGGAAGCAGGTTGATTTCAAAAATGGAATGTGACCCTATGTAAATGTATGATTACACAAATGGTATGCCTTTACTTCATGTACAAACAGAAACAACATGTATCCCATTTGTTTACAATAAAAATAAATTTAAAAACATAATTAAAAAAATGGAATGTGGCTCTCCACCTGCATTCCCTTATCCATCCATTCATCCATCCCTTCTTCCCATTAATGCGTATTAGGCATCCCTTACGGGTCACGGAATAATGATCTTGAGCGGAACCACATCATGGCAGGTGGGCTCAGGGGATGCAAGTGATGGGTTCTGGGTGGGGTCAAAACCCCCTGTGTAGGATTAGGAGAAGGAAAACCTGGAGAAGTGGGCAAGACTTTGTCCCCAGTGAAAACCCTGGACAACGTCCTTGAGAAATTGGAAGTATAGCTGGAGAATGGGGAGGAAGGCTCACGGGAACAGGGCAGGGGTGACTTCACCCACTTGAGTCTCTGGAAGATAATTTTGGTTCAAGTAGGGGAGGAGGGAGCAGGACAAAGGGACCAAATAGATGTGATATTGCTGCCAGGGGAGATATCAGCGTGAGCTGGGTAAGAGCAATGACTGAGAAGATAGAGGGGCTATTATTGAGCAGTAGTTACAGAGTCTTATTTCATATGCCTTTTCTCAAGGGAGAAAGTTGAGAGATAATGTCTCGCCCATGATCATGGCCCTGCTCAGAGCTATCCTATACCACACAGGCACTTGGTCCTGGGAAAGCTGGGTCCTGTGCTGGCTCCAGCACCAGCCAGAGAGGCACGTTCCCTTGAGCCCAGCCTCAGCCTCTTCATCAGTCACGCCTGGGACCTGAGCTGTGGTTCCTCTGGCTTCAGCTCTGTCTCTGTCTGTCCCCTGGGTGCCGACAGCTGATCCTTGCAGCATCTGCTTGTACCAAGGCGTTTGGGTTTTACAATGTGGGCAGTTTTAATAGCCCCGCCCCTTCAGGAAGGCAAAGGCTGCAGCATCAGGGAAGCCATCCGAGGAGGGGGCAGGTGGGGCACAGATTCTGATGCAGAGAGCATCCAACTAGAGGGAAAAACCACCTCCCACGGGCAGAACAAGACGGCGCTGGCTGCCTGAGGCCAATGGCTGTCCTCCTGGGCCAGGGTGTCCCACGCTGAATGGTGACTATGGAGAACATCGTGCTATTAAGGTGACAACCTCCCTGGCCAGGACATTTTCACAGAGTGGAGGAGAGGAAGGAAGAGATGTCAGGAGAAAGAATAGGTGCCCGAGCGTCAGCAGGAGCTTGATGGTGAAGGCCTGGAAAACCAGGCAGAACCTGTGAACAGACAGCTCGCCACCCGCCTCCCATTCTCTGGAGCCATGTCACTGACGGCCCAATGTAGTGTCATGAGCACTGGCTTCCACTACACTCCCAGAACTTGAACAAACCTTGGGCAAGTGCCTCGCTGGGCCTCAGTTAGGCATCTGTAAACTGGGGTGGATATGGGACCAGCACCTTGCGTCTGCTGAGAGGATGCAAGGAAATTGTGTAAATCCGAGTGCAGTGCTTGGCATGCAGTCGGTGCTCAATAAAGGCTGGTTCTTATTACTGTTTTGGAGGGGCTCAGGGGTCTTTGGTCTCCTGGCCTATCTGGTGTTTCACATGGAATGCCTTCACACTGCCGGACCCTTCAGAATCCAGAGCCGCACCGTGACCAGCCCTGAAGTCCTTTCTCTCTAACAGGCAGCTGTCGGTTTCATACATTTTGCAGGAGCCTCTCCTTTAGAAAGTGGGTTTTCAAAAATCAACGCAATTTAGATTGACATACTCTCCCCTTGCCTGCTACATGTCCATGGGCTTTGCATGGCTGGGAGGAAAATCAGCCAGGGTTCTGTGAGTATGCTTGCTGAGGAAATCCTTGGGCTATAAATAGTGTGTGTGTGTGTGTGTGTGTGTGTGTGTGTGTTTACATGATGGACTCATCTTCTCTGATCATAAAATCCATGGCTTCTATTTATAGCCACAATGTTTCTCGCTAGTACTGAGAGACTTTAAAAATAGGCTCCAGGAAATAAGACGTGCTCGGCCAACTATCTCAGTGCAGAGGCAGCAGAAGGGGCATGCAGAGCGGGGGCTGGGATCCAGGGTCTTTGCATTAACCCCATGCTGTCTCGGAGTTCTTGGTTCCAGGCTCCCTCAGGTCCTGAGCCTTCAATTTGAATTATATTTGCTTGGATGAAGAGATGTACTCATTCACTCATCGAGAACTGGCTCAGGCCAGCCATGCTGCTATGCTTCAGGGAAATAAACGAAGGGTCAGGGTGGTAGTTCTGAGGCCCCCACAGCCCAGTGGGGGAGACGGATCTGCAAATACATACGAGTCTATGACGAGAGAGTGATGGGCACCATGGCATAGTGACAGGGTTGTGGCAAAGGTCTGGGAGGCACCAAGGTATGCCTGGTGCTACCCTGGGCAACAGGAGGCAGAATAATGACCCCGGATATACCTGGGTCCAAGTCTGGCACAGGGACACATGCCTGTAATCCAGCAGCTGTGGAGGCTGAGGCAGGAGGACTGCAAGTTAAGCCAGCCTCAGCAACTCCGCGAGACCTTGTCTCTAAATAAAACATGAAAAAGGGCCAGGGATATGGTTTAGTGGTTGAGGGCTCCTGAGTTCAATCACTGGTACAAGAAAAAATAAAGGGTGCCTGGTCCCCATTCCATGCTCTATGTCAAACAAATCACTTTGAGGATGTATCGAATCAAGGATCTTGAGGTGGGAGATCATTCTGGATTATCTGGTGGGTTTAATGTGGTCACAAGGGCCCTAAGTAAAGGGAGGCCTGGGGATCAGAGGAGACAGAGGCAGGGAGACAGGGATGCGCCTGCGGAAGCAGAGCACTTGGAAGACGCTCTCCTGTGGACTTTGAACCAAGGAACATGGTCCTAGAAGCTGCAAGAGCCGGGAACTGGATCGCTGCTGACGACCCCTGGTGAACCCAGCCCTGCCCGCGCCTGGGTTGCACCAGCAAAAGCGAGGGTGACCTCCCGCCTCCAGAACTATAAGCAAATAAATGTGTGTTGTTTAAAGTAATTTGTAGTAATTTGTTTAGAAACAAATATACCCGCCAAGGTCACATTTTAACTGGACAGTCGCCATGAGCATTGTTGTTCCGGGCCACCCAACGTCCACCCTCTTCTGCAGGAGCAGGCGCCTGGTGGCTCTTAGCTGACCCCTCCTCAGCGCAGCCCGTGCTTCCGTGAGGTGGGCTCACCCGGGCGGCTCGCGGAGGTTTGGAGTTTATTTAATCATGAAGGATTCCCAAGGTACCTGGGGCAGGGGTGCTGGGGAGGGATCCAGCTCATCATCTTTAAACACCCCTCATCCAGTGGGGTGCAGGCACGTGGCATTGTCCCCGGAGACAGAAAGAAAGCAGCCCTGAGAGAAGATCAGAGCCAAGAGGGAAACAATGAACGAGCCAGTGCAGGGGCTGCGCGGGAGGCGGCAGGCGCTCCAGGGAGGCGTGGCCCCACTTCCGTCTTGGCGGGGACGCTGGTTCAGTCTCACGGGCTGGACGCAGAGGGGAGAAGGAAAATCTCTGCTGTGCTGCAGGGCAGGGCAGGCCAACCTGCATGGTTTGTCCCCCGGTGCATCCGATTAGCCTACCCTAGGGACAGGGCCAGCTGTGGTGTCCGCTGAGCAAGTACAGGTGGACAGAGGGAAATGCTCCGCGGTGTCCTAGGAAAGGTACACAGCCCTGCTGGCTGCCATGGACACCCACCACTCCGACTTCCTTATTTTAAAAAATCTGATTTGTGGAACCTGAAAATCTGATGGAAAGGAACCTAGTTTAAAAATAACCATGCACTCCCGGCCTCTTTATCTTATAGTCCAAGCCAATGAGATGTAAGCAAGAGTTTCGGGAAGTTCAGGCAAGCTCCTCAAAGAGAGCCAGTTCTCCCCCTGTGTTCCTTTCTCTCTTCCATGATCCTACATGGAACACAAAGGTGATGGCTGGAGCTTTGGCACTCATATTGCGACCATATGAAAAAAGCAAAAAAAATCAGTGTCACTGGCCCTGAGCCAGTATTAGCCATCCCCTGTTCCTGAACTTAACTTTTTGTGAAAACAATAAACTAGTATGGTTTTTATCGCCATCGCTGGGGTTTCTGCTGTGTCACCCAAATACACATCCCTCAGTGGTAAGCACTGATAGGAGAAAATGCCAATTCCAGTGTAACCTAACAGCGTGGACACGGCCAGGGTCACTGCAGAGTGGAAACCCAAAATAAGAAAAAAGGTTTGGAGAGCACCCGGGACTCCAGCCACCCCAGGCCAAGAACTGCACCTGCTCGGGAGCTGGGTTTCTGAGTGTAATCACACACTAATTCCCCCAGTTTGGTTTTGTTTGTTTACAACAGCTTTATTGAGGTATAACCGATAAACAAAACCTGCAATATGTAATGTGTGCCGTTTGATGAGTTTGGACTCACACGTGAAGTCACCACCGCCATCAAGGCGGCAAAAACACCCATCGTCTCCAGAAACTTCCTCCTGTGCTTATGTTTGTCTGCCTTTTGTAGCAAGAACACTTGACATGAGCTCTACCCTCTTAAATTTTGTAAGTGCCTGACACCGTGTGGTTAGCTCCAGGCGCAGTGGCAGATCTCTAGAACCTACTCATCCTGCATAACAGTAACTTGTACCTCTTGGTCAACAAGTCCCCGTTTCCTCCTTCCCCCAGCCCCTGGGACCCACCATCCTACTTCCATCTCTATGAATTTGGTGGCTCCAAGTACATCATGTAGGTGGACTCGTGCAGACCTTGTCCCTCCGTGACTGGCTTATCACCCTTAGCATCACCCTAAGGGACCCGTCCTCCAGGTCCACCCATGTTGGTGCACATGACAGGCAGCATTTCATTCTTTTTGAGGGATGACTAATATTCCACCAGGTGCATGCACCACTTCTTTGTCCATTTATCCAGCAGTGGACATTAAGATCGTACCAGTGTCTTGGCTGATGTGAGCAAAGCTGCAGTGCACACAGGGGAGCAGATGTCACTTGGAAACCCTGATTTCAGTTCTTTTCAATACAGAGAAAAGGGCCTGGTGGAGCTTCAGCAATTACACAGTATCCGCAGAGTCAGTAATTGCTTTGTTTTAGAAGGGAAAAAGCAGCACTGTATTCAATGAACATTCAAGAAAACAGATGACAATGACACCCATTTGTGCCACTTCCATCTTTGGCCTTGCCATTCACGTTTAGGCCCAGGTCTCTTACACCAGTCAGTCTGAAGTTCCGCTGCCTCTGGGTCCTCAGCATGGATGCGGAGGCCACCGAGACAGGCTGTGCCCATAACTCACCTCCTGACCTTCACCCTTGAGAGCCCGGAGAGTGAAAGCGGAGTTCAAGACCTTTTGAGGAACACGAGCCCTGGCCTGAACTTCCTGTCTGTTGACTCAACGTTCTCCTCTTTCCCTGGTTGACCTCCCATTGCAAGAAGAAAGAAGTCTCTCCTGGAGGTGAGCTGAGTCCTCTGTGACTCCCGAGCCACTGTCCTTCACCCACGCAGACCTACCTGTCGCCCTACCTCTCCAGCCACTGTGCACCCCGCCTTTTCTAAGGAACCGGACAGTCTCTCGCCACCAGCTCACTCACTGCCTGACGGCTGCCATCCTTGAGGTGTGTCTCAGCAAGACAAAGACAGCCACCAGGCAGAGGGTCAGCACCCTCCTGTCCAGACAGCTCTTGTTGTTCCAAACAGCGAGGAAGGGCAGGAGCCTCGGCCACAGGTATTTGCTTCTCTGGGTAATTCACCTCCCGCAGCTCTGCGCTCAGGGCTTTCTGCCTATTAAAGGTTTTGTTTTCACATCGCCCCAGAAAGTAATCTCTTTGAAGACATTGCAAGTGACAATTAGGGATTCAATTTAAGATAAAATCCAACTGCAGGTGGTGCTGCCAAGTCAAATAACTCAAATGAGGTGACGACACCTGACAGGCAGAGGGGGCATTTGCACAGAGGAGAGGTTCTTCTTAAAATCAATTTTAAGGCACAACCTGATTTCAGAACCATTAGCATTCCCAGAGACACAATTTTATAATTGAAGAAATACAATGGGATACCTGTCAGATGCAAGTGGTAGAGTTAATTCTTTGTTAAATTCTGTATTAAATATGGGTACAGATCAAATCACTGATTTCTCATGGCTTCTTTACGCCGTTCAGAGGTGAAGGCTGTCGTTGGTATTGCCGGAGTCCAGTCTTGCTGCACTGCAAGCTCCGCAGGACGATGGGAGGCAAGTTCCGTGGTCAGGGCTCCATCTGTCTCCAGACCAGCTGGGTCTCGTCACCCTGGATGGATTGCTGCACCGCCTCTCCTGACTATTGATGCCAGGATTCTGTCACGATGGGTGGACCATCTTGACTCAGAGGCAAAAGCATTTGAGCTTGGCCAGTCTTGAAAAGTGGGTGGGGTGAGGATTGGAGTTGGGGGTCAGTGGAGAAGGAAGACACTGGGGTGGGGGGAAGGTCTAGCCAAAAGAACAACAGCAAGAACAAACCACAGGGTGGGCGGTGTCCCAGGGAGGTCGGGTCTTGTGTGGCAGAATGTTCCAGAGGTTAGGTGCTCTAGTTCAGGAGACTGGGAAGGACAGCTGTGTGCAGCATTTGCTTCCTGCCATGCTTTGGAAGCACACATTTTTTCCAGCCCCATTTGTCAGAAGCTCCAGAGTTACGAGGTGTTTGACCTTTATCTTATGCCATTTGAAAATGCTTTTATACAATCAGGTCAGCACCAGCACTTGAACTCTTTCTTTAAAAAAAATGTATTTTATTTCAAACTAGCCAGCTAAGATATCGCTCCCAACCTTAAGTGCAAATATGACATTTTCTACTAAACAAACTCCAAGCCAAACTGCACTTGTCACAAGGCTGCCCTTCCTAGCACTCGGGCCTTGCTGGGATGTTGTACCTTTAAATGGTCTCACTTCAAGATTTCTGAAAACCTCTTCTTTTCTGATTCTGACAGTCCCCAGGTGTGGTTTTGTTATAATTGAAGCTACAACATAAAGATACAATGTCTGGGCTATTTGGCAGAATAGAACTCTGTTTCAATAACACTTAAAATCTCCCTGTGTTGGTCTGTTTGCTACTGCTGTAACAGAAGACCACACACTGGGTCACTTATAAAGAAAAGAAGTTTAACTCTCGTAGTTTTGAAGGTTGAGAATTCCAATGTCGAGGTGCAAGTATCAGTCAAGGGCTGTGTCATTCCATGGTGGAAGAGGGAAGGGCGAGAGAAAGAACTTGGCGATGCCGAACTCACTGTTATAAGGCCATTCTCACGGTAACTAATTCACGTCCATGATAACGACGTTAAGTCAATTCATTCACGTCCATTCACCTCTTGTTAGGCCCACCACCCAGCACTATTGCACTGCAGATGAAGCTTCTAACATATGGACTTGGGGGGACACAGGAAAACCAGAGCACTCTCTAAGAATAGTGTTGTGGGTTGAATTATGTCTCCCTGAAAGATGTGTTCAAGTACTAATTCTCAGTATCCATGAGTGTGACCATATTGGGCAATAGGCCCTTTGTGAACACAATCAAGTTAAGATGAGATCATGCTGGATCAGAGAAGGCCCTATTTCAATGTCTAGAGACTTATGAAAGGGGAATTCTGGACACAGAGACCACAGGGGAGAACACCATGCTAAAATGGAGGCAGAGATTGGAGCAATGTGTCTAAAGCCAGGAACTTCAAGGACAGTGAGCAACCACCAAAGGTAAGAGAGAGGCAAGGACAGATGCCCCTTCAAAACCATTAGAAG
The DNA here is from genome assembly GCF_902686445.1 of Sciurus carolinensis. NCBI lineage: Eukaryota > Metazoa > Chordata > Mammalia > Rodentia > Sciuridae > Sciurus > Sciurus carolinensis. Next base: position 191,581,486 of record NC_062214.1, on the reverse strand, counting down.
GCACTGACCCTGCCCTTGAGCTTGGACTTCCAGTCTCCAGAACTGTGGGAGGATAAAACTCTGTTCTGTAGTTTAAGCCATTTAGTTTCTGTAGTTTGCCCTAGAAAACTAAGACAATGGGGACACTCTGAGAGGAGGTGTCTTGCCTAGTGTCCCGGGCAGTTCGTCCCCGTGTGCATGGGCCTCTTCTCTGACATCTTGGTTGTGGGTAAGCACTGACTCACCTCTCCGTGAGTTTTACTAAGGGAAGGAGCAGGAGAGTGAAGGCCATTGCCAGATGACATGAATCCTCCAGTCAGGACAACATCCCTCCTTCTGTCATCACTGTGTTCTTGCCTAGCTGTCTGACGAATTTTCTGTCATATACTAAAAATAGTCTCAGCACTATAAACTTGGCAGGGTCTCGTGATCCCAGGGATGGATCGATGCATTCCATTTTCCATTCATCTGCCCAGTTCCCATTCAGTCTGTTACTTAAAGAATGATAAGGAGGAAATCAATGTGCATTTTAGCACCATGTCTAAGAAATTAGTTAATATGAGAAAATCTTGTCCGACATACAACTCTTGATAAGATCCATTTTCTGACTCTCTTCATAATGCAGAATTTTTTTTCTAATGAGTGACTCTTTTTTCAATTAGAGGATTCTATTTAGTATTGCAAAGACTTCTCTGAATAGTAATATTTCATATAAGCTCCCTTGATCAAATTTCCATGGACTTTTTCAGAAGGTTCTCAATACCTGATCCAGATAACAGCACCATGAAGAGGAAGGACAAAACCACATTTTTGGAACTCTCAAATCCAGAAATCCCGAGCAACAAGTCTGACTCCCATTCTGCCACCTGTGACACTGGACGCAGGTCAGGAGAGGGGCAGTGGGAAGGAGGGACAGAGTCCTGGAGTGGAAGCACTCTGGTGTGCGTGAATCCAGGCTCTGCCATTTATCACCTGTGTGGTCCTGGTCATTGAATTAACCTCTCAAGACTCAATTTTTTCCTGCTTTATCTTGCAGAGTTACTAGTTCTCCTGAGTTCAGTGGAACACCGTACATGTTGGGCGGAACTGAGCAGGAAGGAGACCCGTCGTACTGGAAGAAGGGTGTGCGTGAGATCCAGGTAGAAGTCTGTGAAATGTAAAGGTTGTGAAATTGCACAGCAGGCCAGCCTGGAAACATCCCATGTGCCATGGAAGTAGAAAGAGAAAGAGCCAGATTGGGGCCAGGAGATGCGTGGTCCAGAGGAGGAAGGGGAGGCGGGCGTGCGGGGCTCACGTTCTTGTGACCTCGTGAGTGACATGAGCCAGCATCATAAGAGGGGGTTGGCAAGGGTGCTGGAGGGCACGCTTAAGACCAAGTCCTGTGGACACCATCCTTGCTGCCCCTCGTAGGGGGCTCTGCCTCAGGCAAGTGAAGTAAATAATGACCGGAAGGAAGCATGGTGGTCTTAGGCGCTCCTCTGAGGGGAAGGGTTTGGGATGGAAATGGAGCAGCAGCTGATGGAAGATGGAAAGCAATTGTTTGAGGAAGGGGCTTCACATCAGGAAAGGTTTGGTCACACACACGCACAGAGGGAGAGAGAGAGAGAGAGAGAGAGAGAGAGAGAGAGAATGGATGATGTCCAGGGCTCCTCAAGAACGCCTGCTGGTTCTCTTCCTGAAATGACTGCAAACTGGAAACAGAAGGAAAACGTCCTTTATAGGTAAAGTGGAAATAAAAAATTCTATGCTTTCTTAAATTAGTTTAAAAAAAAAACTAGACATTTTTAAGGTCCTTATTTTTCTCATTTAAACTTGCCAAATACTAACAGATTTACAAAGGCAATTAGACAAACGTATAATTAGAAAAGCATCAAAGAATATGGGTAGTCCAGAAATAGACGTGGGAATTCAGAATATAGTCAAGAGAACGTATCACATGAGTTGAGGAAAAAATGACTTTCTAATGAATGAATGTATGAAATAATTGGCAAAACATCAGAAACAAATCCTTACATCCCTTTTTATAGCAAAATAAATTCCAGATGAAAGAGAACGGGAATGCAGAGAACAGGATTATGGGGTGACGCCGAGGACAGCGCCAACCGTGATCACAAACACGCGCTGACTCCTGGTTGCAGCCTCCAGCACATCAGGGCTCTGGTGGACCCTGCAAAGCTGGCTTCGTGTGCTGTTGCTCAGAAGGTGCTTTCCACTGTCCTCCCACGGGGTCCCCCGAGCAGGACTCTGCCATGGGAAGTCGGAGTTCCCACATGAGCAGATTGGAAACGGAGGCACAGAGAGGTTAGAACCCTCCACTTGCCCGCTGCCAGTGGGGCAGATGATCCAAAACCCCAGGTTCTGACACCAGAGCCCTCGCTTGTTTCCTTGGTGCGTGTGTATGTGTGTGTGTGTGTGTGTGTGTGTGTGTGTGCACGTGCACCCGCACCTACACAGCACAGGTATATTTCTGATCGATTGTAGTTTTCCATTTTTTGTTTTGGAAAACAAATGTACATGAAGGCAGAGAGAAGAGTGTCACAAACCCCCTCAGGGCTTTAAATAGCCATTTAAAATAGCCGTCAGAGCCAATCCTGGTGTGTGGTTGGTTTTCGTTGTTGTTTGTTGTTTTTGTGTTTTTGGCACTGCGGATTGAACCCAGGGTGCTTAAGCACTGAGCCTCATCCCCAGCCCTCTTTGGTTTGTTCCTTCGACACAGGCTCTCTCTCTCTCTAAGTTACTCAGGGCCTCGCTCAGTTGCTGAGACTGGCTTCGAACTCATGGTCCTCCTGCCTCAGCCTCCTGAGGCCCTGGGATTACGGACATGCTCCACCACTCGGCTTCACCAAAGCCGATCCTGTTCCGCCTGTTGCCACCCATTTCCCCCACCTTCAGGGTCTTCAAAACAGGTCCCAGACTCCACGTCCCTTTATGTGAAAATGTTTCTGCATGTGTCTCTAAAAGACCGAGACCAACCACGGCTCCATCCTCCCTCCAAAAATAATTCTTTCTTAACAGGAAAGGTTTCCAGGCCTCCCACTTCGCCTCCCTCTGGAGCCAGACTGTTTATTGAGGTTGTCTGACGCGCTTTCTGGTCTCTTCTACCCAGAAGCGTCCCCCTCATCTCTTTCGCCTTCGCCCTTGCGGCTTAAGTGCTGGCGAGGCGGCCCTGGCCCTGTGGCTTTCCTCGGCTGAGTTCTGCTGACGGCGACATGATGTCGCCGCACAGGTGCCTCTGTCCTCTGCCAGTCTGCAGACCGCCGTCCAGGGTGGTGAGTCCATGGGCTTTAGTGAGTTCTCATGAGTGATGTGTTTTAAACTGAAGGGAAGAAAAGTGACAAAGGAAGGAGGGAGGGAGGGAGCTGGAAAAGGAGAGGAGCGGAAGGATGGAGAGACGAGGGAGGAGGGAAGAAAAAGAGCCAAAAGCCTTTCAGAAAACAGATGTTCCTGCCTAAATCTTTCCAGTTTCCTCCATCTATGGCATTCTTCCCCCATCTCTCCCACTAAGTCACAAGCAAAATTATAAACTGGGGGGGAAATTGCCATGCTTCCAACAGTTAACAGCCTTGATGGATCAGGAATTCCAATAAACTGGAGCGAATAAAGCGAAGAGCTGGCAATGGTGGGAACCTCACCATACGTGCCCACTGGGCATCCCCTGCTGTGCCCCAGAGCCAGGCTTCCCAAGGACGTTCTCAGCCCATGACTAAGCCAACAGGGGTGCCAAGGGGCCCCTTCTGCAGAGGGGAGCCTCCGTGAGGGAGGAGGTGGACTTGCGCACTCCCCAGCTGGTCCTGGTTGAAACTTCCAGGGAGCCAGAGGCTCTGCCCGCCCAGCCCTCCCTTCTCCCTCCTGGAGTCTGCGTCCGTCGGACGGCTCTCTGGGCCCCTCGCCACGTCCCAGGTCGCTCTCTGGCATGTCTCACATCACTTCCACATACTCCTCTCAGAGTTCTTAAATGGATAACCTCTCCACATTGCAGCTCTCAGAGGAGAATGAGGAACATAAATGATATTTTAAAAGTCCCATTATGGAGACATTTAAATTGGTCAAACTCTAGCTCAGAATTCCGTATCTAGAACATTCATTTAAAAGGAACATGTTAAAAGAGAAAACATTTTCACCTTGTTTGATAAGAGAAAGTATTCAATAAAATCTGTATCCTTTTATAATTAAAAGAGACTCTTAACAATACAGAAGTAGAAAGAGACTTCCTTAATATGAAGAAGTGGTTTCTGTAAGAAATTGTGAGAGCCAGGTACCATGGCACATGCCTGTAATCCTAGCTGCTCAGGAGGCTAAGGCAGGAGGATCACAAGTTCAAGGCCAGCCTCAGCAATGTGAAAACTAAAAAGGGCTGGGGATGTGGCTCAGTGGTTTAAGTGCCCCTGGATTCAATCCCTGGCATCCAAAAAAAGGAAGAAATTTTGAGGAAGGGTCAGAGATGGTGTCTGTTATGTCCAGGATCACTCCCAGCTCAGAGACACCTGCTGTGATCAGTGCCCAAGAAATATGCACTGAATGAACGATCCCCAACTTTGATTCCACACCATCTTCTGATTCCCCTTCTTACCTCCATGTTAGCCAAATTAAAAGAATGTAGTTGCACTTAACTGAGCAACTGTGTGCTGAGCTGGGAGTTTGACTCATTACTTTTCACTGTTGCCACAACCCCAAAGGGTGGAGATCATTTTCCATCTTATAGGAGAGGGCGTGAGGCTCACAGAGGCCTGTGCTTCTCTTGCAGATGACAGCTAATGAGAGGTGGCTCCTGGATTTATCCCACGGGTCTATCAAGGAGGCCTTACTCTCTCCTCCCCGTCACAAGCCCCTGGAGCTGCCCTAGGATGCCCAAGGCCTTTACTTAACCCTGCATTTCCTGCTACCTTGCTACGTGTTCTCCTGGATCTAAACGTGTGCTGCTCTTCCCTGCCTCTTGAGTCCCCTGGGAGTCCCACGCTCTCCAACTCCCTTGCAGTTCTAATCAGTGTTGACTCCACCCGCTGGAGCTGGGTGACAGGGACACGCAGGACTCTTGGTAAAATTGGCACCTGCTCCTTTTTAACAGGCTCATCCAAGGGTGTGAGCTCGGGGTCTCTGTTCCCCACAGCTACCTGCAAAGAGTTGAGTAGGGGGCTGGAGCCATAGACGACACCTTCCCTTGAGCCCCAGGAAATGGAATGCCAGGTCCTCTGGTAACAGCCTGCCCCGCCCCAAACCCCTGCCCTCTTGGTAGTATGAGCAACAATTTGGAGGGAGCAAATCTGATCTGCAAAATTGTGGGGTAGGAGAGTCCTCTGACTTCTTCATCGTATTCTAATCTCAGTCTGTCTTAAAAACATGGGTGAGTTCATTACAACTGCCAACAACACAGGTTCAACGCTCTGCCCATGTGACACGCTTGGCCAGGGGCACAACTTTGGGTGGGAAGCGCAGAGTTCCGTCTTCTGTCCACACACCTCCCACTCTGCCCAGTCCCCGGCGATGTGACCAAGCCCTAGAGTTCCTGCCCACCCTTAGGGGACAGGTTGTGCCCAGGAGTGTGTGACGGCTGATCCCAGCGCTCCTGCTTGCCAGATGTAAGGTCCTGAACAAGTTAATCTCCTGATGCCTGTGTTTGCTCATCTGCAAAATAAAGATGATAAGAAATGATAGCCATCTGGCGTGGTGCTGTGGATGTTCAGTAGATGAATAGGCACAAGGAGAGTTCCCAACACAGTGCCTGGTGTGCAGGAAGCACAACGGACCTGGCTGTTCCTGTGTGCATCAGCAACCTTCGGGGAAGCAACCATGCGGCATCGTTTGGAGGGGCGCAACGGGACGGTTCACAGGTGAGTTAGAGTAACTCTCCAATGGGTGAAGCGATGAAGAACTCAGTGAACAGTGAATGACTGGGTGAGGGTTGGGGGCTTTGATCTCGTTCCACCCGATGGGAGCATTTAATGGGAATTTATTCACCACAAGTTACCAACAGGGTGTCTTTTAGGCATGGCGGTTTCCCAACAGGATGGATATTTGGGGGCAGGGGAGCTTGTTGGGTGATTTGATCTCCAAATGAAGATAATCTTAGACACAGAGGCATGAAGCCCTCCCTGCTCCATCGCAGGCTAAGTGAGGCTTGTTTTAGGAGGGAATTCCAGCTATGACCTACACACGTTGAAGCTCCCAAGGTGGCTTGTCAGCTGACAGTGAGCTGAAGTACCCAAGTGAAGGCTAACGGCGCAGAGACAGAAATAGATGGCCAAGGGACAATTATGTCGATTTGGCATTTTCTGCCCTGCCAGGGGCACAGTGAAATCTGTACTATCTTAGGATGCCAGAGATGTTGTTTGGCTTGGAAAGACATTCATTCCGTCTCCATCCAGAAAGTCCCTGCTATGTGCTAGTGCTGTGCCTGAGGTTAGCAATGCAAAGGTGACACTCGTGTAGCCTGTCTCCTGTCCTGGGTCACAGAAAAGTGAGGGAGAGAGACAATGATCCAACATTTCAGAGTATTGAGGCAGGGAGATGTGAACTGGATTCTTATGGATACAAGACAGGTAGGCAGTTCTTGTAGGGTCAGGAAGGCTGCATGGAAGAGGGGCACCCTTGAGCTGAGGCTCAGCAGATGAGGAAGAGCTTGCCCATCAGGAAAGCTGAAGGACCCTAACAGCTTCTCCATCCCACTCTCTCCTCCTCTCTACACCTAGGCAATTCAAGAAGGAACACAGAACAAGACTCCATTTGGAGAGCGGTCGCGTAGAGAAGGAATTCTGGTTAGGACTCTTTGGAATTGAATTTACCTCAACTCTTTGGAATTGTTTTACTCAACAGCTCAGAAACTCAGCTTGCTCGTCCGCGAAGTGGGGATTGTATTGTTCCCATGCAGGACTAGATGCGGCAGAGATGGTGAAGGTATCCAGTGCCATGTTGGAGAGCCACAGGGGATTGTGGAGCAGCAGCCATCATGGATGGGATGAGAAGTTGGTGTCCATTCATGGTCAGACTCCCATCTCAGCTCATAGAGCCAAGCTGTGGATCAGGAGTGTTGTCTTGGAGGACCTCCAGGGGAGACATTTGGATCTCTGCTAGCGACTTCCTTCCACCTGCCCTTCCTCCCTGGGACCCACCAGTCCAGGGCCACCGAGGCTGACTTTCCTCTTCAGATCTCCTGCATGGACCCGGTGTTCTAAGCAACTTTGCTCCTCTGAAACAATTACCCTCAATCACTCGGCGCATCAGCATGTTTATTGCATCTTGAAAGGTTCTGTCATTTCCAGCACAAGAGACGCCCGGGGGAGGAGCCTGGAGAGGAGGTTGGGAAGGAGCGTAGTGGATCTGAACCTGGGCTTGGTGAACAGGTTTCAGCCAGCCCAGAGGTTCTCTCTGAAGACGGGAACACCGAGGTAAGGGGAGTGGGAGACGGTCCTACAACAGGAGTCTTCAATAGCACACTACCTGTCCCCAAGCCAGAGTCCTGGGTGGCATCCCGATCCTCAGACCAAGCTGGTGAGGAGGGAAAACAGGGGCTTAATGAAACTGTGAAATTAAAGTAGGCTAGGCCTCCTAATAACTAAGGCCAGTGCATGGGCCCTGCTGTGTGAACTGTGAAGCAGCAGGTGACCTGCTTCTCCATTTTACCTCCTTGACAGTCTCCTCTTCCCTGATTTCCAAACGTCTCTTCCCATAGGTTCCCTCCTCTTCTCTGATCACGATCTTATGCTAATGAGCAATGCATTCGCATCACTTCTTGAGCCTCAGTTTCCTAAAATAGGACTGATAATACCTACTTAAAAGTGCAGTTCTAAAGGTTAAAGGAGCATGTATGTGAAGGAAGGGTCTTGGAAACACCAAAGTGCTGTTTAATCCTTGGCCATTTTCGTTATTTCTGTTACTAACTCAGGGCCCAAGAAAGGATGAGGTAAGTGAGCCACTTGCTTTGGGTGCAAATATCAAGGGTGTCAAAATACTTGGTAATCAAGATAAATACTATTTTAATGCACTATTTTTTTAAAAATCCAAAACAATGCAAAGAAACATGATGACTAAAATATCAAAAATTTACTGTAAGTTTAAAGACAGAATCTGACCCCGCCTTGCATCCTGCCTCACATGATCCCAATCTTATGCCAGACCCTCTACCCTCATTCCCTTTTAATGTGTGTATTAGTTGTTTTCTGTCTCTATAACAAGGTAGCTGAAGTGGAGTAAGTTATAAAGAAAAGAGGTTTATCTGGCTCATAGTTCTGGAAGTTCAAGGCCAGGGTACTGACATCAGCTTAGTTCTGGTGAGGACCTCATGATGGAGGCATCTCAAGGGTAGGTGATCCTGAGGGATCAACCACATTGCCAGACAGGGAACCAGAGGAAAGGAAGTGGCCACAATTCTTCTTCTTCAACAATCCTCTGAAAAGAACTAATTAGGGCCCCGTGGGAACTACCTCACTCCCTCCTGAAGACAGGGCCCCTAATGACCTCCTCTGGGCTCCTCGTAAAGGCCCATCGCTTCTCATATTGCCACACTGAGGTTCCAGCCTCTAACACAGCGAGCTTCTGGGGTCATGCTCATACCAGATCCAAACCACAGCAATGTCACACTGTCCCCACCATGAGAAGCCTCTGCCAGCTTTCTGTCCTCCACCAGCATGGGCCTGACTGTGAGGCACGTAAGGCACTCTGGTCTGATGGGAGCTCCACTGGGAGGGGCCTGCTGACTTGGTACCAGGATTCTTCATTTTCTAGAAAATCTCTAGAAAAGAGCAAACACTCAACTAGTATTTATAAAACAAGTGAATAAGACACAGAATCCTCTAGTTGATGAGACTGTTTTCTAGAGGACCTGGGTTCATGATTCTGGGACCACAGGTCAGGTACATTAGAATTGAACAAGTTCACCTGTGGACGGCCTGTAGAGGGAGCAGGCTTCTCCTGGATGGAGGGGAGGTGAGGGACGCGCTGCAGTAGAAATCTAGACTCGTCCGGGCAGCAGGGGCTAGAGTTGGAGACAAGCTGGTGTTCAGCTTGGTACACATGTGGGTCTATGTTCTGACCTACACCTATTTTCTTGCTCTGTCAGCTGAGAGGGTGGAGAAGCAACAGACACTTCAGCAGCAATGAGCACCACAGGGCATCTGGACCTTGGTCTCTAATACCCCCTCCAATAAATGTAACCACATTCCTTGGAGAGATGACTGATTGCAGGACTAGGGGAAGACAGGTTGAACTGGAGCATCCTGTAGTACCAGAGAGTAAGGAAGCTTCCAGCAAACATGCAAATACACACACACAGTGATGTGCTAGTGTCAAAAAGACACAGGAGCCAAATGGAAGAGCTACCAATGGTGCAAACTGGAACAATTTGAGAAACAAAATAAGTAATGCAGTGTTGAATTACAACCCAGAGTACAAAATAATTATCCTTGGGTCAAAAATCATCTAAATTCATGCTTGCACAAATAAGTGGGAGAGAAAAGCCAAATCTTCCATGCAGAAAAATTCCAAATAATTCAAATAACTTACTTGGATAGTTCCCCCTGCCAAGAGGTAGAGTGGAATCTCCTAGTCCCTAAGCCTGTGCTATGTGGTAACTTTCTTCACAGAAGCCCGTTTATGCAAAGGGAGGAAGAGTGACGTTATGTTGGAGAGACTGACATCCCTCCCTCTGCCAGGTGCTTGGGGTAACATCAGCAGTGACCGGACATGTTGATAGATGGACCTTTCGTATCACAGGATGCTTCTGGGTCTTCCTCCCAATGACGGAGAGGCCTGATCATGAGGAAAACACCAGACACATCCCATCTGAGGGACATTCTCCAAAATACTTGACCAGAACTCAAACCCTCAAGCTCAGAAAGAACAAGGAAAGTCTCAGGAACTGTTGCAGTCAAGAGGAGTCTAAAGGTAGTGTGGTGTCCTGGACAGGATCCTGGGACGGAAAAGGGGACACTAGGTGTGATGGTTTAGATATGTGGTGTCCCCAAAAGCTCATGTGTGAGACAACACAAGGTGCAGAGGTGCAGTGAGTGGATGAAGTGAGTTTAATCCGGATTAATCCTCTGATGTGGATTAACTGGGTGGCAACTGTAGGTAGGTCCGTGTGGCTGTAGGAGGTAGGTCACTGTGGGCGTGTCTTTGGAGTTCATATTTTGTCCCTGGTGAGCGGAGCTCTCTCTGCTTCCTGACTGCCATGTCGTGAGCTGTGTTCCTCCTCCACATCCTCCACCATGATTTCTGCCTCACCTTGGGCCTAGAGCAATGAAGTTGACCATCTAGGGACTGAGACGCCTGAAACTGTGAACACCAGATAAACTTTTCCTCCTCTAAAATTGTTCTTGTCAGGTCGTTTGGTCACAGTGGCAAAAAACCGACAGGAATACCAAGGAAATGATGTATGAACTTGAGTTGATATCAAGGTGTCAATATCGGTTCATTAATTATGACAAATGTTTCATATTTAGGTAAGATGCTGATAATTAGGGAATGGGCTGGAGGTCTATAGGACATGATCATGGGGAAAACACCAGACACGTCCCAACTGAGGGACATTCTTTTGTAAGTCTGAAACTCTTCCGAAATCAGAGTTATTTCAAAAAGACAGAAATTCTCTAACACAGTAGCATAGTTTGTATATGTTGAAAGGTCAAGGACATGAATGGTACAATAAATATCATTTTCTTTTACTTTTTAAATTTTTAAATTTTTTTGTTCTAATTAAAATATCATTTTTTTTAAAACCAAAACACCCTCTGCCTCTGGTTGTTTGGAGCTACTGCCAGTGAAGCTTGAGGGGACGTGCATTAGTGGATCATTCGAGCCAGTCTGGTGAAGGCTGTGTAACAGGAAGCACATAGGATCTGGGCGGCCAGCAGCCAGAGGACTTACCCACAACCAAAGGGCAAAGGGAAGAATGCCCGGAAAAAGGGAGATCTGAGCCAAGTGTTTGGGAATCAGAAGCTTGCTCAGAATGGGCAGTGGCGGGTGGGGGAATCTCCTCGGGGGCACAGATTTGGCTTATGTGGTCCCCCAATTCACCCCAGGCCTCCAACCTCACACCCCTAATCAACCCTCTCTGCTTGTGCTGCCCCTGGTGGGAGTGGCTGGCTGCCCTCCTATCCTCATTTCTGTCCGTCTTTTCCAACATGCTTGTCCTCCTTGCTTGGGCTCAGATGTTCACTGCCCTGCTAGACAGACAACCACCCAAAGGCAGGACTCTGTCTTCTTCATAAACACCCCTTCTCTGTCACTGCTAAAGAGTCACTTCCTGCGACACCCATTGCAAGGTAAGGAGACTTTATTCAAGACTGTTGCAACAGAGGAGAACCATCAGGCTCCAGTCCAACGGGAGCAGGATGAGCGGGGGTGCAGACCACACCCAACCCAAGAGTGAGGCGTCAGTGGACGGGAATCATGAAGAGGAAGCCTCGGGGCGGGGGAATTCTTGAAAAAACCTCTATCACAAAAGCAGGTCAAATATCAAGGTGGGGGTGAGGAATTTGATCAGTTATCCAGGGGGATCCATTTTCAAATCCACATTCTCTCCACGTGGATTTCAGCATTCATAGTAAAACTGAGCTCATCGAGGATGGACACAAAGCTGAGGTCAAGGCTAGTCAAGAAGAGGGCTGAGGCTGGGGAGATAGCTCAGTTGGTAGAGTGCTTGCCTTGTAAGCATAAGGCCCTGGGTTCGATCCCCAGCACCAAAAAAAAAAAAAAAAAAAAAGAAGAGGGCTAGGAGCAGGCTAACGATGCTGAGTCCAGGAGAGTCTGTTGCTGAAAGCTCTGTCCTTGTCCCCAGTGCCAATCCAATAACGAGGACATGGTTTTGAGAAAAAGGAAAAAGAAGGTTTATTGCTTTGCAAGCAAAGGAGAATCACAGGGGACTCTTGTCCCAGAGGCTGTGATTCTGCCCATCATGGGGAACAGGGGGGTTTTAATTCGATTCAGAGAAAATAAGATTAATGAGGAGATCAGGAAGGAGAAGATTGGGAAAAGAAGATCAGGGAGGAGAAGTTTAGGGAAAAGAAGACCAGGGAGAAGGTCAGGGGAAAGGTTGGGAAAAAGAAAAAACTCCATGTAAGTTTCAAAGCCACAAGGGATAGAGGCAAAGCATCAAGTGAACCTGCTACCAGTCTTTGTCACCTGCTGGCTTGGCCCATCACGTGGTGGTCTGATCCAGGCAGGACTCATTGATTACAACGAAAAGCAGCCCCAGCCTCAGTGAGGGAAGGGTCCTCAAAGGCACAAGGCGCATTCCTCACTATAGGCCCAGCTCACAGGTGGCCTTGGCCGCCCCCAGCCTTCCTTCCCTGGGCCCTCCTGGCCCTCCTGCACGCTGCTCTTGAGACGGCTCCTCCTGTCACACACCACCTTTCTCTTCTGTCTCTCACGACTGCTGACATCGCCTCCAACTGAGCCCTCCGGAAGCTCTCATGGGAGGGCCACCGCATCGGCTCTCCGTGACCCAGTTCCTCTTAGTGAGAGTCTGAGCCATGCTTGCTCCAATCAGCGGTGGCAGGTTTGGGGCCCGTGACTGCGTTTTGCAGAGGAGGTGAGCAAAGCCAGTTGAATTGGGAAGGGCAGCTGGGAGTGGGAGGTAAACTGACCTCCTGTCCCCGCAGGTCTTTCAGGAACATCACTGTGAGTTCTGGAAGAGGGACTGGGGCATCCGGGGCTGACCCCTGCTTCTGAGACAGGAGTCCACAGCTGGGTGACCTCTTCAGGCTTTTGCTTTGTTATGACTGAATGTGGGGACAATGATGAAGAATTAGAACGCTGACCCTGCACGATCTTGAGGTCACATCCCAGGCAAGGAGCTGGCCAACTGCCAGCCATTCCTGCTCTGTCACTCCCCGGTTGCGGGGACTGGCCCAGTCACCCACTGTATGCCCATAGATTGAATTAAGTGTCATGGTCTGTTCTAGCCACCATAGGTCCTGTCCTCGGCCAGCCAGCAGTTAATAAGTCATTCCACTGAGCTCACGAAGGCCCCCTCGGTCCACGGTCAGGTGTGGAGAAGCAAAAGTGGGGATGGGCATTAGCTGACTTCCTGGGTCCTCCTCGGCACCCACATTGTCGGTTCCTCGGCTATCAGTGCTCCCAGGACGCCCCTGTGAGAGAGAACCAAGAACAAGAGTACGAGCAGAAGAGGACTTGTTAAGACAAGGAGGAAAGTGGAAAACCAAGAATGCAATTGTCACCAGAGAAGGAACAGGCCCACCTGAGAGGAGGGGAGGAAAGTCCCTCGCCCTTGTCCTTGTCACTCTTCTCTGTGGGGAGATGAGGGGTGGGAGAGAAAAGTCATGGAAGAGATCTTGGCTCGCTCTATGTGGTGTCAGTTACACCAGGTTCAAGTCTTTACAGCCCAGGGCCGGAGACCTCACCTGTTCTGAATTTTGGTTAGTTCAGCTGAACAATGGGAGAGTCAAGGCCTTTCTCCTGCAGCCACCGTGGGAAATCTGCTACACTGTATGGGAAGGCAACATCCGCTGGCCCTGGTGCCTGGTGACTGTTTAATGAACTCGACCTTCTCCCTCCGGCTGGGAGGCCCAGCAGTCTCGGGGTGGATGGAGCCTAGTGCCGGTCCAGTTAACCCTGCAGAGAAGGAACCTGAGGCCCAGGAGGGACAGGGCACCCGCCTGAGCCTCGGACAGGGCCTTGCTGCTGACTGCACAAAAATGACTCAGGACCACAGAATAGGGGACCTACGCCCCGCCCAAAGCAGCGGACACAGCCGAACCCTGAGCGGTGGTTTGAGGTTCAGAGGGCCACAGGACGGAAGCCCACAGGGCGCACTGATGCCTGGAGATCACACCCCAGAGCCAAGGCAGAGCCTAAGGTAAGGCCACCTTGGTAAGGGCCGGCCCAGGGACCGGCCCCTCGCTGTCAGTGTCCACTCTCGCCAGCTGCCTTCAGGGCCGTTTGAACCTGAGCAAATCCCTCGTGCATCTGCCTGCTCAGCATCCATTCCTTCCCTTTTAGTGACAGCACCCAGATTTCCTTTGAAAAGTATCCCTTCCCATTTTTAATCTATTTTAATTTAATTTTTAATTTCTCGATCTGATGATCAAGATGAGCATAGCACAGAGACTGGCCTTGGCAGTCTGGTCCAATCAGAGCATGACGAATCCTCCGGCTCTGGTGATTGGTCCACGGATGGGCGCACAGCCCAGTCGCACCGTTCAGAGCCAGGTATGCAAACTCCTGGCACAGACCACCTCCCTTCCCTGGTGGAAGGAGAGGGTGTAAGCCTGAAGCAGCCGCCACAAGGAGCACCTGCCTAAGAACAGCCCACCCGGGGAGGCAGGTCTGGCGCCCCCAGCACACAGCCCTCCTCCACCTAGCTTTGGAGAGGAACACGCAGATTCCCCAGCTCTGGGTGACTCTGCCAGTGGAACTGGATTCTGTCTTTGGGACCAACTCTAGCTTTGTTCCAAAAGGTACCCTACTGCACAGCCATTGTGGCCCCATAGAAGACGTGAGGATGGTTCTTACCCCGTGTTCTTGCAGTAGCTCTGAATGATCTCAGTGCAGTCCCTTCACCCTGAGAAGTTACACGTTCTGTATGAGAGTGTTGATGGTGGCATTTCCTGTGCACGGGCTCCCTGCAGACAGCATGAAGGCGTGGGCAGTGAGGGGCTGAACATGTGCCACCTGGAAGCCTCATCAGGGAAGGACTTGTTCCCCGATGCTGGGTGCACCATCGGTTGAGAGCCTGTGGCTGTCAGTCCCTGGGGAGAGGCCCCAGGTGCGGGGAGCAGCCTCCTGTGGGGCAGGTGCTCTGGGCCTACCTGGGTGGCCTTCAACTCCTGCTCCTCTTCCTTCCCCTCCTCCCGGAGCCGAGCCCAGGGCCCTCTGTAATATGCACTCTGCAGGCTCAATTCCTGAGCCAGCCCCTCGGAGAACCCAGGTGCTGCCACAGACTAATTCTTTCTCTAGTGGGGGGGCCAGAGAATCTGAGGGAAGGAAGGGGCGGGGTCAAGCTCTGACTCAGTGGCAAAGGGTAGGGCTATGGTTTGGGTAAGTGTCCACCAAAGGCCCATGTGTTGAAGGCTCCGTCCCCCTCCTGTGCCATTCTGGGAGGGGTGGAATCTAGGAGTGTGGCCTAGTGAAAAGAAGTGAGGTCATTAGAGGTGTGCCCCAGAAGGGGATGTTGGGACTCTTCCCCCTCCTCGCTCCTTGCTTCCTGGGTGCTGCAGGGTGAGTAGCTTCCTCTGCCATGCACGTCACCGTGTTGTGCTGCCTCACCACAGGCCCAAGAGCAACAGACCCATGTGACTATGGCTCAAAACCTCCAAAACTGTCACCCGAAATAAACCCTTCCTCTCTCCAAGTTGATTTACTCCAGATCTTTTCACACTATTGGGAAGCTGACTAACATGGACCAAATGCACAGGGGACTACGAGAGGGACAGGTCTGTCAAGGCCCCATCCCTGCTCAGGACCCTAGCGTTTAATTAGGGAGAGACTAGAGAGGCAATGAGGGGGTAAAGACAAACAGACGCACACAGGGAGAAAAAGTGGGGGTCAGGTGAGGAGCCAAGTCCTGGTGAGGCTTGACTGACTCTGAGCTAGCTCAGCAAGTTTATTATATAGGTTTCATCATCAAAAGGTTAGTTGTGGGAAAGTTTCAGCAAAGCAGGCATTCTGAAGGATGCAGGACAGGTGAGACCTTAGGGTCAGCTTGGTTTGCTCAGAATTCCCTACCCCTGGGAGAAGGTGCTGAACTCAAGGCCTTGACTGAAAGAGACCCGTGTCTTCACGCGTAGCCACCCCTGGTCAGTGTGACCATAACCACTGGGGCATCTTGACCTGCACCTTGGCACAGGCAGCTCCCAGTGCAAATGCCACCATGAGAGTCAGACAGGCCATGATTTAGATCGCTGCTATCCACAAAGGTCCAAGAGGTGCCACCCACCCCGCCTCCAAGTAGAGCCCAAGCTAAGCAACGTCAGGATCCGATACTGACTCTAACGTGTTCCTCTTTTACTATGTTGCCCTTGAACCTCAGGAGAGTCTCTTGAACCCAACATCTTCAAATTGATTGACTTGTGATGCTTCCGATCCATATTTGAACAAGAATTTAAAGGTTCATCTGCCCAGGAGAAGAGCTCAACCCTGGCCAGAGGTGGTGGGAGAAGGTTGGAGCAGCATCCAGAGAGGAAAGACCTCACAGCGGGACAGCTGCCAGCCCTGAGGCAGGGTACCAGCTTCCTGTGGTCTGATCCCAAAGGTCTCAGGCCAAGGAAGTGCAGCATTGAGGAAGGAGAAACTTTCCCAAAGACTGGGATTTGGAGACATTTAAGTGAACTCAGACCCAGGAGGAAGATGGCCAAGGGGTGGGAAGGAAACCAAGGCTACCTGAGGAAGGGGCACTCCCGGCAGGAGGCCAGCTGGGCTCTGTGTCACAGGGAGGACAGGAGAGGCCATCTCCTTGGCAGCTTGGGCACAGCACAGGGCCTAGAGGACCATCCAGAGGGTTAGACCAAGGCTAGAGGTTGGGGCCTGGACCCAGCAGGCCTGGGACTCACTCTGCCCCCAGGGGAGGTGTCCACTGGGGTGACGGCGTTGGGGACTGCTGTGGTTCCAGTGATGGTGTCCCCTCCAGAAAGTCACGTTGAAACTCAATTCTGAGTCATGCAGTGCCGAGGTGAATGAGATCAGGTGCTTATCCGAGAGCTTGACGGAGGGAGTTTGCCCCTTTGTGCCCTCAGCCTCCTGCCACAGGACACAGCATGAAAGATGCCATCTTGTAAGCAGAGAGCCGCCCTCACCGATGCCAGCTCCTTGACTTTGGACTTCCCAGCCTCCAGAACTGTAATAAACTCCTGTTCTTTATAAACGATGCTGTCTGTGGTATTATGTCATAGCAGCACAAATGGACTGAGACAGGGTGAAGGACTTGGGCACCCTAAAGGAAAGGGCTGGGCTATCATTTCTTCAGTTCAAGCCTAACCCAAAGGCTGCAGACCGAGAGTGGCACCTGGACCAGACTTAAGCGCCCCAGCCTTTCTGTGACCCAGGTGCCTGGGCTAGCCTCCCAGCCCCTCGGGACAGAGCACCTTGCTGAACACTGAGAATCTTCAACAAAATTAAGTCAGGGATTTTTCAAGCATGTGATGGAACCCTCACATCAGCCTAGCCGAGCGGAGGTGGAGGTGAGGGTCCCCATTTCCCAGGTGGGAACACTGAGACGCAGCGACACCAGCCGGGTGCCAAGATCACTCACAGTGCACGGGGCATTGCTGGAGCTCCCGCCCACCCCGTCCCCCGCCTGCAGCCCCCGCTTGCGTCTTTTCCGTGAGCTCCCGTTAAGGCTGTGAGCGGAGTCAGCCCACTTGCTGAACGCAGCGGAGGCCGTGCCCTGTGAGCGACGGCCCCCATCACATTTTCCTATTTGGCCACTTCCCTCTCCAGGGAGCCAGTGAGGCCCTGGGGCTCTCATTGCAGCGTTTCCCAGATGAAAGGGCCCAGCCAGGAGCTTGCAGACGGGAGCCTGGGGCAGACAGCAGGAGGAGGGGTGGGAGAGGGAGTTCAGGGGACAGCTTCGGAAGCCCCCTCCTCTCCCTGCCAGCCCGTCCTGGGCTCTGACTTCATCTGGGGAGAGACTAGGCCGGAGGAGTGGCTGAGGCCTGTTTGTGGAGGCATGGGGGGTGGGGCACACGCAGACTCTCTCTGCTGTCATAACCACCACCCCGTGTGGGCCACAGGCTGCTCTTCCTTTTGGAGAGAGCCCAACTTCAGAGGTCAAGGAACTTGTCCAAGGCCACCAATCTACCTGGAATAAAAACCCCTCCTCCTCTAATCCAGGGCCTGCAAGTCCGCCAACCCCACCGGCAGTTTGGCAGACCAGGAAGGCCCCTGGGCTCTTAGCTCATGAGGAGATGCGCACAGTGACCTGGGGCTGAGCCACGTTTAGTTTGCCAAGAACCCCTGGGTCTCGTAAGGCAAGAAAAGTTGACAGTGGCCCTTCGCTCCGTGCTCTGTGTGGAGGAGCCCCAGCAGGAAGGGCAGCTCTGGCCGGGGCGCAGCCAGCCCCACCCGGATCTCCAGTGGCAGAGCTGTGGCCTATGCCACACCCGGCCCCGTCTGGCAGCCCTCAACTCCAGGGGACTTGCCGGGCATGTTTGATGAGTGACAGAGGATTGCTTGGCTGATGCCCTGTGGGTCCCCGAGCTCCCGGGCCAGGCACGGAGTCCCTGTGCACGTGTCTGCACAGCGGGCCTCACACAAGTGGTGTCGAAAGAGAAGACTCCGGGGCCGCGTTGCCTGAGACCTGTGCCCAAGCAGGTGGCTCTGGTGCCACTGCCACGTCCCTTCCCTAGTGACACAGTGGTCTGTCCCGGCTTGGCTTCCCTGAAGTTGGAGTTGAAACCACCAAGTCCAGACAGATCTGAAAGGGGCCTGGTTTCCCTGACTGAGCTGCAGGTCTCCCAGGAGCAGGAGCTGAGATCGGATCCGCAATCCAATTTCCTGGTGACGGGAGAGCAAGATCAGCCCAGCTCCCCTGAGGATGACCAGGGCCTCGGAGCCGGGGCCTCGGAGCCGGAGCCGGGGAGAGGGCAGAAGGTCTGACCTTTGCTCTTGAAGGGCCCTGGCGATACGCTGGCCACTAGAGCTGCCTTCAGGACGCTTCCACCAACTCCTCTGAGAAAGCAGAGGTGCCAGTGCGGTTTCTGCCTCTGATGGACCAGGCAGGGCTGCTGACTTTCTATGGCCGCTGTAATGAGTCACCTTCAGCTGGGTGGCTCAGAAAACCAGAAAGGTCCACGTCCCGTGTCTGGGTGTTGTCAGGGCTGTGCCCCCAGAGCTCCAGGGGCGCCTCCCTCTTTCCAGCTTCTGGGGCTGCTGGTGCTCCTTGGTTTAAGGCTGGGTCACTCCAGCCTCCTCCTCTTCGCACAATTCCTTGTGTGTGTGTGTGAGTGTGTGTGTGTGAGTGTGTGTGTGTGAGCATGTGTGTGAGTGTGTGAGTGTGAATGTGAGTGTGTGTGTGTGAGTGTGTGAGTGTGAGCATGTGTGTGTGTGAGTGTGAGTGTGAGTGTGTGATTGTGTGTGTGAGCATGTGTGTGAGTGTGAGTGTGTGTGAGCGTGTGTGTGAGCCTGTGTGTGTGTGAGTGTGTGTGTGTGTGAGTGTGTGAGTGTGTGATTGTGTGTGTGTGAGCGTGTGTGGTCTCCCTCTACTTCTCTCATAAGACACATGTGCCGGCATCAGGACACTTGAGGACACCTCCCCATCCCAAGACCTTTGGCTTAAGCACATCTGCAAAGCTCATTTTCATAATAATGACCACACACAGGCCTGGGATTCGGGCCTGACATCTTTGGGTGGCCGTTAAGAAAGGGCTGAGTTCTCTCTGGAGGATCAGGGCAGGCTGGACCATGAAGGGGCCTCCGAGCTGGGTCTCGGGGGAGGGAGGGGGTTGCGAGAGGAGGGCACTGGCCAGGGGAAGGTAGAGGCCCGGGTTGGTAGTTGGAATGTCGAAGTCCTCCGGGGCTGCCAGCAGGCTGGCTGGGGGGGAGGACACACTGCTGAAGAGGGATCTGCAGGAGCAGACGGAGCGCTTTGCCGGGGTCCTGCCCCGGCTGGGAAGCCGAGCCCCCGCCTCCAGCTCCTCACAGGACGCTTTCGGCTGCACCGACCTCCTGCGTCATTCTGCTCCTGGACGCGCCTTCCCCAGAGACCGCTTTCTCCCAGCCCAGACTCCAGCCTGCCATCCACGCTCATGGGTCCTACACCGGTTCCCAGTATTTTCCCCATGGGTGATCAGGGACAAGCAGCAGGCGCCTGCCTGAGCGTGGAACCCTGGGCCAAGGCTGCAGGTGTGCCCTGGCGCCACTCTTCCCAGCGGGGTGATGCGCTGGGTGCACCATCGCCTGGTCCCAGCCCTCCCGTCGCCCTCGCCAGGGCTCTCCTCTGCGCCAGGCTGCCTCCTGCCCCTGGACTGGGCCACCTGGTTTGCTCTGACTGACAGCATTAGGTGGAGAGCGGAGGGATGGGGCTTCGCTCAGAACCTGCTGCCTGCTCTCCTGTGCTCCTGCGGCCACTAGTGAGAGGTACGTGCGGGATGGCCTGCAGGCCCCAGAGAGGGGAAAGACATGCACAGCCAAGTCTGGGTTGGCCACGGACACATGGCTGAGAACGGCAGGATCGCCTCACTGAGCCCAGCCTGGGTCAGAGCTGTCACTCAACCAGCCACCTGTGCAAAACAGGTGGTTGTGTTAAGCCACTGACCTTTGGGACTGGCTTTTTTATGTGGCTATAGCTAATTGACACAGGTGACTTTGGGGAAGTTACTTAATCTATCTGTGCCTCATTTTCCATTTGTAATTTAGGAATTAATAGTCCCTGCTTCATGAGATTTTCATGAGCATCAGATCAGTTAACTTTTGTTAACTTACAAAGGCTCCTGGCCCTTAGCAAGCTCTAAGTAAGTACATGTTCAATAAAATATACACCTTTTTGTTTGTTGGAATAATATCCATCCTTCCCATATGATTCCATGGGGTTCCATCAATACCTGCTATCTACTAATGTCCCCAGAGACTAATTCAATGCCTGGCCCATAGGATTTGAAACTGGACTTTCTTACCCACTCCTAACACTTTTCTGGATCATAAAGTTAAATATGGAATTTTATTTTTTTTTACAAAATCCACCCTTTAATGAACATTTACTAATTTTTCTGCACAGGGTGAAGTAACTTTTATACATCAGAAGTAGCAGGAATTGCTAAAGATAAGGAAACTGAGGCCGACGGAGCTAAGGAACTTGCCTGCAGATGCATAGCTGGGAAATGGCAGAACTAAGATTTGATCTCAAACTTGAGACCTGAGCTCCCAGGTCCCTCCCTTCAACCCTCTGTGTGTCCCTGTTTATTGGTGGCAAGACAATACTAACATTAGGGAAGGCAATGGGAGGGGTGGCGGGTGCCAAGGAAGGGCTCAGGTCCCCTATCCGGCAGTGGGCCCTCAGAATGGAATCTTTAGTGAGCAGATTCAGTTCCCTGCGGCCGGAGGGGCTGGCGGATGCTGGCTGCAGGAGGAGGCCCAGCGTCAGCAGGTCCTCAGAGGTGCGGCCTGGCCTGGCGGCCCCTCGGCTCACCAGCTTGCTCCTTCTGGAGGTGGTTTATTGGAGGTGGTTCCCCGAAGGCCCTTCCTGAGCAGAGCATGAAGGCGGCAGAGATGCTGATGTGGGGTTTTCTTCCTCGGGCAGGCGTTGGGAGGGACAGGAAGCCCATCTGAGTCAGCAGGTGTGGGCATCCAGGAGCTCTGGGGCCGAGGTGCCCAGAGCTGCTGAGACAGGCCATCGGGGTCTCTGCCTTGGTGGACCCCCAGGGGTACCAAAGCAGGAAATTCCCTTCCTGTGGCTTCCTGCCTCCCTCAGCAGCCCTTTGCCACCCACGGAGACCTTCACGTTCTCCCCCGATCCCTCCTGGGGCCCTCCAAGGAGGCGAGGCTGAGGCCCGGGAGCCCAGCTCCAGAGTCTAGGAGTCCAGTGCCAGATGCAGCCTGCCCTGAGCAGACCGTGACACACTCAGCGTCTCTGAGCCTCGTTTCCCGGTGTGGAAATCAAGGTCTCCGGCTGCTCTGGGGACCATGGCTCGGTGGCCGCCTCCCACGTCCTGGGCCCAGGACAATGGGCTCCTTATCACTACCTTAAGAAACCACCAGAGACTGCAGGGTAGACGGACTCCTCGTTCCACAGATGAAGACATGGAGCTCAGAGAGACTGAAGGGAAGTTGCTTAGAGTTGCCGCAGGTTGGACCCTCAGGCCTCCAGAGGCAGCCACTTTCCTCTCCCCTCCATAGACCCCCGATTTTATCCAAGGAGCCCTCTGTCTCCACAGGGGCGACCACATCCCTGGATCCAGGGCTTGGTCTCATTATCTCCAACAGCAACACATGGCACTCGGGGGCAAGGCCATCCGTCCAAGTGGCTTGTGTGGGGTCCTCTGAGCAGATGCTCTTGCTCAGCCTGACCCCGTTTTCTCTGGGCAGCCATCTAATGCACTTGAGGAGAAACAGCCTTTGCATGGCGTCAATGTTGAGCAGAAAGAAGGAAGAGCCTGAGTCTCTGGTGACTTTATCAAGTCTTGAACCAACCCCTCCTGAAGCCTACCTTCCTCTAGACTTTCTGTGCAGTCAGATCAATGAGCATTTAATGATAAAGATTTTTCTCTTTTATCAAGTAATTTAACAAATGTTTATTTAATGACTACTAAGTATGTAAATAATTAATATACAGGATTTCATTTTATTCTCATTATAGCCTCAGATAGGTTAAGCAACAGAAGGAAAGGTCACAAGCTATTACATGGCAGAAACTGACTTGAAACATGAATCTCTCCGAGTTCAGAACCACATTGTAACATTGCATGCCACTCCAAAACCTATGACCTTCAAGCTTTAGCTCCAGCCCAGGAAGATCATTGCAACCTATAATACCAGACCAGTTTCAATCATAGCTTTACCTTCCCTATATACACCCTAAAAAAGTTGTGATTAATACACCAGGACCTATCAGGAGAACTCATCTTTTATCATGAGATCAGGTGAGAAAGGCCAACTGAGAATTCAGAGATGGAGCAGGGCTACTTCTCCCATTTCCTTGGAGAAGGGGGAGGGGCTCCCAATGGCTCCTTCCTTGACAAAAGGGTGGACTCTTGCCCAGCCCGCCTCTACCCGTCCCATCTCATCCTTGGGGAACTACATTCATCAGTGCAAATTCATTGAGCACCTCTGACATATCAATCCCAGTTCTAAGTGCCAAGGAGAAAAGAGGGAAGCAGGTCCCCTGCCAGGACACGCAGGTGCTGGTGGGAGCACCTTGGGCACCATGTTTTCTGGGCACACAGGACTCCTGGCTCTCCAGCCCTGTCCTGTTCTCGCCCGTCGTGCTGTTTTTCAGCAGAGCATCTCAGGGGACAAAGAAGACTGGAATATACCTTTAAAAATTAAGAAATTATGCAGGCCAAATGATATCGCTAATAAGTGGATGATGACACATAATGGGGGGTGGGAGGGGTTAGGATTAGGGTTAGAGTTAGGGTTAGGGAGGGGGGCAAGAATGGAGGAAGGAAGGACTGTATAGAGGGAAAAGAGGGGTGGGAGGGGTGGGGGGAAAGGGAAAAAAATAACAGAATGAATCAAACAAAAACAAAAAAAAAAAGAAATTATGCAACATAGTTACTAAACTTAGGCTATATTTTAAATGTACACATTTACCAACAATTCAAGAAAAATAAGTTTGGATACACAACATGACATTCAACTGTACTCTTCATAAAACCGTAATTTATTAAAAGTTTATTTATTCTCTTTTTCTACCACTCCAGCTTAAAGTCGTATTCATCATTAAGAGCGTGGACCTGGCACGTGAATAGAAGAGCAGATCAGTGTCACAGAAAGAGGCCAAACTACATACTGGAACTTAGGACAGGCACTGGTGAGTTTTTGCAGAGTGAAAGTTTGTAATTTTCAGGAAATTCAGCATATGAATTTTCCCTTTATGAATCATGATTTTGGTGTCAGGTCTAAGAGCTCTCCCTTCCCTAGATCCTGAAGATATTCTCCTGTATTTTGTCCCCTAAATTTCTATAGCTTTACATTTAAATCCTTAATCCATTTGGAGTTCAGTTTTGGACAGGATGTGAGACAGGTCAAGGTTCACTTATTGGCCTCTGGCTATCCCACCGTTCCAGCTCTATTGGTTGTGAAGGCTACTGTGTCTTTCTTGAAAGAAAGGAGGGAGGTCAACATCTGTCCCTGAAGCGCCCCTTTCCATCCCCCAGAACCAAGCCAAGTCAGGGGAGTAGGGGAGCAGTGTCACCTAATCTTAAGGTTCGGGACCCCAATGCCCAGGAAAGTATTATCTTGAAGGGTTCCTTGCCCCTCTGTGTCTCCCTCCCTCTCATGCCAATCACTGTAGCTAGATAGTAAGTTCAAATTAAGTATATTGTTTCTTTTTTCTTTTTTCATTAATTTTTTATTTGTTCTAATTAGTTGACAGTAGAATGCATTTATACATTCTGATGGATCATACAGGAATGGAGTGTAATTTTTCATTTTTCTGATTGTACATATTGTAGGATCACACAATTTTTTTTTTCAGAATTGTTTTAGTTATTTTTTCCTTTGTCTCATGTGTATGTGGGGGGGATTCATGGAGATTGAACCCAGGGGTGCTCTACCACTGAACTGCATCCCCAACCTTTTTTTTTTATTTTGAGACAGGCTCTCACTAAAATGCCAAGACTGTCCTCAAACTTGTGATCCTCCTGCCTCAACCTTCTGAGTCACTGGGGTTACAGGTGTGTGCCACCTGCCCAGCTTAGTTTCTTTGTCTTTCCATGATTGGAATTGCACTAAACCTGCCTATCAGTTTGGGAAAAATTAGCATCTTTACTATGTTGAGTCTTTCAATCTATGAACATGGTACATCTCTCCATTTATTTAGATCTTCTTTAATTTCTTCAATCAGTGTATTGCCGTTTTCAGCATACACATTCTATACACATGTTTCTAGGTTTACCCCTAAGTATTTCTTTTATTAAATGATTGTAAATGCAGTGACCACTTGTTCATTGCTAGTTTATAGAAATGTAATTAATTTTCTTTGTTTATCTTCAATCCTGTTTTTTTCTTCCTTCCAGATATCCCTAAATTTCTTCTTCTGTAGCTTCCTTTCTGTTTAGAGAAATTTCCTTAGTCATTATTTATGGAAGACCTGCTGATGACAAATTCTTTGAATTTCTACTCATTTGAAAACATATTTATTTCCTTTTATAAAAGGATATTTCCACTGGATATAGACTTCTGGGCAGACAGTTCACTTTTCTCAGCACTTGAAAATACTGTGCCACTTCCCTCTGGCCTCCATAATTTCTGATGACAAATCCACTGTCATTCTAGTTGCTTTTCTCTATAGGTAAGGTAGTTTTTCCCCGCCTGCTTTTAAGAATTTTTGTTTGTAAAAGTCCAGGAATTTAATTATGACATGTCTTTGAGTTTGAGTTTGATTTCTATGAAATCATGTCTATGATTTCTTTGAGTTTTTCCTGTTTGAGATTTGCTCAGCTTTGGAATTTGTAGGCTCATTTGTCTTGCCAAATATGGGGAGTTTTCAGCTGATAAAAAAAATACATTTGTAATTTTATTCTTTTTCTCCTTTTTTGGGGGGTGGACTTCAATGATACAAATGTCAGATCTTTCATTGTGGTTCTATTGGTCCCTGAGCCTCTGTTTGTGTTCCTACAGTCAATTTCTCCTCTGGCGTTCAGGCTGGTAATTCCTCTTTTGCTGATTTCCAGTTCATTGCTTGTTCTTCTGTTCCCTTTGTTTTGATTTTCAGCCCACCCATAGTTATTTTATTTTGGTTGTATTTTTCAATTCAAAATTTTCTGTTTGATTCTTTCTTTATATATTTTAATTTTCCTAAGACTTTATATCTTTGAATTTTCCTAAGACTCTTTCCTGAGACTTTCTATTTTTTATTTGTTTCAAGAATGTTCATCACTTTTGTCGAATCACTTTCATAACAATGCTTTAAAAGCTTTGTCCCAGTTCTAACATCTCTGTCATCCCCATCTTTTCTCCTCCAGTTTGTAATCTTTCTGGCTTATGGTACAACGCGTGAATTTTTATGGTGACCTGGATGCTTGTGTTATACAGTGAGACTACAGGACCTATTTAAAGCTAGTGATATTGCTGAAGCAGGGGAGGGGAACTCGTTACCTTTGGGTAGAGGTAGAGTCTCAATTCCACGTTTGGCCTGTGCTACCCTTGAGCATTACGCTGGAGGACTGGAAGTCCAGGATCCCCACATGGCTGTATGGACACTGTGGGGAAGAGAGCCTCCTTGACAGGGGTTGTGTTCCTAGCTTCTGACTTGGTCACCTCTGATGCCAGCAGGAAGTGTTGGGGTGCCTTGTTATGACACCACAAGGCTAAAAACCTTGGCTCTGCACTCAGCACTTACAGGCCTAAGTGAGGATAAGACTTTCAGAACTTTCTCTGCCGGGTCTGGCTAAAGTGGAGCGATGATTATCTGACTGTCTTCCTGGACTGGTTCTTTCAAGGTTTTGATTAGAGAAGACAGGTGTGTGTGTGTGTGTGTGTGCGCACATGTGTGTGTGCGTGTCCTCACTGTGTGCTGCTACTGGTGTTGCTGGGGTACTGGCTTCTTCAGGTCCCTTCTGGGATACATGAGGCTGAACAAGACCCCAAGGAACTCACCACCATGCTACTCACTGGGTCATGAGGCCTCCAGCCCATGGGTCACACCCCTGCCTGTGTCTTATACAGAATGGCTCAGGCGTCTGCAGCACCTAACAGGACCAGGAGGGACAAGCACGTCTGCTCCTTCTCAGAAGTGTGTGCTCAAACACAGAATGAAAGAAGACAAGGAGTCGAACAGAGTTAGTGTGACCGTGTGTTTACGTGTGTGTGGATGGATGTGTGTATACGTGTGTGTGTGTGTGTGGCTGTGTGTATACGTGTGTGTGTGTGGTTGTGTGTGCATGTGTATACGTGTGTGTGTGTGGTTGTGTGTGCATGTATGGCTGTATGTGTGCATGTGTGGCTATATGTGTGGCTGTATGTGTGTGTGTGTATGTGTGTGTGTGTGTGTGTGTGGCTGTGTGTGTGTGTGTGGTTGTATGTGTGTGTGTATGTGTGTGCATGTGGCTGTATGTGTGGCTGTATGTGTGTGTGTGTGACTGTATGTGTGTGTGTGTGTGTGTGTGTGTGTGTGAACACACCCTTTCTGAATGGTGAAGCACAGAACAAGGGCGACATGCTTGCCACCGGGACTTGGGTGAGGGAGGAAACAAAGCTGAGCTTCCCTTCATGTCCTTCAGTCACCCCTCAGGTGTGAGCCCTGTGTTTGTCACATACTCCAAAGAGAGAGAATATGAGTCCTGAGCCAGCGCGACGCACACTTTCACTTTCCCCACGAAGGTCTCTGCACCGTAGCCCAATCTTGAGTTGCGGGATGAATTGCGTCCCTCCCCAAATTCATGTCAGAGCTGACCTCCCGGTGACTTGGAATGTGACACTATTTGGAGACAGGGTGGAGAAGTGAACTCGAGGCCATTCGAGTGGGCCCCAATCCAGTCTGACTGGTGTCCTTATACGAAAGAGAGGTTAGGACGCAGACATACACAGAGGGGAGATCTTGTGAGGACACCAGGAGAAGCTGGCCGTCTGCTGGCACCTCGACCTCAGACCTCCAGCCTCCGGGGCTGCAAGGAAACACATGCCTGCTGTTCCAGTCGCTCGGAATGCGGCTGCTGCTGCGGTAGCCCGCTAACCCCGACTCCAACCCCACAGGGAGGCGACACTGAAGGTGTGACACTGGGACCTGTGAGGCCTGAGACAGAGGACCCTCTGGCCACTGTGGTCCAAGTCTGTGGTGGGGATGGCGCCCAGGCTGACCTCTGGGGGGACCCAGCCTGTGCTCCCTGAGGGGAGCGCCAACCGGAATCCAGATTTTCTACTATGGCAACTGAAGTTTGGGGAACATTCCAGATGCAGCTCCACCAATAAACACTGCCCCTGGCCTCACCGGGCTCCTGCGTGTGTTCTCCGTCAGTGCAGGAGAGGAGGAGGCTAATCTGCTCCTCGGCTCCCGGTAAGAGCAGCTCTGCAGGGTTCGCGTGCAGGTGCTTTGAAGAGCACCATCCCATGCGTCATGTGGGGCTCTTATAGAAAGTCCCTGGGGACTCATACGCTCTGGTCCCCAGATCACCCGTCACAGCCTGCGCCTCCTCTGGAAACCTCAGCGTCCGCCCTGCTCCTTGCCTGGCCTCTTTCTGCTTGGTGGAAGGCAGGCCACTGGGTCATCAGTTACAGAAATGGCCTTTCTGTGATCTTCTGCTCCCCTGCCATATTTTTATGGGTTTCTTGTTGGCTGGTTTAATCTGCCCCTTTTCTTCTTTTCCTTGTTGGAGTTGTTTTCGATTATTTTACACGTTTCTGTTGCAAATCCCTCAGCATTGGCAATGTGCATTTATAACTGATGTGCACGTACAGAAGAGAAGATCCACACAGTCCCCTGCCTGATAGTAATGGTGGCATCAAGTACAAGGATGAGGAATGCTCGTTGAACATTTGTTATGTGTGGAGGACTCTGGGGTACACTTGTCATGCACCCTCACTTGATCTTGGGATGATATTATTGTCCTCAGTTCCCAAAGAAACCAAGGCTCTGTGGGGTTAAGACCATGGCCACAGCTCACCTAACTAACCAGCAGCTGAGTGTGGAGTCCACAGCCCCTTCCCTGACCGCTGAGGAGGAGAGGCATGTGGCTCCCTCTGTCCATGGAAGATACTCACCACATGATGGCCAAACATGGGCTCTGCAAGACAGGGCTTTTGCTCCATTTGCTTATGGTCTGACACAGAGTGAGAAGTCACTAGTGTTTGTGCAGGTGACAAATGAATGAATGGGTGATGAGTGAGGAGAATCAGAGCTTGGGGGAGATCGAAGAAGGGAAAAGAATCTTCACTAGTTCTCTCTGATCCTGGTAGAATCCAGAACTCTAGACCGGTGGCCAAGGTTTGCTCCAGGGACAGCCAGGATGGCAGAAGTCACTTATGACTCAATCCATATCTCAGGAGGCATTGCCAGGGGCTGGTGGCGGGGCACCACAAGGGAGAGGGAGCAGAGGAACCCCCAGGCCCCTCTGCTTTGTGGCCTTGAGGGCAGGGACCAAGAACTCTTCCCGAGAAGACTGCCTCCGGTCGGAGGTTCTTCTTGGATGGACGGGTCTGTGAGTGGCAGATCCCTCACTGTGACCATGTGCCTCCCAGGGGTGTTGGAGGTGGGGACGTGGGGGGCCAGATGGCTGAGTGAGGGCTGTGTGCATTTTCAGGGAAGGCGCTCAGAATCACTAAAGGGGAGCCTGTTCTATGAAACTGATCAGAGTGACAGGCACACACGGAAAATGGCAAAGTGGGCCGGCGCCAAAGCAGGTGATGTGGGGCTGCCTCCATGGCTGAGCCCTGAACCCGCTCTGCCCCCCAAGTCAGATGAGTGCACAGCCTAACGGCACCACGTCTCTCGGGAGGCCCCTTGGGATAAAGCCACTTGGCGGTTGTAATTTCACCAGGGTCCCTTCCTCTGTCATGCTGTGCTGCGGGACTCTCTCCAGGGCGCCGGAGAGATGAGGAGATGCGCCCCTGCCAGCCTCCGCTCGCCAGCTTCCAGGTTCCAAGCCGCCTGGAGAAGCCACAGAACTTGGTTCACAGAGGCGCAAACAGAGCCGCAGGGCGAGGGAGTCACTCAGAGAGGTCGCGCTGGCTGTGGTCCAGCTCCCGAGGCCGCTGGAGCTGGAGTGGAAGGAGCGCAAGCTGCGACCCGGGCCGCATCTGCACCAGCTCTTGCCAGGCGGGGCTCCAGAGGAGCGGCTGCCGCTGGGGAGCAGTCCCGTGGGCGTGGCTGCACGGAGCCCTGGCTGGACACATGATTTAGAGCCTAGCGCTACAATGATGTTCTGGGGTGACCTGCGTTACCAGAGAGAAGCCATCCAGCGGGGGTGCAGCCATGAGAGTGGGATTTACTCTCCCTAACTCCATCAGCTACCTCCCCATTATCTGTTAGGGATGACTGATGGTTTTCAGTCCCCTGCAGAGCACCATGGAAACATCCCCACTCATACTCCCTCCCAAAAGTCCTTCCGGATCTGCCCAACTCCCCTCTCTGACTTTCCCTAGCCTGCAGACCACTAGTCTTCCCACCCAGTCAGCAGCACCTTACCCGCAACCGCATGAAAACTCCTACTCATTTGTCAAAACCCAGTCAAAATATTCTCTCTTCAGGAAAGGCTTTCAAGATCTCCCTGGACATGGAGCCTGGCTGCTTCCTCTTGGGTGCTTGAGAGCAGGTAACAAGAGAATGTAAGCTCCCCTGAGCAGGCAGTTTGTTTTATTCTGAGTTGAGTCCTGGATCCTAGGGGACAGGAGCACTCTAAAGATTTGTTGAATCAATGAGTGAATGGACGCCGTGTGCTGAGCCCAGTCTCTGGAGAGTCCCCCAGTGCAGCCAGCTCTTCAATATAGGGATTATGTCTCATTTGTCCCATGTGCTTGGGGATGGCAGGGAGAAGAGGGTTTGTCCTTGGCCTCTGGGACTGGCAAGGACAAGGTTTTAGGGACACAGGTCTAGTGGCAATGACATGAAGCCAGGCACATTCCCCTGAAGAACAAAGAGGCATTTTCCAGCTCCTGGACCAGCTGACTGCAGCCACTTTCAAGACAGCTCAGGAAACAGGCTTGACAAGCCATTCTGCAGGATGTGGGTCCCCAGGTTCCAGAAACAAAGGCTGTTAAATGTCCTGGGGAACACAGAACCAGAGCAGGGGGGTCACCTGGTCCTGCGTCTGGGTTACAGGTTAGGAAACAGATCCAGAGAGGGTCTGCCAGGTCCTGCAGCCAGGTGGCCACAGAGCTGTCAGGTGTCATTTGTCTGCTGTTTCTAGTTGGAAAGTTAATGCTTCCTATTTGGTCCCAGCACACAGAAAGTGGAAGGGCCCTCAGAGACCCATCAGCCCAAATGTGCTGTCACGGAGATGAAAACTGAAGCTCACTTACCAGAGGGGCCGGGAGACAGAGGAGGGAATAGACAGAGGTGTGCCAGACGCAGCCCCCAAGGGCCATGCTGGGAATTTAAATGGACACTTTCCATCTTGTAGTTAGGAAGGGCTTCCTGACACAGGTGACATTTGAGCCGAGATCTGAGTGACAAGAAGGCCCTAGCCAGCTGATGATCTGTGGGAAGAACGGGGTGAAATAAAGAATCAGTGCAAAGACCTTGGAGTGGAGTCAGGACTATTGTCACCGACTGAAGGAGAAACACCCATGGTGACTCCATGCAGTGCCTGGTCTTGGGACAGGTCCCCTAGAAATGGGGCCTGAGAGAGAAATGTGGGTGGGCCAGTTAGAGGGCAGCTCTCAGGAGAACCGGGAAGGAGTGAGGAAGATGGAACACGCCAGGGAGGAGATGGGCCCAGGCGTTGCTCGGGAGGGCTCTCGTGTCCTGATGCCACAGGGCTGTCACCTCAAGCTGCACCACAGAGGCTGTCCTGGCAGTGGCTGGGCGGTTACACCCACGTCAACCAGTCACAGGTGGCGGTGCATCCAGGTATCCTCGGCAAAGCAGAGCCCACAAGTCAGGGGTCCCGCCCCCTGAAGGATACAAGCAAGAGCCGTTCGCCTCTCTTGGGGTAATCGTGTGGTTCTCGTCCTCATGTCTATTGATGTGATGAATTGCATTTTAACCCCGCGTCCCTGGGATGAACCCCACTCGATCGTGGTGCACTATCTTTTTAATACATTTAATTCTCAGTATTTTACTGAGAATTGTTGCATCTATGTTCATCAGGGATATTGGTCTGAAGTTTTCTTTCCTCAATGTGTCTTTGTCTGGTTTTGGTATCAGGGTGCTACTAGCTTCACAGAGTAAGTTTGGAAGGGTTCCCTCCTTTTCTATTTTATGGAGTACTTTGAGGAGGATTGGTGTGAGTTCTTCTTCAAAGGTCTGGGAGAAATGGCTGAGAATCTGTCTGGTCCTGGGCTTCTCTTTGTTGGTAGTCTTTTGATGGTGTCTTCAATTTCATTGTTTGAAACTGATCTGTTTAAATTTTCTGTCTTCCTGATTCGATTTGGGTAGGTCGCATGTCTCTAGAAATTTGTCAATGTCTTCAAGATTTTCTATTTTATTGGAGTATAGATTTTCAAAGTAGTTTCTGATTATCGTCTGTATTTCAGTACCTTTGTTACTTTTATTACTTCTGTTGGATTTTTAAAGAGTCTAACCAGGAAATGTACCTATCAATTCTACTGTTCTGTGTGGTTTTTTATTATTAATTTTGTGGGTTAAAATTATTTTTCTTTTTTTTTTCTCTGAGCACAGTTTGTGAACATGATCTGAGCTGAATGAATAAATCATTTATTTTATATAAAAAAAGAAAAAAGAGCCATTAGTAGCCGACACCGGCAGCAGCTGGCAGGGGGTCCCGTAGAGTCTGGGTGGGACACCCACATGCTCAGCATGCCTATTACCCACCTGAACCCAATCAGGGTAATTTCTGCCCCACTGTCCATTCGATATCTCCGATTGCCCTGTGTGGAGGGGGGCACTATTTTGCAGACTAAAGTACTGGGGCGTAGAGAGGCTAAGGCCCTTGCCAGCCCTCTCTGCCAGGAAGTTGGAGGGCGGGGCCTCAGACCAATGTTCTCTGGTCCTACAAGTGCTCTGCCTGCCGGCTTGGACTGCAGACCCCGTCCATATTTGAAGACTGAGTCAGCGGGCAGATGAGAGATAGGCGCTGTTAGTTTCACATCTTGCTACGCAGTAGCAATTCATAGGCAGGGATGTCACCTGCCCCCTAGAGAAGAGTGATTCCTGGAACTCAGTGACCGGGGAACCCTCCCTTGAGCGTCTGCTCTGCTCCCTGGGATGAGCTCGCCTGGCAGATGCAACACTGGGCTTCTTCTCTGAAGGCCTGAGAGTTAGCTCTGCAGGGACCTGAGGGGACTCAGGCTCTGAGGCTTGTGGCCTAAATGCTACTAAAGCTCAAGGTTACAACCATGCAGCTGCTCTTCCCGCTACAGGTGCTGGCCTGCCCAGGCTGGGGATCCCCGGAAGTGTACCTTGCAACGTACCTTCCTGCTGCCCCCCCAGGCCTGGTGAGCAGGGAGTTCACACCAGAGAGCTCTTACCTCAGTCATTTCTCATAAACATCTTCCAAAAATATATAATGTGCTGCATAAAATTAACTCTCATCTCAAAGAGCCAGGGAGTCGTTCTGAGTATCATTAATCATTTGGGGGCTCAATTTAGTATTTTGTTCCAGAAGTAGATGCTGCTTGCCCTTATTTCTGCCTGTTTGGGGTCAAATTGTGTCTTGCCTAATTCGAATATTGAATCCTAACCCCTAGCACCTCAGAATGTTACTTTTAGAAAAAGGGTCCTTGCAGGTATGATTAGTAAAGATGAAGCCATAGTGGAGTAGGGACAGTCATTCCACCATGACTAATGTCCTTATGAAAGGGGAATTTGGACACAGCCATCCACAGAGAACCCCGGGGGAGCAGATGGCAGAGCTCATGATGATGTATCTACAAGCCAAGGAAAGTCAAAGATTGCCAGCCAACCTGAAGAAACTCAGAGAAGCCCGGGAAGATTCACCCTCATCGCCCATGAGGAACAGCCCCACCCACACCTTGACCTCAGACTTTGGCCTCTGACGCTATGAAGGTAAACTGGTTAAACCATCCAGTCTAGGAATCTCTGTTCAGCAGCCTGGCAGACAATTACACTACCCTTCCCAGTTCTAACTAGGGTTTAGTTTTTAATTTTTTTCACTGTCTTTTCTTGGCAATCTTATTCCTGAGTGTAATAGTTTCTCCCTTTACGAATGAACTCTGACACTGACAAAAATACTTACTCAAACTGGTCAGGCCTGAGTGCAGAAAGGGAGCTAAGAAGATCCCGCGCAGGCTTAATGCTTGAGTTTCAGTTTTGTCAGGAGCTTTTTGCAGCCAGACTCTGCCCCTTGCTTTCAGATTTCTGTGGTAAGAAGCCTGGGTGACCTAGAGTCAGGCCTCTGGATAACACATCTTGGTGGGAATGGACACGAGGGGTCCCAGGCTGAGCTCTTCTTCCTACACTATCTCATTAGGTCATCGTGACCAAATGGCAAGGTCGGCGTCATCAATGTCATTTATGCCTAAGGAACGAGAAGGTTAAAGAGTGAAGAAACGTCATACGGCCAGTGAAAGGCAGGCAAGACTGAAACCCAAGCCTTATGACTCCAAAGACTGATTTCTTCCCACTAGAACTCCTCGCTTCTGGTATTAACCCCACCAATGGTCATCCTTAGTTTGGTTCATTGTGTGAACAGAACTGGGAGGTGACAAAGGGGAAGGGTCATCAGCCCCAGCACTGGACTCCGGGCTGACCCACGATTCCTAAACTCTGGCCGTGTGCTGCATCCGAAATCAGGTTCTCGGATGCCAAATGCCAGTTTCACGGCGCCGTGTCCAGGGACTCCTGCCTTTGGCTCTTCACGTTCTCATTAGCCTCTTGCAGGACACGCTCTAGAGGAGGCGCGTGAGCTTCAGCACCGCCTCCCCCTTCCTGTCCTGGGACCCCTCGTGTCCATTCCCACCAAGATGTGTTATCCAGAGGCCTGACTCTAGGTCACCCAGGCTTCTTACCACAGAAATCTGAAAGCAAGGGGCAGAGTCTGGCTGCAAAAAGCTCCTGACAAAACTGTCACTTCCTTGGGATGGAGGCGTCAACTCTCCGTCTGCTCTGCTTCACAGACACCACCTCCTCGGCGCCAGGCCGTCTGCACGCAGCCCTGGGCCTGCTGGCTGCTCTTCTGGGGATGGGAAAGTCCACCCAGGCCAGCTTGTCCTCCCGTGTGTACAGTTGAGTCCACAGACTCTCACGAAGGCCCTTTCTGGGTTCCCACTCTTTTTGGAATTTGATGGATGTCATCTTCACCCTCTCCAGTTTATATTTTTAAAATCCACAACAATTTAACATAATTTCATATATGTTTGGTTTCTCAGAGCCAGTCACTGTCTGTGACACCAGGTTAAGAAGCCCTGAATTTTAAAAAGGGACTTAAATTTTTTCTTGCATGGGTTCTAAGAATATTGGGGAATTTATGCCCAGGCCAGTCCAGTGAAATGTGGCTCTTCATGTTGCAATCTGGTCAAGAAAAGGGACTCTGGAAAAAGAAGGAAGACTGGGAGCAGATAAGGAAGAAGGGAGAGGAGGAGGAGAGCAGAGAGAGCTCAGCACGCCCTGACAAGTGTCAGGAAGAAGTGGCCTGGGGTGCTAGACACGTGTCCTGCCCACTTGGGCTGCTTGGGAGTGAGAAGCACCACTCTGTCACAATGCCTTAGGTTCATTTTGCTGTTAAAGACATCCTCTGTCTCTGGCCACTTGGGGATGTTTGGCAGCCTGAAACACAGCTGTGGGCTGTGCTTTCTGCATGACCAGCCACCAGGAATGCTCCCAAGGGACGTCGGTTTTGTCAACGTGAGAACAAGAAAAGCTGCTATACTAGCTGTGTGAGCTTAGGCAAATACTATACCTCTCTGAGCCTCAGTTTTCTTTTCTGAACAATAAGAGTAATCATGTCTAGCCACCCTGCTTCTCAGGGACATGGGGAAGCCCAGGTACTTTTCATAATGAAAACCCAAATAGACATAAGGAAGGCCAGTGGGCAGAGGCTGCTGGCTCAGGCAGCAGAGTGGACCTACTGTCCTCAGACACAGCCCCAGCCCCAGGTCCCTGTTTCCCTCTGAAGCAGAAGACAGTCAGGCTCAGGGGCCTGGAGTGTCCTGCTGATTTTTCTCTGAGTCACTTCCAAGTGTAATAGGTTCTGTCTGCCCATGTCCAGTGCCCCAGAGCTGAGCCATGGCCTGGCTCTCTCCTCCCAGCCCTCTCTCTTGCTCACTGGGTTCTGGCACCTGCAGACCTTCGCCAAGACTGTGTGGAGAGATGTGGTGACTGTGTCCCTCGGGCCCCATCTCTAGGAGGGACTCTGCGGACAGGTAGGGCCACGTTCTCTTCAGGCAAAGCCACTGCATCCTCCAGCACCCGACAAGTGCTTGTGAGCCGGTCACTAACCTGGATGCTGAAGAAAGACCCATGGGCTCCTCGCCACTCAGGGCAGATGCGGAAGAGCCGCCGTTGATGGCCCCCATGGTTGGACACCGCATAGATGCTCTTGCTAATCTTCGAAGCTATCTTCCCAGGTCGCTCACCCCCCTTAGCCCACGGGGACACAAAGTACAAAGAGCACAGGCCGTTTGCTCTGGATGTGCAGCTGGTGGGGGCTGGAGCTGGCTTTGGCCTCTCTGCCTCCTAACCCACACGCTTTCCTCGGCACCAAGTTAACTCACGGTGCGGGCAGGAGGCGAGAGGCTCGTAACAGCATGGGTGCTGCAGCCTCCCGCCTGTCACGCGGCCGCCGTTGTGCGAAGTGCTTCACGAGCTCCTGTCTTCTGCCGCTCAACACCGCAGCCTGGCTCCCGTGAATCGCTCCGTCTTATTGGTGTGACAAATTAGACACAGAAGGTTAAGCAGAGCGTCTGCGTTCACACAGAGCAGTCCAGGGCCCGCTGCTGACCGCTGGTGAGTTCGTCAGCTTTTCGTTGCTGGGACAAAGAGCTTGGGAGAAACTACTTAAGAGGCAAGATTTATTTTGGCTCCGGGTATCGGAGGTTTCAGGCCATGGTCAGCTGGCTCCAAGGCAGAAGTGTCACGGCAGAGGACAGCTGCTCAGCTTGAGGGAGCCATGAAACACAGAGAGGGAGAGAGCGAGCAAGGAAGGGCCAGGAACAAGATGTCCCCTTCCCCAGGTGACCGGCTTCCCCTCACTAGGCCCCACCTCCTAGTTTTGACCACTTCCCAATAATTCCACCTGTTTATTAATCCATCAATGGATTGATGAGTCCACCCACGAGGTCTGAGTCCCCACAATCCAACCACTTTCCAAGGCCCCACCTCTGATATCTGCTGCAATGGGACCAAGCCTTCAACACACAAGCCTCTGGGGGCAGACGATAGCTGGGATCCAAGGCCTGCCCTGTGTCACCTCTGCTAAGCTTTCCCATCAAATGGCTAATTCTTCTGCACCGCAGTGAGAATCAACATACAGGAATCCAGTGACTGTGTCTCCTTGGAACGGTTAATTTGATCCATGGACTTTCTGGTCCATGGATTGCCTGGACATGGGTCAAACGTTTGGGATACATCTGTGAAGGGTAAGATTAAC
Organism: Sciurus carolinensis; assembly: GCF_902686445.1. NCBI lineage: Eukaryota > Metazoa > Chordata > Mammalia > Rodentia > Sciuridae > Sciurus > Sciurus carolinensis. The sequence continues at coordinate 191,544,737 of NC_062214.1, read as the reverse complement.
ATTTGAATAAGTAGGCTGCATAAAGTAGATGCCCTCCCCAGTGTGGGTGGGCCTCCTCCAATTAGTTGAAGGCCTACACAGAACAGAAAGACTGTCAGAGGGAACTTCTCTTGCCTGACTAGCTTCAAGCTGGCACATCTGTTTTTTTCCTGCTTTCAGACTTGAATCAAAAGGTTTTCTCTTCCCGGGTCTAACCTGTGCCAGCTTAGGGCTGAAATGACAGGTCAGCTCTCCTGGGTGTCCTGTTGACCACAGACTGTGGGGCATGCCAGCCTCTTCTGACCTCAATCTGCTGACATTGATCATGAGATGCTGTGAGCTCCCGAGGCTACCATCTTGGTGCCTGGCACACAGGAAGTACTCGCTGGCTGTCTGCTGGTTTGAGCTCCATTTGGAAGGCAGGGAAGAGAAGGAAACCATGTGACTCTTGAAGGTTGAGCAATGCACAAGAGGAGGCAGAAAATCCCAGTGAAGGTGGAGAAGCATTGAGAGTGGATTCTACCTTCACTGTCCAACTGGTACCCGGCGTTGGTTAGGACAAGGCAGGACCACGCTTCACTCTTTCCTGGGACAAAGTCAATAGTGGGGACTCTACCTGGCTCAGAGGCAAGGGGCTGCTTGGTGAAAGGGCTGACTTTCAACTGTGAGTGGAGATGCCTGGCTGGAGGGTCATACACGATGACAGCTACGTAGGCTCACAGCGGTCAAGCAGGCAGGGAGCCAGGGCTGGGGAATTCACGGCATCTGGGGGAAAAGTGGCTCTACCTGGGACTCTTCAAGAAGCCAAGTTCAGCCAAGACCAGTCCTTGGCCACGTTGGGAACAAGACAGTCAAGGCACCCTGCAGTGCCCCGGCTGTAGGTGTAAGGAAAGTCCCCTCCCAACCCTGGGCCCCTCTGCATCCCCCTGCCGGGATGCTGAGCAGATGTCCACTGCGGTCCTAGTCCTCGGGAGCCTCGGCAGAGGATGGGCCCGGCAGGTGCTCCAAGATCTGGTGCTTGTGGAGGGAACCTGGTTTGCCCCAGGCCGGCCAGCAGCCCCTCACTCTGAGTCTTGGAAAGAGGCTAACTTGGGCTGCACAGGCCTGAAACATTTTCTTTGAATTTCATAGAATGCCAGAGATGAACCATTTCAATGCTTTGCTGCAGAGATGAAGAAACTGGGATCAAGGTAGCAGAGGTGGCTTAGCCTCTTAGAGATGCAACCCAGAAGAAGGTCCCTGAAATGACGCATTTCTATTCTAAGGCAGGACTCCTGCTTGGAATTCCTACCTGAGCTGAGAGAGCGCAAGCTGTGGATTCACACAGACCAAGGGTCCAGTCCTGGCTCAGTGGTCGAGTGTGCCTGAACTCAAAAAAAGATCAACAGCTGAGTTCTCATCAGAAATGGAGGAGGTCAAGACGGCCACGACTGATCGATCCCTCAAGGGCCCCCAGGTCCAGCCCCTGCCTCCTCTCTGGCATTTTTGCCCGTCTGTGACGGACAACCTGGAGTCCCATCCAGGTGCAGTGCTCTCTGGTACCCACCTGTCCCCTCCTCTGTCCGACCCTCAAGTTGGGGCCTTCCTTGGACCTGGCTGGGTGCAGAAGTCAGTCCACCACAGCACTCATCAGACTAGCTGGACACCCGCCTCTGCTCTCCCCGTCCCTCCTGGGTCCGTTGCCTCCAACCATCACATGCTTCCAGGCTCCAGCCAGAGGAATGCTAGAGCTGGCGCTCGACAGGTTCTGGGTTGAATGAATGAATAAATGACAAGCGAGAGAAGAGCTACGTGGGGGTGGAGCGTGGGCTTGCACACTGAGAAAGGCAGGCCAGGCCATCCTGCGGTTGACACTGGCTCAACATGGCAGACTAAGTAACTCCTGGCTTAGCTCAGAGTGCGTGCTGCCTTCTGAATTGCCTAGGCATGAACAGCCCAGAACTCAGACCTTCTGGCGACTGTATTTGTTTCTCTCCTGCACTTGCTGGAAATGTGGGTCCCTCCATTCTGCACCCGCTCAAGCCCTCTGATGAAGCTCTTCCTTCAAATGCCCCAAAAGGGCTCCAATTTCCTCTCTGGGTACCAAAAAGTAACTAGCTACTAGGAACTTGCTGGCATTATTTTTTAAAGGAATTTGGAATCCTGCCTGCGTTTCTGCAAAATAAACTCAGACAGCCATTCACATGACAGCTTTTTTAGCAGGCAGACCACGTGCTCAGCACAACGTCATTACCCAGGCATGAGGGAGTCACTGCCCAGTGAAGGAAGCCGGTGTGTGTGTGGCGCACCATGTCTAGGATGGGTGTATGCAAACCCAGACAACGGATGGGGTTCCGGCCTGGCGGGAGGAGAGGATGTGTCCAGAGGAGGCTCTCAGAGACAGCAGATGTCATCTGACAGATGGAGACGCGAGGGGCATCTTTGCCAGGGGGATCAGTGCTGCTGAGTTTTGAAGGCAGGAGTGGTGTCTCCGGGCAACTGCAGGTGTCAATCAGGGTATGGGCACAGGATGAGAGAAAGGAAGACAGCAAGACCAGGCTGGGTCTGGGACCAGGGGGTCTTCGAGGTCATAAGGAAGGTTTGGATCCCTCTTCGACTTGTTCTGAGGCACCCTTGAAGAGTTTTAAGCACAGACATGATGAGGTCAGAATCACAAGGCAGGAGGGTGGCCCTGCCCCAGGTGTCAAGTTCAAGAGGCTCCAGGCAGTTTCTCATGCAGAGTGGTCTGGGAAAATCGGCTCCTCTGCCGCCTTCCAGCCCCTCCCCGCTCCCAGCCTTCAGGGTCCTAGTCTTACCTTCCTCCTTCCCTAGCCTATGTGTCCTGCTCACGTTTATTCCCAACGTCTGCAGCGGCCTTTCCTGTCCTGACTGGTCCAGACTCACTGAGCTTTTCCAGTTGAGTGACAGGTGAGTGGAATGAGGTGGCCACTAGGAGCTCTGTTCAGCAAAAGTGAAGAGCCCGCGGTCCAGACGAGCAGAAGATGGGCTAATTTGAGCCACAGGGACCCTCATACCTGATGTTACATGCTTACCAATTTCCTTCCGTCCATCCCCAATGAAGCACCAGCTCTGAAAATAGGGGTTCACTAGAGGGCTGGCCCAGCGGGATCATTGCACACACAACGCTGGTGGGGGAACTGTCAACGGTTCAATCTGCTTTGATGAGACACAAAATTCCCTATAACAGAGAAACTGAGAACAAGCTACTATGGTTTAGACATAAGGGGTCCCCAAAACTCATGTGTGAGATAATGCAAGAAAGCTCAGAGGTGGAATGAAGGGGACACGAGACCTTTAACCTAATCAGTGCATTAATCCCCAGATAGAGATTACCTGGGTGGGAACTGGAGGCAGGTAGGGTGCAACTGGAGGTGGTGGTCTTTGGGGGCGGGCCTTTGGGTATTTGTCTCTGGTCTGCAGAGTCTCTCATTCTGCTTCCTGTTTTCCATGTCATGAGCTGCTTTACTCCTCCACACACTTCCGAGATGATATTCTGCCTCACCTTGGGCCCAGAGCAATGGACTCAGCTGTGTGTGGACTGAGACCTCTGAAATCATGAGCCCAAATGAATTTTTCCTCCTCTACGCTGTTCTCGTCAGGTCTTTTGATCATATCCGTGAAAAAGTTGACTAACATACAGGCTTTGATTTTTTGCTGAATTCACAGTCACTAGGTCCCAAGAATGGAGAGAGGGAATCACTGAGCCCATGGGGTGCTGGCTAGAGTTTCTAGAGAAACCAAAACCACTGCAGAGGCCTGGCAGTGGCTGTGATGACCTGGGAAGCGCAGATGTTCCGCTAGCTGGTGACAAGGTCACATGCAGCGTCCCGGCTGTTGCTGCATCTATTTCCTGCCACTCCGACACTTGACACGGTTCTGTTGGAATAGAGGATCCAACACTTGACACGGTTCTGTTGAAAGATCATCCTCCCTCTTGGGGGCCATAGGTGTGGCATGTCTCCACGTGCGGTTGCTTATAATAATCAATATATCCTTAGATTCAGATTATAGAGAATACTGGGGAGAGTTCATGGTGCTGGGACACAAAATAACATACAATAAAGTTTAATATTGATACTTAGATGAAATCATAAATAAGCAATTGTGATTTGCTCAAATTTGTAAGGAGCCCGTGATTTCTTCAGTATACAAATTCTCTAAAAGTTATCTATAGGTATATGAGAGTGTATTCCTCTGAGCTTTGATGTGGTGTTTGGTCTTCATTGCTTTCTTAGTATTTATGATTAAGTTTAAGGATATTTTTCCCACATAATAAAAAAAAATAAATAGGTTGATCATAAGTACAATTCGTATTCTTCCTATGTCTAGTTCTTTAAAGATCAAAATAGAGTTTTAGTCTGCCATTGAGTACATGAAATAGAAAAAATATTAACTAGAAGCTGATTCCTCTATTCTCTGTTAGTACTAACAAAAACTTTCCACTGTTAATAACTAACATTAGAGTTTTTAGAATTTCTATAGAAATTTAATGATGTAATCTTTCAGGGAAATTAAAACTAAACAGAGCATGGTGTCTTCCACCTTGCTGGGAACTGGATTTTTTTTTTTTTTAATTTAAGCTATCATAAGTAAGAACATGTTTCTTGAATAAGATCATTAATTATACTCTTGAAGATTTTTTACTTAACATTTCCTTGTATTAACCATGAAATGATGTAATCAGTACCAAAGAAAAAAACATACAAAAAGATTCTGTGAATAATAAAGATTCAGACTCAGCCTCAGAACACTTGGCGTCTCTGTGTGCTGTTTCTCCACCGTGCCGACGCCTCCCATCCACCTAGGACCCCTGACCGCTGCTAGGGCTGGGCCCCGGCAGGCTGTGCCCTCAGCATGGCCATGGGTCTCTCCATGTGGACATCCCTCATTCTGTCCACTACACAGGCCTGGGGGACGACGGCTCTGGCGCTTGCCCCTGTGGCGAGGGCTCTCATACTCCTAAGGTGACACCAGAGGCTACCAGCACATCATCCTCTTCTTCTGCTAGGCCATAGCAGGTTCAGAGCACCTGGTGCATAGTAGGTCTTCAATGAATGACAGTCATTGCCCTTTTTCTCAGGGGATTCTGCAGCTAAAAGTTGAAGTAAATGGCTCCCAGCTGGAGGGTAAATGGAGTTTATTGTTCATCTCCTTTGGGAAGAGACCTGGCTGAAAGAATTGTCCCCCAACTCAACAGCTATGCTCGAGAGGTCCCCCTCTGCCAGAGTTCAAAGAACACACTAAGTGTGCTTGCCAGGCACATACTTCCTCTAGTTCTCTGGGTCCGTGGAGGCCCCCCATTGGACCACAGCACCTCCATTCAATCTCTGGTGGCTCATCTTGCAGCTTTAAGAGCCTGGGAGGTCAGGATGGTATCCAGACTCCTCTGGTTGAGTGAACAATGCATATTTATGCCAGAAGGGTGGATGGACTGTGGTCAGTCAGAACTGGGCAGATGGCCCATCTGGTCAGGCAATCTGTCCTTTTGAAAATTACCACAGAGGTGGGGTGGGATGCAGAAATGGGCTAGGAAGCATGTGAGCTATATACATAGAAGTGGGTTTTACTTCCCATTTCCCCAAAAGATTACATTGAAGCAATAAGTAAAAAAGAAAAGAAAACCAAAAAGCTCAAAGACTCCCTTGTCTAAATCAACCAAGAGAACAGCTGCACTCACTCAGTCCAAGATCAAGGCACATGTGCGTTGGTGTCTGGTGAGGGCTCAGGCCCTGCTTCCAAGAAGGGGACTTGAATGCTGCTTCCTCCAGAGGGAACACAGGCTGTGTCCTCTCAAGCAGGGAGGGAGAGGCAGCTGGACCTCAAGCCCATTCATAAGCTGTCATCCCGCCCCTGCAGGTGGAGCGCCCACAGGGCGGGGGGGCGGGTGACACCACATGGCTTTATTTTCTCTTCTAGTGCTTCTAACTTTTAGATGCTGTTTGTTTACTTGCTCATAATGTATTGGTTTGTCTCTCCCCCTAGAACAGAAGCACTTGAAAGCAGTCTGTATCTTGTTTGCCATGATGTTCCCAGGTCTAGATCAGTGCCTTACATGGAGTAGGTGACCGTAAAGGGAGACTGGGAAGAATGAGTGTGTGTGTGTGTGTGTGTGTGTGTGTGTGTGTGTGTGTGTGTGTGTGTTTCACCTCACAGCCTGATAGCCAATGCTACTCTGAGTAGGCTATAGGACATAGCAAAATCAGCCCTCCAGGCAGAGCCAACAGGTCCTAGTTCACCTTCTGTCATTAACTGAGTGACCACAGGCAAGACACACCCCACAATGAACCCCTGTTTTCTCATTTGTACAGTTAAGACAGTTATCAGTTTCTTTAGTTTCTCAGGTCCCTTCCGGCTTGGATGGCAATGGACGAAATTGAATGGAGCCTCTCGGGCAGTTTCAGGTCATGGGAGAGGACCAAAGCAAGCCAGGCAGCAACACCCTTCCAGTAACCCACATCTGCCCAGCCGGCTTGGCCCCGGGGGAGGCGACTCTCCTTAATGAGAACCGCGCCTTGGGTGGAAAGCCTGAGCAAACCCGCCAATGAACTCAGGAGGAACCAGGGCGAATGATAACGACTCTGTCCCTTCCTGCGTGCACACCGCTTTCCTCACTGGTTTATTTCATGGGTCTTGGAGATCATGAACTACTTTGTGTTGCTGCCAAGAAAGCTTTGTCCTATAAATATGGCTCAGGAATGCAGGTCAATCTGCTGGGTGTCACCTCTTCAGGAAAAAAACAATACGGAAGAGGGCTTAGTTAGAATTTAAAGTCTGCAATCACAGTACATGTGCCACTTAAATTTATTGGCTATGATATCACCACCAAACTGCTATTCAGTAGGGAAGGAGCATCAGTCAGCTGCAGGGATCACCTTCAGGACAAGCCAGAGAAGAATGTCCTGGTTCTCCTCATTAAAAACTGTGAGTCCTGAGTACCTCCATGTTCCTGGCTCTCGTGACCTACTGCTACCTGTCTGAGCCATCTTTCAAAACCATACCCTCAGGAAGGGCTATCGCGCACATGAGCGGAGAACATGGAGGATTCCACGATGCGTGTGTCCAGTCGCCATCCGATTGGCTTTCAATTTTTACAGGGACTGTCACAGAGTCCCCAGGAAATGTCTGCTCTTGAGTTTCAGTTTTGCATATTCTTCACCCTGGGTCTGTTGGGGAAAATCACTTGCCCTGTGGTCTCAGTTTTCCCACTTGCAATCTAAAAAATACCAACAGGATGCCGACTGGCCTTCCCAGACTCCCAGAGGAGCTGGAAGGTTGACATTGAGATCCAGGAGCTCTTTCTCCATTTTTCCGCCACCAGGCCACACATGTTAATGAAGATGTCAAGCTGCTTTGCTCTGGGAGGGAATGAAATCAACTCAGATGGTGGCTCACATCTTCTCAAACTGATCAGAAACTCTGTCAGGCCACAAATGGCATCACAGGAAATCCTGGGATGTCATTGTATTGCCTCTTCTGCTGTGTGTCACGTTAACAAAACATAGGGAGGAATTAACTTTTATTTCTGCAGGTTTTTAGTCAGCACCTGCCAAAGGAAAAGATGAGTGAGAAAACTGTGTTGCTTTACCACTGGCACTGACGATGGTGCCTCTCTCTCCACCCCTAGTCCCCAGATGATCTCTGAGGTTCCCTTCTTAGTTCTAAATTCAATTATTTCAATACTCATCTTCATTCACTCAATGGCCTTTTTGCCCATTGGGGAAACAGACCGGAGAGGATATTGCTGTTTGCTTGCTTTTTAAAACAGCCCCTTTCACAATAAAGTCACCCCCAGGCACAAGAATGAAGGCCAAGCAATTCGTTACAGTGTATAAGACAGATGCAGCAATGACAAGTTCCTGGAAAAAATCAATATGGCATCAGTTTTGAAGCGACGTCTTGCATCCTGTCCTGAAGTTCAGCAGTCGTGGGCTCCGCTGAGCCGGGACAAAACCCAGATTCCACCAGGGGGCGCTTCTGGCTTTGAGCGTCTGTGGATGAAAACCAGGGACTTGCTGAAAATAGTGTGCTTTTGAAACAAGCAAGCAGAGTGCTCAACTCAGGGGCTGAGCCGTGTGACCTTTGACAAGTCACCCATTTCCTCAGGACCCCAGTCCCCGCCTTGGGAGAGCACAAGGGGGTTGGGTGGCAGTGGACACTGTGCACCCACTAAATCCCCTTCCTGCTCTGGTGTGTCCGGCCCCACCTGCTGCCATCAGCGTTGGTTGTCACAGCTCACAGTGGCCCCATCTGGAGAACCCCTCAGCTGAAGGAAGCCACCTCTTCTGGAAGGTTGTACCCACCCTCTCCCCAGGAGGGACAGCCTGCGACCTGTAAGCACCTGATGTGTGGGTACCACAGTACTGTTCTTCTCCACAGAGCCAACCCCTCATGTTCCTGAGCTCCCCGTGGGGTCAGGTGGAAGCCAGACTCCAGGGGGGCCACCTCCTTGCTTAGCTTCCCCACCCCCACCTGTCCCTCTCTCTGTGCAGACGTGTCCCTGAGTCCCTGTCTCCAGATCTGCTTCTATGTTAAAACACTAATGCTTAAAAATGCCGGCAGCTGCATTGCTGATCCTTCGGTTTGAGGCGAGGACTTTCCGGAACCTGGTTGAGCTCCCTGGCAGCTGGCTGGCACCACGCTTTCTTCACTTCACCCCAGCTAGTGAGCTAACATCACTATGTCTGCCACCCCATGGTCTCCTCTGCGTTTGCATCCTGTGTTTATCTCATTAGACCTCCAAGTTAACCCTCCAGAGGGCACAGCTTGCCCCGTCTCTCCAAAACCTGTTTCTCCCTTGGATGACCTTGAGCTCCCTGCTCCCTGGAGAGGGAGCCTTACCAGGGGAGTCTCCATGGCTCAGCCCCCACACACTGGGCGGGCCTCAGCGTCTTCATGCTTATTAAACCAGGTGACCTCTGTTACCCAATATCTACTGGATCAGCATCTATTAAAATATGACCTAAGGATCACGTGCATTCAAATTACCTGGAGAACTTGTTTTAAATTTAGATGCCGAGTTCCACTTCAGGTCCACTGTGCTAGGATTTCCGGTATGTGTTCGTATGTGCGGCGGGTGGTGCTGTATGTCTGATGGCCCCTCCAGGTGACCGTCATGAGCTCTGATATCTGAGACCACTGAACTGCATGATTCCCAAGGCTGGTTTCTGCTCCTGTCTTCTCTGAGTTTATCATGGTCGTTTCTCAGTGGGTAAAGCCAATGTTAGTACTGTGCTCATGGCAACAGGCTCTGCTAAGTCTTCAACCAGAAACTCCCCTTAGGAGGACCTCATTTTTAAGCACAGGATGTCTAGTTTACCTGACCCTTGTGCGTTGACCCCCCAACACTTCTACCTAAAGCACCAATCCCAAGAATGAAGCACAGGATCTCCTCTTCTGGAATCTAAGTCTATTCTCTCTCATGGGAGGCTTTTGTGCCTGCCATTTTGATATGATTAATTCTGTTCTCCTTGACCCTAGGACCCAATCACAGGTCACCTTGAATGCTAGCCTGGGGGATTTGGACTTCCATCTTTAAGCCTCCTTTTCCCACACTGTGTTCAATAGAATCTCACTTCCACAAAATAGACAGCTTTTCCAAGTGAGTTCTGAAGCCGTGACCCATCTTCTCTCTTCTCTTCTGTGTTCTCTTCATGGTGACACTAGCACTGTGTGAGCCCCGAGAAGTCCAGCAGTGTGGGAGGGCACCCTGTGCTGCTTTGTCCACATTCCAGGCACAGAGACTTTCCAAGGAACACCATTGGTAACCTGCAGGAACTGGTGTGCCATGGAACACTGTGATGTGATTTCCAACCACAGGCCAGAAAAACTAAAGCCAATCTACCATGGACTGAAATCTCTGAAACAATGAACCCAAATAAATCTTTCCTCCCCTAAGTTGATTTTCTCAGGTATTTTATCACAGTGTTGGAAAGCTGACCAGCACATCTTCTCTTACCCATTTACCTTCTGCCATGAGATGACCAGCATGAAGACCCAGCCCCTTGATATTGGATTCCCCAGCTTCCAAAACTATAAGCCAAACAAATTTCTGCTCATTATGAATCACCCAGTCTTGAGTATTGTTACGGCAACAGAAAATGGACTAAGATTGCCACACTGGCGTTCACAGGATGTTCCCTTCCACTGGCCCTTTCCATAATGTTGCTATCAAGTTCTCTGTAGCCACTGGGGATGTCCACTTTGGGTCAGTGGAGGTGGATAGGATCAGCCTTAGGAAGTCAAGTCAATTGGACAAACCCCCTGGATATTTAGCCTAAACTTTCAGCTGTCAGTCTTATCTTGAAAACCCACAAAGTGTGGGCTGATGTAGGTAATAACAGACACTGGAGCTAGCGCCAACCTAAAAGTGCAATGCACACTTACTGAGCATTTATTATAGGCCAGATGCTGCCCAGGGATTAAGGGGTGAGGAGCTCACAGGTGCAGAAAACGACTGTATGCAACAAGACAAAGTTAATACTAGAAATGACTTCAAGGTGTTTTGCGATTCCAGAGGAGAGCAAAAATGACTCTGCCTGGGTCTGAGGGGGTGTAGCCATGGTGTGGCCGGGTGTCCCTGGTGGCCTGAGCACATACCTTGGATGTAAATGCAGAGGCGCAGGGGATCTGAGAGGTGTTCAAGTTTGGATGCCTGACCTGGGCGGGTGTTGAAGCACACCTGAGAGACGGGGCTTGGGTGGGGGGAGAGTGGGTGATGGCAGTCCCCAGCACAGGGAACCTAGGAGGAGGGAAGATTTGAGGCAGCAGAGGGCCTCATGTCACCTGTTTCATGTCACACGTCAGAGGAGTTTGACTCATTTTTTAGACTAAAAAAAAGTCCATATTATCATTTGAAATGACCTTAATCCTCCTGTCTTGGCCTGTCAGGACCCCACTCTTTCCCAACCCAGCTTAGATCTTACCTCCTCTGTGAAGCCTTCCTTGCACATAGCAGGACTTATCTTCCCTTGTTTGGGGTCACTGAAGTTCCCTGCTTGTTCATCAGTGACAGCAAGTGGCCTTGCTCACCTGGGCACAGAGCAAGCTGACACAGCCTGACTCCCTCTCCAGGGCCCTGGCCCTGTTTTCCTCCTCCTTTGCTTGTCCCAGGACTCAAAGCCACACCCAGCACTTGAAGAACGAGCCAAAGGTTTCCATTAAACCGAATGGCAGGGTTTTCTTAACTAGGGCAGGAGCGGTGCAAATCCGTGGAGCCCTCACCTGGAGATTCACAGATGCCCAGAGCAGTCGGCACCTCCTCCCTCTGATGCACAAATGAACTCAGCCTGGAGGAAGGAGCCTGGCACCATGTCCACCTCTCCAAATCGTCTGCCTTCAAGGGCTTCACTCTGTGAAGGAGGCTGGCCCCTAAGTGGAGGTGACAGGCGGCTGGCTTGTGCCACCCATGTCCATGCTCTTGGCCCCATTTCTGTGGCAGGCGGAATTTGCAGTTTGAATCCGGGCCTGGGAGCAGCCTGGGGCCAATCTGGAGCAGTGAGGTTTGTCTTCCTGTGTTCCCCGCCCGGCTTTCCCTGCCCGGCACAGAGCGCCTCCCTTGCCGGCTCCGCTCCGCCACCCCATCTCTGAGCATCCATCTGTCACCCTCAGCCTTCCGTTTCCAACGCAGCCATTGCAGGATCTGTGCTTGGGACACCGCCCCTCACCTGCCCCTGCCACGCCACTCAGCAAAGACTTTCCAGGTATCTTTTAATGAGGCCATGCCTTGAGCTGGGCACCTGGTAACAGGGAGGGACCCCAGTGCCCCCACAGCTACAGTGCCCAACCTGGGGGCCGCAGGCAGTGGTGCCCGGTGATGCTTGTTGAGTAAATGTTGGATGCAAGAATAAGGCAGGCCCCGCCCTGGAGCAGCCCGGGATCTGGCAGAAGAGACACTAGATGGGGAGGTTCACTGGGGATCTGGGGTCAGATCATGTGATCCCAGGGCGAATCCTGCCATGTTGGCGCTGGGTGATTTCGGTCCCTCTGTGCCTCAGTTTGCTCATCTGTGAAATCCAAATAATGATGGCTACCTCACAGGGCTGTCAAAAGAATGAGATGAGATGACATAGGAAAGTGTGCAGCCCAGGCCTTGCAAACTAACAAAAGAGATGAAGGACCTCTACAGTGGAAACTGTAGAACACCAAAGAAAGAAATTGAAGAACAACTTAGAAGATGGAAAGATCTCCATGCTCTTGGATAGGCAGAATTAATATTGTCAAAATGGCCATACTACCAAAAGTGTCATACAAATTCAATGCAATTCCATTAAAATCCCAATGACATTCTTCATAGAACTAGAAAAAGCAGTCATGAAATTCATTTGGGAAAAATAAGAGACCCAGAATAGCCAAAGCGATCCTTAGTAAGAAGAGTGAAGCAGGAGGCATCAATTATACTACAGAGCTATAGTAATAAAACAGCATAGTATTGGCACCAAAACAGACACATAGACCAATGGTGCAGAATAGAAGACACAGAGACAAATCCACATGAACACAGCTATCTCATATTAGACAAAGGCGCCAAAAACATTCACTGGAGAAAAGAGAGCCTCTTCAACAAAGAATGCTGGGAAAAATGGAAATCCAAATGTAACAAAATGAAATTAAACCCTTATCTCTCACCCTGCAAGAAACTCAACTCACAGTGGTTCAAAGACTTAGGCAATAGAACAGAGACCCTGCGACTTCTAGAAGAAAAAGTAGGCCCAAATCTTTACCATGTTGGCCTAGGATCTGACTTCCTTAACAAGACTCCTAAAGCCCAAGAAGTTCAATCAAGAATCAATAAATGGATGAACTCAAACTAAAAAGCTTCTTCTCATAAAGGATAAAAATCAATAATGTGAAGAGAGAGCCTACAGATTGGGAAAAAATCTTTACCACATGCACCTCAGATAAAGCATTAATCTCTAGGATATATAAAGAACTCAAAAAACTTAACAATGACAACAACAACAACAAAAATAACCCAATCAATAAATAGGCTAAGGAACTGAATAGACACTTCACAAAAGAAGATATATAATTGATTAACAAATATATGAAAAAATGTTCAACATATCTAGCAATTAGAGAAATGCAAATCAAAACTACTCTAAGATTTCATCTTACTCCAATCAGAATGGCAATTATCAAGAATACAAGCAACGATAAGTGTTGTTGAGGATGTGTGGAAAAAGGTCCACTCATACATTTCTGGTGGGAATGCAAAATGGTGCAACCATTATGGAAAGCAGTATGGAGATTCCTCAGAAAACTTGAAATGGAACCACCATTTGACCCAGTTATCCCACTCCTTGGTTTATACCCAAAGGGCTTAAAATCAGCATACTACAGTGATGTAGCCACATCAATGTTTATAGCAGCTCAACTCACAATAGCTAAAATATGGAACCAACCTAGGTGCCCTTCAACAGATGAATGAATAAAGAAAAATGTGATATATATATAGATAGATAGATATAGAAGATCTAGATATATATATCTATATATCTATCATAGATATATATATAGATATCATATATAAAAGATATATATATATCATATATATATAGATATCATATATAAAAGATATATATATATCATAGATATATATATAGATATATATAAAAGATATATATCTATATATCTAGATCTTCTATATCTATCTATCTATCTATCTATCTATCTATTTATTAGATGGAATATTACTCAGCCTTAAAGAAGAATGAAAGTATGGCATTTGGTGGTAAATGGATGGAGTTAGAGAATATCATGCTAAGCGAAATAAGCCAAACCCAAAAAACCAAAGGTTGAATGTTTTCTCTGATATGCAGATGCTAATTCACAGTAAGTGAGGAGGGATAGGGAAGAATAGAGTACTTTATATTAGGTAGAGGGGAGTGAAAGGAGGGTAAGAGGCATGGGGGTAGGAAGGATAGTAAACTGAAATAGACGTTATTACCTCATGTGCATGTATGACTGCATGACTGATGTGATCCTGCAATATGTATAATCAGAAATATGAGAGATTACATTCCATTTATGTATGATCTATCAAAATGTATAAATGCATTCTATAGTCATGTATAACTAATTAGAACAAATAAAAAATTTAAAAAGAGTGAATCAATTAGTGAACAGGTGAGCAAATAAATGAATTGCAACTTCGGTGCCAAGTGTGGTGGCAACAGGGTGTGTGGGGGGAGTTTGCACAGGTGGGTTTTACCGTGCAGAGCTGGGGGAGAAAGGGTCCCCCAAGCAGAGAGCGGGATGTGCAGGGCAGCTGTGGGGCTGGGAGGGGCTCAACCTGGCTGCTCCGTGCAGGGCAGGGGGGAGTTGGTGCCGAGTGGAAGGTGCACCCACACATGGCACCTTGAATACTAGGCAGGAGCGTGGCAAGAGAACTCTGCTGTGGGCAAGGGAGAAGAGCGCCCTGGTCAGGAAGCAGAAGCTGCCTGGAGGCCACAGAAGGAGCCAAGGGCCACCCTAACTTCCAATGCGCCCAGGCTGGTGTAAGAAAAGCCCTCTCATGAGGACTAGGAGGCTGCGGGAGAAACCCTGCACACCTTTTCCGCTGTGCCTCAGTACGTGTTGTAAACAAAGGGCTTCAGCGCTGGGTTTTCTGATGGCATTACCCTCATCCCATTCCGGAGGTGAGGGGTCCAGAGCCGAGAGCAGAGCAGGGGAAAGCCTGACTGAGCTTAAGAGCTCTTGGGCCACTATCCCGGGAACCTGAATATTTCCCTTTAACCTGAAATTGGCACCCATAGGTCAGCACATCTGAGGCAAAAGAATGAAAATATGTCCGTACCTGCCACTCTAACAGTTACGAAGAATCAGCATTTTACATTCGAAAAAGGGAAGAGACTGAGGTGAAGCCATCTATCCAAGGTGCTGGTCGCTCAGGGAGCCTGTCTTCAAGGCAGTGTGACCAGGGACATTCATTCATTCATTCATTCATTCAGGGACTTGTGGAGTGCCTACTCTGTGCTGGGCACTGCTGCGGGTACAGGAAGTTGCCCAGCTTTGGAAAGGACACAGGTTTGACATCCAACTGCAGGCTATTCTGGTCTGCCTTTCCTATCTATGTGGCCTTGGGCCAGTCACATTCTCTCTCTGAGCCTCATTTTGTCACCTGCAATGTGAGAACTGAAAAGTGAAAAGGCGCCCAGACAAACCACTCCGGATGCAGGACGCAGACTCACACAAGAGATTTTATTAGGCAGACCAACAGTGTCTGCCCTGAAGAGAGAGAGAAAGCACTTGAGAGAGAGCATGGCGGGGGAGCTTCGCTTAAGTAGTTGAACTTCCCGGGCTAAGGACAATCGCGCCAATCGCTGAGCAGTTAAAATTCGTGGGCTATGGGTTAAGCCAACGGCTGCTGAGCACAGGCTGACAGGTGGACCAATGGCTGGCTAGGATGGCAGACTGACAGCTGGGGTGCTGTCATGCCTCCTTGCCTTTCCCCGCAGGCTGTCCTGCACCTGACCACCCAGGAAAGAGCCCCACGAGGTCGTAGGGTGTGCTGGCCTTAGGCAGCCAGAGGCGAGAGCCAGACTATGGGGCAAACCCAGCACCTGCCAGCTGCCTGCCGCAGCCAGCCGACACCTGGTGGGTGCATGCAGGCAGAGGCCACATCTGCTTGCCGGGCAGCCCACTGAGCACTACATTCCCCCATTTTTGTTTTTATAAGAAAATCCCTTTGGGTGCATGGGCAAAGAATCATCTTCAGTAACTGCTTCCTGCCAGGTGTGGGCATAGAGCTGATTCAGGGGAGGGAGATGTCGTTGCAGCAGGTGAGGGTTGAGGACCGGATTGTTCCTCTGGGGAGTACACATGTAGCCGGGCTCTGATTCTTTCCTGTGAGGTCCTGATATTCCTGAAATACAAGCTGATTAATACCTGATTGGTTGACTTAGAGGCAGTTTCTCTTCCAGAGAGCACTTTCCTTTTCCAGTGAACCCACAGGGTGGCTTCCATCAAAGGATATGCACCTGGGAGCAAACTGGAAGAGAGACACTCCTGATCACCTGCTCCAAGGGGGTGCTGTTGAAAGTCAAAGAGCTGTTAAAGTCTAGGGTGCTAGCCGGAAGGTGAGAGAACCCCGCTCTCATGTACATCCAACATCCCTGAGACATGAGGCAGTAGTTAAATTGAGTCTGTGCTAAGAGTGGACATGTAAAATTGGTGAAACATCCCTGGGGACAGTAGGAGTCAGTCTTCAGCAGTCCTGTGGGTAATCTGGGAGGGAGGAAATGACTGACCCTGGACTGATCTATTGGGAAAGAAAACCCAATAATTAGGAAAATGGCAGACAGAGCAAACGGCAGGGGAGGCAAGAACATGGCTGGCAGTCCAGTCCTCATGGCTGGGCGTGGTTGTCTGGTGCCTTGGTGTTCTGGTCCTCAGCCTCTGGAACAGTAAGACGGGTGGAGGGCTTGATGGCCTTCGACCTGAGATGGAGAGGTCCCACTGGGGTGGCCGAGTATTGGTTGGAAGAAACCTGAGGGTTAGAAACTGGAGAGGGGTTTGTGAATTGAGAGTAGAGCTTAACCCAAGAAATGTGTAGCCATCCTGGTAAATCTTGCACCTTGACAGCCGTTGGCATAGCCAGGATCACCATATGAGGGCCCTGCCATTTGGGAGATAGAGGGACTATAGCCTCCTGAGGAGAGATAAGAACTTGGTCTCCTATTGAAGAGGTTGAGCCAGGGGGACAGACAAAGGTTGAGGCAGGGAGGAGTCAGTGTAACCCCATAGGAATACTCAAATGTGGTTCAGGAGAGGAACGGATATATGAGAAGGAAAAGGGGAAGGATGGGGTGACCATACATCAGCTCGAAAGGGGAAATATTAGCTGGTTTCTTTGGGAGTGAATGAAGATACAGAAGAGCAAGGGGCAGGAGCTTAACCCAGTCAAGGTGAAGTTCTAAAGAGAGCTTGGTTAAGACATTTTTAAGAGTTCGATTCATTCCTTCTACTTTGCCTGATGACTTTGGGTGAAAGGGAATGTGGAAATGCCAAGGGACCCCAAGGGCCTTGGCAAGTTGTTGGGAAACTTGGGAAATTAATTCAGGCCCTTTATCTGACTGGAAGGAGGTAGGCACTCCAAAGTGAGGAATGATTTCATGAAGGATGAAGGTAGAGACGGTTAGTGCCCTTTTGTTAGAGGTGGGGATGGCTTCAACCCAACCTGAGGTGTCCACCATGACCAAAAGGTATTTAGACTTTCTTACTGTGGGCGTGTGAGTGAAGTCAAGTTGCCAGTCTACCCCTGGAATGGCGCCCGGGCCTGGTGAGCTGGAAAAGTGGGGGGCCTGCCGGCTGCAGGATGGTTCATAGGCAAACTTCACATGTGGAGGAGAGTTCCTTCAGAAATGAGATGTCAGAGGAGGAGAGTTGCAGGTGTCTTAGCAAATTGTAAGAGTGAAGAAAGGTTGGGGTGGAATAGATGATGGAGGTAGGAAAGTGTCTCCCTGTTGGGTGGCAGTGGAGGCGAGGGATCATGGAGAGTCATGATGGGGGCTGGTGTGGATGACAGGGCCACTCTTCTAGCCTCTGTTGTTAGGTGGTGGTCCTGACTCTACGACCTTTTCCAGAGAGACAATGGCATACCCAGCCCATCAAATCCCTTCATGGAGAAAAGAGCTCCCATCAGTGAACCATATGAAAGTAGGGTTGTGTAAGGCCCCCTCCTGAACATTGGAGGGACAGGGGAGTAACTCCTCCAGAGTCTCAAGGCAGCTATGGGTTGCTGAAGCATGTATGTCGGAAGGCGGGGGTAAGAGGGTGGCTGGATTTAAAGGAGGGCATGTCTTAAAGGAAATGGAAGAGGCCTCAATAAGAGCAGTTTGCAAGGCTACCACCTGACAAGGCGGCAGAGTTTGCAGACCCTTATAAGTAAAAAGCTTGGACAGATGACGAGGTGAGAGCACTTCCGTGGGAGCCCCAAAGGAAAGTTTTTCTGATTCTTGGATTTAGACAAATGCTGCGGCCAATACCCTAAGACATGTTGCCCAGCCTCTCACAGTGGGGTCTAGCCTTTTTTATAGGTATGCCACTGGGCCAAAGGT
Source organism: Sciurus carolinensis (assembly GCF_902686445.1). Taxonomy (NCBI): domain Eukaryota; kingdom Metazoa; phylum Chordata; class Mammalia; order Rodentia; family Sciuridae; genus Sciurus; species Sciurus carolinensis. The sequence goes on along the minus strand of NC_062214.1, from coordinate 191,526,702 downwards.
GGGACCAAACATGTGTCCTAAGACCCCCAGAGCAAACCCAATTTTCTCAGACAAAAGGTAGAAGGGTCTAGTGATGTCAGGGAGGTGTAAGGCTAGGGCTTGAAGAAGGGCTACCCTTAGAGTCTGGAAAGGGGCTTCCACTGGGTTGAGGAGAGGTTCAGTGGGCATGTCCTTTGAAGCCTCATGCAAGGGGGCTGCCAGGATGGAAAAATCTGGGATCCAGGATTGTAGATATCCTGCTAGCCCTAGAAAGGAAAGGACTTCTTCCTTTGTAGATGGAGTGGGCATGTTTGCAATAATGCTTTTCTCTCTACAGTAATGGCCTTAAATCCAGGTGAGAGGCTGACTCCTAAGTAAATAACCTGAGGTTGGGAAAGTTGTACCTTTGCTGGATATGGCAACTTATTGGAGGGGCTTGTAGGGGGTGATATGGTTTTCCCTCTACCCCGACAATAGAGGATCTGGCAGGGGAAGTGGTACCCCAAACTCCTGCAGTACTGAAAAGGTGGCTCCAGTATCTATAAGGAAAGGGATCTGCCTGCCTGCCACTGTAAGGGTCACCTGGGACTCCTGATTGGTGGTGGTCATCGGGTATAGAAGTCCTGGACCCCTTCAATGATCCATTGCCAATCCAAGTAAGTCACTGGGGAAAGTGGACGAGGGTGACCTGGCACTTCTCTGTGCACCAGGGCAATCCACTGCCCAATGTCCCAGGTGGTGGCATTTTCGACAAGGACCTGGGGGCTGGCTCGTGCCCACACTTTTCCACACTTGAAGCATGGGCCTGGAGGTCTTCTGGGAGCTTGGGCGCCCCTAGCAGTGGCTGGCTGGGCAGGTCTAGCTGGCTGAAAGGCTTTGGCCAGCATTTGGTGGTTTAGTTTTTGGTTTTTTCTTCCCTTCCATTATACACCCTGAATGCCACCACTAGAACCTCTGGCTGCGGGGTAAGGGGCCCCTGGTCCAACCGCCTTAATTTAGCCTTCATGTCCAGGTAGCTTTGGGAAAAATAATAAGTCATGAGTAACTTTCATCCCTCTGGAGTTTCAGGGTCTTGATTAATGTACTTGAGCATGGCCTCTGTGAGGCGACTCAGAAAGGCAGATGGGTTTTCAGTTTTTTCCTGTATTACTTCCTGAAGTTTATCATAATTAACGGGTTTATGGCGGCCTTTCGGAGACGTGCAAAGATGCAGGTTTGGAACTTGTCCTGCCGCAGACACCCAGTCCCACCGGGGCTCCCTATCTGGTACTGCTCCAGCCCCCATGGGGTGGGTCAGGGGCGATTGGTGAATCTCATCTGCATAATTGCGCACCTGTTCCCAGACTCTCCTGCACTCCTCAGGGGTCAAGGTGTTGGACATGATCATATAAATGTCATGCCAGGTAAGGTCATAAGACTGGGTAAGTACTGAAATTCCTTAATGAAGTTTTCAGAGTTGGAGGTGAAGGAGCCTAGCCACTTCTCTATTTGGGAAAGATGGGACAGCAAGAAAGGAACATGGTCTCTGATCACTCCCTCCACACCAGCCACCTCCCATAAGGTGGGTTGAACATGTGCGTGGGACTGTATGGCGGGAGGACCAGGTGGGCTGAGAGGGGAAGCGAAAGCAGAAGCAGAATGGGGCAAAGGAGATGGACGAGTAGGGGCCCGAGGGGTCTCTGCAGCAAGGGCCCAGTATGGGGGTGGTTTATCAGCTGGATCAAAGTCAGAGGAGGAGGAGGGATTAAGAGGGGGAGGAGAAGCCAAAAGGAGGTGTTCACGTTTGTAAGAAGAGCAAAGATCAAGTTTGGCACACAAGAAAGAAAAGGCTTGAAGATAAAAAAATTCTCTTTCCACTTGCCCGCTCACTCACAGGAAGTTGTACCAGTCCCTTAAAATACTGGGGTCCAGGGTGCCATTAATTGGTCATTCTGACTGATTATCTAAAGGATAGTCTGGCCAAATATCATTACACAAGTAAATAAGTTTTGATGGCTCTAGGTCAGGGATCAGGTGAAAGTATTTGAGATTTTCTAGTAAACATCCCAAGGGTGAATCTGCTGGGATGGAAGTCCTAGATCCCATAGTGGAGACTGAGAAACAGCCAAGTCAGTGTCACAGACTAGTTGGCTGGAGACGAGAAGGCAGCACAGTGCTGGGGTCGTCACCCAAACATCAGTGTGTGCTGGGCAAAAGCCAAGAGAGTTGAGGACCTGATGTCGGGATTTTTGAGAGTGAGCACCAAGAGAGAGAATCTCCACCATAAGATCGGGGACCCACTTGTCAGATAAGGCTAACTAAGGGGGCCAGCTGTAACTGTACAAGTCGTGGCTGGGCGAACCTCCACTCCTCAACTACTTCGAGGGTGCCAGAAGATCAACGGTCATGTCTCAGGTCAGCAGAGGAGTGTTGAAGCCGACCTAGGGGGAGACTCACCCATCTGCAGCCGTGGTGGATGTGGAGGAGAGCATCAGGGCGAGTGGAAGGTGAGACCAGCGTCTGGGGCGACAGATGGGATTCCGTTCACCTAAGTGGCATTAGAAGAGCCCATGGAGTCACGGCACCATTGAAAAGTGAAAAGGCGCCCAGACAAACCACTCCAGACCAGAACTCACACAAGAGAGTTTATAGGCAGGCGAACAGCGTCTGCCCTGGAGAGAGAGAGAGAGAGAGAGAGAGAGAGAGAGAGAGAGAGAGAGAGAGAGAACACACTTCAGAGAGAGCACTTGAGAGAGAGCATGGCGGGGAGCTTCGCTTAAGTAGTTGAACTTCCCGGGCTAAGGACAATCGTGCCAATCGCTAAAAATTGTTAAAATTCGCTGGCTACGGGTTAAGCCAATGGCTGCCCAGCACAGGCTGACCAGTGGACCAATGGCTGGCTAGGATGGCAGACTGACAGCTGGGGGTGCTGTCATGCCTCCTTGCCTTGGAGCCCCACGAGGTCATAGGGTGTGCTGGTCTTAAGCAGCCTGAGGCCTGATGTGAGAGACAGACTGCGGGGCAAACCCAGAGCCTGCCTGCTGCCTGCCCCGGCCAACCGACACCTGGCAGGTTCACGTGGGCAGAGCACTGTGTCAGCAGCTTCAGACCTGCAGCGCCACACCCGCCCACCAGGCAGCCCACCGAGCAACCCACTGAGCAGCCCACTGAGCACTACAAGAACCTAGTATGGAGCTCCTGGCATTGCATCCAGTGTTTATACAGAGCCACGTGCAGGAAGTGCCTGCCCCACCCCATAAGAAGAGATCGGCGCAGGTTCCAGACACAGGTGTACGGCAAGACCCCGCACTCGAATCATTTTTATCTCCATCCACCTGAGCTCCAAGGCAGATCCCAGGCTCTGGGAGACTTAATTATTTCCTTCTGATAAATATCACAGGCCCTAAGAGCTGACAGCAGCAACGGGTGCATCTGACATTTTAAGACACCAATTCTCCTCGTAGAAGCACCGTTGGCTCTCTGAGTCAGGGAGCGGGTAGCCCCGCCCACAGGGTTGGCAGAGAGGAGTGAGCTGTGACAGCAGCCAGATGCACTGACTGATAAGGGGCCGCCACTCCCTCTTCCCCACCAGGCTCAAGCATTAGAGCGTTCAGTGAAAATGCCAAGCAATCTCCTCCTCCAGAATTCATCAAGGGCCAAGGGGGTTGAGGAATAAATAGAAGAGGTGTTGAAAACAATTGCAAACTTGTTCCTGAAATGATGGCGTGGGGACTCTCGTCCCTAAAGCTTCTGCTTTTCTCCACCCCATCTCGTTTGGGAGAGCATTGGGTCCCAGGTCTCCAGCGAGGACATGCACAGCCAGGAGGACCTTAGGTGAGGCACTCAAACCAGGGGAGACACAGTTTCACCCCCTGGAAATAAGAAGCCACATGAGCTCATTGAGATGGTTTAATTATGTAGGGAGTCTTCAGTTTCCACATCAGGAGACCCCTGTGGACAGTGATCCTAGCCAGTCAGGTGTTAGACCCACATGGAAGCTGTTAAAAATTGCCTTTGCCATGCTTCCCCTGGATGGGCTTGTTCAATTGTTCTGCACTGTGTCGCTGGCATTGTTTGCAGTTTCCCAGGTGGTTGACATCTACAGCCAGGCTAAGACCCCTGGAGTTGAAGATGAGCGATCATGAAGTAATCAAGCTGTGCCGTGGTAATGGAGCAACATGGTCCTGTTTATATCTTAGAAGGATCCCCTGGGAATGGTGTGGAGAACGGCTGGGTTGTGGGGACGGGCAAGACTACATTCAGAGACAATGGTTGGAACCTTTCTGTGGGATGTGTGGTCAAGGGCACAGCAGGGTTAACTCTCCTTCTTGGAAGGGCAGCAGCAGCTCAGGACCCACATTGAACTACAGCAGGTTAGGAGCAGGCACTTTGACAGGACCCCAGATCCCAGAGCTTAGGAGGCCAGATTAGAAGACCCTGTATGGCAAGGGTCCAGGTTGGATATGATGACTCACCCCCAGCAGGAGAGCAGGATTCAGAACCAGAGATCACAAAGAGAGGAGAGAGGAGAAGGCAGGGCTCAGTGTGGAGGTGGAGGGAGGGATTGAGAACAAGCACTCCCTTCATACTTGGCTCTGTGGGAAGATGGGGTCTTTGCAGGTTTGTGGGGAAGGACAAGCAATGTATGTTCCTTTATTCAACACCAATAAGTATCACAACTTTTGTGCATCTACACAAACATACTCCATCTGCTGTAGCTAGATTACTTCGGTACAGCAGGATACATCACAGCAGGATACTGGTTTGAGAGGGTCAAGTGTTTGCTCTTGGTCACACACAGGCATTGGTAGAGGACAGTCAGGAGCAGATCTCCTGGATTCTCCAGCTCTTCTCCAAGTCTTTGTGGTATTTCTCTTGTTGAGTTGCTTTGTGTTCCAATGACCCTTGTTCTGATTGTCCATGGACAGCTCAAGTGCCCTGTTAAGTCACATGCTTTTGTAGTCTCTGATTAGTCACTGGTCCTTTCAAAGGACCCATTCTTGCATATGACAGCACACACTCAACACAGAACAACTCTGGTCACCAAAATTTTCCCCCCACACTGACCAGTTCTCTGACATCAGCTATGTGTCCCACGACTGGATTTAATTGTGATGCTCTCTACAGGGAATTGGAGCTGGATCCCACAGGTTAAGGGCTCAGTCCCATGATACTTCTCCCAATGGGGGTTCCCACAGTCACCTGCCCAGAATGGCTCACAGACCTCAGGGAGACACTGAGCTCATGCGTACCCACTGATTTTTAAAAGGATACTACTCAGGAAGAGCCAGGTGGAGAGGTGCAGAGGGCAAGGTACAGACAGGGGAAGGAGCACAGAGCCCCCATGCTCTCCAGAAGCATTGAAGGTGACCACTTTCCGGCGACCCAGAAGTCCTCCAAACCCTGTAGCTTAGGAATGTCTGTGGAGGCTTCATCACGTCAACATGATCAACCGTTAACACGCAGCCCCACTCTCCCTTCTGGAGGATACTCTCAGGACCATTCTATATTTCTACTTTCTGTGGTCTTTCTGGTGATCAGCTCCCACCCAGGATCCCACCAAGTGTCACCTCATTAGAACAAAAGGTGGATCAGGAGATCTGTGTCAGGAACCATGTAAAAACCCAAATATTAGAACAAAAGATTCTGCTTGGGAAATTACAAGACTTCTAGGAGCCTTGTACCAGAAACCAGGATAAAGATCAAAATACATATTTCTTATATAAATAACTACATCACAATAACAAACCACACTCATTGGCTCCTGTTCAGCTCAAAGAAACATTGCTAACCAGGCATCCTGTCATTGGTCATGATGAGATCGGCAATTTTAAAAATGATGTTGGTAATAAAAGAATTATATAAAAATAATAAAACAACTAAGCTTAGTCATTGTTTCTGTACTCTGCAAGCCTAAAGATGGTTGGTAGTGTGATCCCGGGGAAAGAATTCCTAGGCTCCACCCCTGCCCCTGCCTCCCAGCACGGTGTGGCTTGGGAGAACCATTGCTCCTCTCTGGATTTCCATTTCTTCTCCTGTGAATGGGAGTATCCCAACACTCAGTCACCAGGGTTCTATTAGGAGTTGATCATAAATGTTTTTTTAACACCTATTTACAAAGAACATATGATTAAAAAACATAATGCATGGGAGATAAAATATGTATACTAAATAAATGGCTAGGACGCGAGCTAGAATACAACCCTGGGTGCTCCAGGAGAGGCCATTCATCAGGAGACTCTGGAGGAAGCCATGAGGGATGCCCTGGGTGCCAGAGGGCAAAGTGGGGGAAGGTCGGGGGAAGAGGAAGCACCACTCCTTCACTCAGTGAGTGGTTCTGAACATGCACCCTGTGCTGAGGACACAAAAAGGAATAAGATGCCACCTCTCGCCTTCAAGAAGTGCCCAGCAGTTACAGGGGACAGACCTGTGAGAACTTAAGTGTTACAACAGGAGTGTGACCAAGTGTGAGAAGGGAAAGAAGACACAGGAAAAGCTCAGTTTCTGGGGGTGGAGAAAATGGGCAACAGAAAAGGTGGACTTGGAACTGACATTTGAAGATCAGCGAGGTTGCAAGCTGAAGTGGGGAGAGTGTCCTGAGTAGGGGGAGCAGCTCGGAGCAACGTGGAGATAGGCGAGGCCAGCACCCAGGAAAGAAGTGGCGAGAGGTTCAGAGGTGCCTGAGCACAGAGGGAGTCGATGGAAGTGGGGGTGCGTGGGGTGGGGAGGCAGTGAGGGTCTCCATTTTGAAGAGTCTCCTGTGCTGTGGCAGGGGTTTGGACCTCCATAAGGACCTGATTCCTAAATCTGAGCCTTTAAAAATCCCTCTAGCAGAGGCATAGAATTAATTACATAAGGCTAGAAAAACATACAGAGATCTGACTGGGAGGTTGAAGGAAAAGTCCACAGGAGAAATGAAGACAGTGCCCATCACCAAGCAGCAAGCGTGGCCTTTCAACCTTTCAGGACCAAGGACAGTTCCGCCCACAGTTCCATTCCCATAGCCACAACACGTTATAAATGCAACCACTTTTAAAAAGAGCTAGCAGTTATTGGGTGCCAGGGACCTTGAAAACATTTTGTCTTTCGATCTCAGATAGCAACTCTGAAAGTCATGGTTATTAGCTCTGCCCTGCAGGTGAAAAGAAATGGAATCTAGCCAAGAAATACTTACGGAAGGTACCACAACAGCACAGCCAAACTTCATACTGCTACTGCCACCAAATGCCTTCTAATTCTGTAGTAGCAATGAATTCATTTTCCTATTTTGTTAATTAAAAGTATATGATTCCAGTCAGGAATTCTATCAGGCCACCCATCCATTGCCACATACTGTCCTGCTTATACTTCCGGACCAAACCAAAGAGACTTGGCATCCTTGTGAGCCGTGTTGTTTTATTGTGAATGACTGCAAGGAAAAGTATGTGGGGTTTTAAAAAGATGTTGGAATGGCTCTGAGCATCCTTCAATCCTCTATCGAGAACTACAGATCTAGGGTCCTTCAATTGGGGACAGGGTTGTCGGAAGGTGAGGGGTAGCATGGGAACTCTGGTGCTCGCGTTAAGGCTTGTAAGTCAGTCTTCTCCAGGAAGCTGGGCAATTGCTCAGCACTGCTCTCTCCTTAGCCTGGCTTGGGTACGTTTCCTTCCATTTCCACAAAGCCAAGCCTGTGATGGTTTTGCATTCTGATGTGAGCTTGACCATATGTGGGGCAGAAACAGGATGGATGTCCCATAAATACCTGGTAAAGAGTTCCTACCTCAGAAACTCGGGAGGGTTCAGAGAACTTTTCACTCAAATGAGAATATTATTACAGTATGTTCTGGAATTCTGCTGCTTCCTTGGTCAGAGTTCCGGCCTTCAGTACCTCCCCTGAGATTCTGGACCTGTCTTGAATTTCTCCCTGCTCCATGTGTCCCACCTAGAGCATCAGATTAATCTTCAGTAGGACGATGCTAATACAATCACTCCCCCACGTCAAGATTTTCAATGGCTCCCCATTGCCTCCCAACAGTTTATAGTCCTTAGCTGTGTATTGAGGGCCCTTCCCAATTTAGCCACCACCTGTCCTCCTAACCTCATATCCTGTAGTATCTACCACACTGTGGTCCAGCCATGTGGATCCCATGGCTTGTCCACAAGCCCGTTGTTCAGTCTCTTGTCACATAGCACCCTGCACCCAATATGGCAAGATGTTTCATCAAAGTCACCAACGATGGCAGCCTGCTAGCTAGACAGAAGTCAGAATCCTTTGTGACTTTATTAAGGAAAGTGACATCCCCTCTTTGCTATAGTGTTCTGTTCATCGGAAGCAAGTCCCACAGGAAGAGGAGTGTGCATAGGCTGAGAACGTGGTAAGGTAGGGATGTCAAGGCCCATGGAGGTGCTGACGGCTCCGAGCTTGTTGGATGCTTACCATCCTTTTAACAGTTGGATCGAATCCTGCGTCTCCCAGATCTCTCCCATGTCCCAGCTAGAACACTTGCTTCTTGCTTGTGATAGCCTCCTCTGACCTTGCTCCATCTGTCCTTCAGAGGAATACTTGTCTTAATGCCTGCATCACTGGCACTTAGAGATGTCCTTATGCAGCACCAGGTGGGGTACCTGGAGGGCAGGAGCTGCCCACTGCTGTCTCTGAAGTCCACACAGCTCATGTTTGCTGGGGTAAGTTGGCCAATTCTGCTCCTTCCAGAAGAGATTTTAGGCTTCAAGCCTAAAATGCAAACATAGCAAATACTTCACTGAGAAACCATTGGCCTGGAGTGGTAAGGATGCTTTTCTCAGATTTTATAAAATCCAGCATTCAAAAAGTTAAGAAATAGGAATTCGTCATGAACTGGAGCAGAGAGAAGCAAGTTTCTCTGAAGACATTCATGTAGACTACATGTAAAAAACAAGAAGTTAATAATGGTAACCCTTAATAGCATCTACCATGCCAAGATCTCTATACTTCCCCTGTCCTGTACCAACTGATACTCAAAGAAGTCCAACCATGTTGGCAAACTTACCATCCCCACCTGTGGTGTAAGAAGGCTTGAACTCAGAGAGGTAGGTAACCTTCAGTCGGTAGAGTCTGATTACAAGGCCAGGCTCCTCACCACTCTCTTACTTGCCTCCTATAAATAATTTCCTTCTCCCGGTTACTATTAAAAGACTGTAATTTTACCACCATGAATTTAGACTTGCATTGGGACAGTTCTGCAGCACAGCTTTGCAAATGGCACATTGTTCTGCACGTAGGGAAAGTTGGATAACCTCAGAAAAATCCTTTACCTTCTCAGTATCTCAATTTTTCTCTTCTGAAAAGGAGGCAGTCCCTAAGGTTCAACACCATTCTAACAGCATGTACGATCTAGTTATCAACCATCATCGATAATTTAAACTGTATTGCTAAAATATACATGAAAATCAAATCATTGTTAATTTTGTCAAAAATTCCTCTTTAGTATTTTTAATTTTTAAAAAGGGTGAATCACTTGAAGTTAAATTTTAAAACATCATCATGAAATACAGAGAATAAGTTTAGTTGTGTCATTTGGAACATCTTGACCATAAGTCACGACAGACTGCCTTCCCCGTTACAAACCCGGAGGGGCCATTATGCACCATTTGGAAAGATCAAGGAACCCTCTCTCTGGGGGCACTTGGTTCCTGCTGCATTTAGGATATCACATTAAGCATCTAAAATACTCATGTTTGCTTCCCAACAGTGGATTAATGAATCTACTAAGAACACACTTATTAGCACTGACATATGCTGAGGATGATGGGGCTGATCCACGCCTGCCTCTGTCTTCGTCTGCCTGAGTAGAGAGGAAAGGAAAGTGAAACCAGAGCTGCTTTCTTGCCAAGGCCCTGGTCCTCGATGTGGGTATCGGCAGGAAGCGTGCACCACATGGGACCCTGGCCTGGGGGTCAAGAACACGGAGCCCGAACGCAAGCTCTGTGCCCCTCGCCTCGTACCAATCGCTTGGTCCTCTCTGGGCCCAGTATCTTCGCTTTCAGCAGACACCAGAGCAGTGGTTTTCAGCGCATGCCCACAAAGCCCTGGCATTTCCTCCTCGGGGCCTGCAGGAATGCTAATGGTGCTAAGTCGATAAAAGGGTTTTTCAGCATCTCATAATTATGTTAGAAATTGCCAGTCTGGTTGATCTCTAGAGTCTTTTCCAGTTACTTCAGTATGGGAGGCAATAGAAAAATACTTATTGTTTTTTTTTTTTTGTAGTCTTAAATTTTAAATAATTGGAAACATGTTTATATGCTTTAGTGGCTAAAATAATGTATGAAAGGGTGTCATATTGTCAGATTGAGCCTCCCTGGGGCCTCCTAAGTGTGAGTATTGGAATCCTTGGGTGTAATATCGTCAGGTCCCAGAGGTAGAAGAAGCCAGAGAGATTCATTTGGAAAGGAAAATGAGGCTCAGAGGTCATGTGACAAAAGGGGACCAGACACGGCGTGTCCCATCCCGCAGTCCAGGGTGCTCTGTGCCATCCTGGCTCCTCACCCCACTGCCCCTCGTTCCACCGTGGCTCTGCTTTGTTCTTCCATCACCCTGGGCACCCCTCCAAACCTTCAAGCTGGGATCCTGGGGTGTCAGCACCATCTGCAGCGACCACCCCTGCTCTGTGCTTCATCGGCCACCTTCAGACGGAGCTGCAGACATTCATCATCATCAGGAGGAGAAACGGAAGCCTTACGAAGATAAATCACAGTTTCCTTTTCTTTAGTGAGGCGCTCTTTAAACGGGAGCCCATCTCCACAAATTACAGAGCACACGCACTGAGGTGTCATCTCCTGCAGAAAACAATGATTCACCAACTTTTCCTGATGAGTGATTTGAATTGGGCTGTCCATCAACTTGACGTCAATCAGCCTCTCCTAATCCCGAGCCCTACACAGGGAGTCAGAAATAGAACCGAAACATCTTGTCTCCGAGGTAATTAGGACTGGGTTGTGTTACTGGGGCTTTGCTGGTGGCAAACATGTAGCAAGCGTGTAATGTGTGCTAGCTGCTCTGGGTGGGAGTATGAAAAAGAAGGCACAGGCCTTCTCTGCATGGTTCACCATCGTTGTGATAACACATCGCTACAAACGTGGTGACTTGAAATGGCACAAATTTATTGTCTCACAATTTCTGTCAGCCAGAAGCAGGCTGAACTCAAGTGGCATCCCTTACTGGAGGCAGTGGGGAAAAATTCTCTTCTGCACTTATTCCGGTTGTTGGCTTAATTAAGCTCATTTCCAGTCACAGGACTCAAGTCCCGTTTTCCTGGTGACATCAGTGGGGTGCTCTCTCTGGGTATTGTACTTGGCCCCTATGTTTCAGAACCAGTGGGAGAGCCAGATCCTTCTCATACCTGGATTTCTCTGACTCCCTGTCTGCCCCAATGTGCTGACTCCAACCAGAGAAGGTTCCTTGACTTTAAGGGCTCATGTGATTCGCATGGTCACCCAAAGATAATCCAGGAAGATATCCTGTTATGGTTTGGATATGAAGTATCCCCTAAGCTCCTGTTAATGCAGTAATATTCAGGGATAAAATGATTAGATTATAAGAACTGTAATCTGATCAGTCTATCCACGTTTGAATGACTAGGTGGTAACCATAGGCAGTTGGGGCATTGTTGGAGGAGGTGGGTCACTGGAAGGGTGCATTCACTTTAGCCCATTCCCATCCCCTGCTTTCCAGCCCTGCCATGAGCTAAGGAGCTTTCCTCAGCTTGGCCCTTCCCCCATGATGTCCTGCCTCACCGTGGCCTCAGAGAAATGGAGTCAGCTGTCTGTAGACTGAGACCTCTGAAACAGTGAGCCTCCAAGTAGGTTTTGTTCCTCTAAGTTGTCCTTGTTGGGTCCTTTGGTACAGCAATGCAAAAGCTGAATAAAACAGGAATTGGTACCAAGAAGTGGGGTCATTGCTGTGACTAATCTGATGATGTGATTCAGAAGCCTTTGAAGCTGGTTTATGGGAGGAATTTTGAAAAGTTTAGAAATGAAACCTGGAAAGGCTTTAGAAGGTTGTATAGAGCTTAATGGATTATTCTGGTGAAAGCTCAGGAGACCAGAATGCTGATAGGAATGTGAACTGTGCTCATGAGAATTCAGTGGGAAATGAGAACTCTATTGGGAATTGAACTAGAGAAAATTTGCATTATATTCTGGCAAAGAACTTGGCTACATTTTGCCTAAATCCTGACAGTTAGTATGAGGCTGAATTCAAAGGTGACAGACTGTTGGGACTAATGACACATTAACTAACTCAGGCTGACTCCTTCCTGGTGAGTGAGCAGGATCAAGGCTCAAAGGCGGTTTCAAAGGTTCATGAGATAAACCGGACCACCCTCAGGGATTGGTTAACGACAGTTCCGCGAACGTGATCAGCTCGTGCTTGCCATATAGTCCAATGGGACTCTCGCCTGCGTGAACACCCCTGCCTTGCTGACCTTTAAGCCGATTGGTTCCCGCCTAGCCCCCACCCTACGTAAAAGCTGTGGGATTTCCTCAATAAACGAGTTCCTGCTGTGACGGGTCTCCCTGACGCGTCTGATTGTCCTCCGCCTGGAGGGCTGGGAGCAGGCGATCAGTCGGCCCTACCTATCCTGATCTGACCTTGTTGGGGAGGGTCCCCTTCCCTTGCCGCTGGTCGAGAAGGGGAAGGGGGCTTAAGACCCCGACAACAGACTAATTAATTTGGTGGAGAAATTTCAAGGAAGCACAGCATTCAGTCAGTGGCATGGATGTTGCTGCTGCCTTTTAGCCAGAATTTTTGTGAGAATCAGGAGCACAAATCAGAGCTACAGGATTTTTAAAACTTGAAGTTTAACCAGAAAAGTGCTTATCAAACTGGCACCCCCCTCAAAAAAAATTGTGCTTGCTGAAGACATTACAACCTCTAAAGAGATGCTAAGTACTTTGCATACAGACATTAGGAAGGATGCCTCAAGAGCATCTCAGGAATTTGCAAGACCACACCCATTGCAGGCTCAATAATGTAGAAGAGGAAATTCCTCTGAAAAGAGTTCATGGGTCCTACTGCTTGCACAGGGGGTCAGGAAGTTGTTTCACCATACTGAACTATGTAAACACTCAGAAGCCACGGTAGCTTTGATTCCAGGGGGCCCAGATGTTGCACAAGCTAGTAGCAGGGCTTGGCATCCTCCACACAGTGCTGATTCTGCAGGAATGTGGATGCTCTAATTAAAGGGTCATGGTGGCTTCCACTGAGATTTCAAAGGATGGCCTTCAAGCCCAGGCAAAGTGTAACAGGATTGGAGTTCCTACAGGCTGCCGGTGAGAGGGTGATATGTGAAACTGTAAAGGTGAAGCTAAAGCTGGAATGGAGACCCCAGGAAGGAAGAGATGTCAATAACACAGACTGTCTGCTGAGAAAAAAGAAGAGCTGCTGTCTGTGGAGAGAGCCTGGCTAAAACAAAGCTCATATGTGCTGAAGCTGGCAAGGCCCAAGGGTCGAGCTGCCCAAGCCTTTGGAGAGAACATTTTACCACCATGTTTCCTAGAGGCTACATGCAGAGTGACAAGACCTGTGTGCCCTGCTGGGATTCATTCTTGCTTGGGTCCCATCTTTTCTTCCCGTGCCCTTATTTCTCCATTTAGGAATGGGGATGTTTACTCAGTGACACTATATATTGGATATATGTAACTTGCTTTTGATTTTATAGTGGCTCATAGCCAACAGTTTGCGAGTCTCAGAGACTTGGACTAAAACACTGGGGCAAGGCCGGAACTGCTAAGACGATGCGACTCTTGGAGTTGAGTTATGTATTTTGAATTATGAGATGGACATAAGTTTTGGAAGGCCAGGGGCAGAATGTTGTGGTTTGAATATGAAGTGTCCCTCGGAAGCGCCCGTTGATGGAGGAATATGCAAAGGTAAAATGATTAGATTGTGAGAGCTGTAGTTTAACCAGCCCATCCTACTTTGAATGCCTGGGTGGTAACTGTAGGCAGGTGGGTCATGGCTGGAGGAGGTGGGTCTCTGAGAACGTGCCTGGAAGGGTGCATCTTCCCATAGGCTTCTTTTCTCTCTCTCTCTTTCCTCTTTTCTTTTCTTCTTCCTTTCTTTTCCCTTCTTCTTCTCCCTCCTCCTCCTCCTTGTCTCTTTCTCCCTCTCTGTATTTCCTGAGCCCCACCATGAGCTGAGCACCTCTTCTCACCCCCTCATCACTTCCCCCATGATATCCTGCCTCACTGTGGGCCCAGAGTAATTGAGTCAGCTGTCTGTGGACTGAGACCTCTTAAAACAGCAAGCACCAAATAAACTTTTTCTCCTCTAAGTTATTCTTGTTGGGTGTTTTGGTTACTGTGATGCAAAATCTAACTAAACCATATCCCCATCTAACCTCAATTACCTAACCTCAATTACCTCTGCTGTAATCTCTTCGCAGCAATACTTAGATTCATGTTTGATTAATAATCAGGAGATGGGAATCTTGGGGATGCAATGGTCAGTTTTATGTATCAACTAGATTAACATTTTAAAAAAGACACAAGTGTCAGGCACAAGGAAATCAGAACCTCTGCTGAGAAAAGTGAGGCTGGGACAAGTGACTGTCATGTGATGTCTCTAAAATTTTCCCTCTGAGTTAGACATCTTTAATGCCCAGCAACTGGCTTTCCAGGAGGTCCCAGGAGCACTGAGCTCCATATGCCAACTTCCCTCTCCCAAGCTCACCAATCAGGTCTCTCCTGTCCCCCTTTCTTGGGGAGTTATAAATGGAGGGACCTGTAGTGGGGACACCAAGGATATATCCCCTACATAGAAACACAAGGACTGGGAAAATGTTAATAATAATAATAACAATAACAGGTAGCACACACGGAATGCTCAGTGTGCCAGGCTGCGAGGGTGTGTCATCTCAGACGATCTCACGAGGTAGGAGGAGGAGAAACCTAAGCACGCAAAGGCCCCTGGTTTAAGGTCACTCACCTGCAGCCCTCTCTTTCCTGACCACTCGCTGTAAACCAGGGCTCTTTATAGCTGTGGGACCTGACACAAGACTGTTGACTCCTCTGAGCCTTGGATCTCTTGTCTGTGACAAGAGAGTCACAGCAATCCCAGAGCACAGGGCTTCAGAGAACATCATGCACCAGAAACTGCTGCCAGGGCTGGGGACGTGGCTCCATTGCAGAGTCATTGTCCGGCATACTGAAGGCCCAGGTTCAACCCCCAATGCAAAAATCAAACACAACAACAACAAAACAAACAGGAAAGAAAGAAACAGAAACTCTTCTATTTTGTGCTTACTCAGGTCAGAGACTTATGGACCCTAAGTGGATTATGGAATGAAAGGAGCATGGCCTTAAAATCAACCAGGAGAGTCAACTTCCTTACATCTAATAAGAAATAATAAAGCCTGCGTCGTGTAGCTCTACATTTACTGCACAAGGTTCCTAAGAGGTAGGATGCTATCATCTCATCGCAGTTACAGTCTTAATTGCTTTGGGGACTCCAACCCTTCTTCCCCACTGGACTCTGACCTGCTTCTTTTTGTCTTCCCAGAACTATCACAATGTCTGGCTCAAACAGCCACTGGGCGAATATTGGGCCAAGTAGGTAGACTTCACGTCCTTCCTCTCTGGCCCCATTTGCCCACACAGACACATGCGCACATAGCACCCTGAATCTCTGCTTAGCAGAGTGCACACCTCTCTGGACTAAGTTGCTAATGTTTGTTTTCCCTACCAGATCATTAATGGAGGGTTGTTACTTTCTAGTCTCCATTTGCTTCCACCCTTGGTATGGTCCTCACTCAGTGGACATCTACAAGATGGATAAATGAGACAAATGAATGCGTGGGTGAGTGGATGGTGA
Organism: Sciurus carolinensis; assembly: GCF_902686445.1. Lineage (NCBI taxonomy): Eukaryota > Metazoa > Chordata > Mammalia > Rodentia > Sciuridae > Sciurus > Sciurus carolinensis. The sequence continues at coordinate 191,510,915 of NC_062214.1, read as the reverse complement.
ACTGATCAGAAACCTCTGTACCAGGCCAAATACGGGATCAAACCCGGGCCCTGTGCAATTCCAGGCCTGACCAACAGAGGAGGTTCTGTTCTGAGGTTCATGAAGAAGAGATATCTGAGGGACTTATGCTCTCCATGAGTGGCTTGAGGTGGTGCCATTGAACTGCCTGATGTGAACGGTCTCCTCCTCAAAGATGAGCTCCCAGCACGCTAGGGCTCCAAGACGGCCCTGTTTGGACTAAAAAGTCATTTCTGCATTTGGAAGAGGCAGATGCAATCTCAGCAAGACATCCACAGCTTAACTTCATTACTGATGACGAGAGTCGTCAACTTCTTTAATCAGGCGTTAAAGGTGGCAGACGCCACTGGCCTGGAAACGCAGGCTCTGGGCTCACTCTTACACAACCCGGGACCAAAGGCTGGACTCACGCGTTCGTTTACTCACTCACGCCACCCCTCAGATAGTCTTTCTGGATACTGACTAGGTCGAAAGTACGAAGAATGTTGGAGTTGAAAAGCCAAGCTCTTGCCCTTAGGAGCCCAGAGTTCAGAGGGGGAGGCAGGCGGGAAACACGTTCAAACACCAGCGCCATGGGGCGGGCTGCCCTCCTGGCTCAGGAACACTAAACGGAACCGCGAACTCACTCCAGGGCCGGGAAGGGAAACACCCCAGAAGCAGTGGCCTTCAGCTGGAAGGGCAAGCGAGTGGACAGGTGCGGTGATGGAGTTCCTTTCAGGAGCGCAGAGTGCAGCTGACAGGCCTGGAGGTGCCGTTTGGCTTGCAGAGCTGGGCGGGCAGAGCTGGGTGCGGCGGCATGAAGAGGCTTCGTGCAGGGGCCAGACAACAAAGGCCTGGGTGCCAAGAGACAGGTCCCACTTTATCCTGGTGGCAGGAAGGAGCTTTGGAAGGGTTTTCAAGCAGAGGTATAACGAGGTCAGATTTGTGTCATGAAGGTCACTCTGCAGACCCCACAGAACGTGTAAGGGCTGGGGGTAAGGCTGGCATTGGGAGCATCTGAGCTCCGGTTTTCTCACCCGAAGTGTCTGCAAGTGGCAGAAGATGGCCTCTGGTCCCTGTGGACTCCAAGCCCTATTTTCATACAGATAGACTTTAGTCCTTCAGAGTGAACAGAGGTTATCAGAAATACAACAGCACAGGGGGAGACAGGTTCCCAGCAATCTGGAGTCTAAAAATACCAGGATGTAACTGGCTGCCTGTCATCCTCTTCTTCAGGGTGTCTGACGTGGTGTCAAGAAACCGGTGTTTGTGCCAGTCATTCAGCTCCAGTTCAGAGTGACTGCTGGAGAGGAGAGTGTCCTTACCCTGCTTGGATGGGTGTCTTGCTAGGACAACTCTACTCTTACAAGGTGTCCAGAGGTGGGACAACTTGGAGTCAGACACCTTCCCAGAGCTGGCCCTGATTCTCCTGGGAGGCAGTGGCCTTGGCTCTTTGGTGACCCTGCCTTGGGCTCGTAGTGCTGAGAAGAGGACTCTGGCAGAATGCTCTCTGCTCCTTGTTCCACTCTTGGAGTCCTGAGCTCTGCACCAGGAATGACCTGGACCATGGCGGATTGCAAACCAGTGGGCCACAGGCTGAATCTGACTGCATGTACACATTTGTTTGCCAGAAGTTAGGAATGTGTCTTCATCAGCTAGGGCTGCCATAGCAAGATATCACACGGTGTGTCTTCAATGACAGACGTGCACGTCCCCTCTGTAGGCTAAAAGTCTGAGATCAGGGTGTCAGAACGCTTGTTTTCTGGTGAGGCTCTCTTCCTGGCTTGCAGACATCCACCTTCTTGCTTTTTCTCTGTGTGCATTAGGGGACTGGGGGTCAGTGTCAGAGAGAAAGAGAATGAAATGTTTAGTGTCTCTTCTTATAAAGGCACTAATGCTATTGGATCTGGGCCCTACCCTTATGACCTCAGCTAACCTTAACTTCCATAGAGGCTCCGTATCAAAATAGAGATACACTCAGGGCTCGAACTTCAAACTCTGCATTTCAGCCCATGGTGGAACAGGATTGCCTTAAGCACACACCTCCCCTTTGCTACAGGCTCCCCCTCCCTGTTTCTTTCTCCATCCCTGCTGCCGTCTCTTGCTGTCCTGCCCCTCTGAACGATCTCACCTTTCTCTAGCTCACCACCCAGTTCAGCATCATCCTGAGCCAGGTTGATACCCTGAACCTTTGAGCCCCCGCAGCCAGTCCACACTCTTCCAGTCCCAGTCTCCTAACTTCCTGTCCTGCTGAACTAGGTATGTTGGATTAAGCTCAGAATTATACTTCTGAGTCCCAGCTTTGGGGGGGGCTTTCTCATCAGCGCCTCCACCACATGTGAGACCAACAAATCCAACTCACAGCACTGAAAAGAACACAGGGACTGGGCCGGAAACTGGTGCTGCCGGCAGCAAAGACACTCACTTGCCTGAACCCCAACCGCCCCATCCGAAAATGGGAGGTGCCAGTTGCCTCGTTCTGGTTTGTGTATGGGGTGGCGTGGGGAGATCAAACTGGAGGGTCAAGGAAGCACTTTAGAAAGAGCAAGCACTGAGCAAAGAGCTGATTGGTACCTGGGAAGCATGTGTTCCCCTAATGAATACTGGAGAGACACCATCTCCATATGCAGATGTGTTAGTCTTGTGTGTTTAAGAATGTGGCGGCACCATGGCGCACACCTGTAATCCAGTGGTTTGGTAGGCTAAGGCAGAAGGATCGTGAGTTCATAGCCCACCTCAGAAACTTAGCAAGGCCCTCAGCAATTTAGAAAGAACCTGCCTCAAAATAAATAAAATAAAATAAAATAAATAAAATAAGTAAAAAGGACTGGGATGTGACTTGGTACTTAAGCACCCCGGGTTCAATCTCTGGTACCCTCCCCCAAAGAATGTGGCTCACGTGATTATGGAAGCTGAGAGGTCCCACGATCTGCAGTTGGTAAGCTAGAGACCCAGGAGAGCTGATGGTGAGACCCAAGAAGAACTCATGTCTCCAGTCAGGTCAGAAGGTCAGAAAAAACCAATGTCTCAGTCCAGGGTGAGGCAGGAGGTCCCTCTTAACTCAGACTTTCTGTTCTCTTCAGGTCTACAATTGTTTAAACAAAGTCCAACATTAGGGAAGGCCATCTGCTTGACTCAATATCCTAATTCAAATACTAATCTCATCTAGAAACACCTCACAGATGCACCCAAGATAATATTTGACCAAAAGCCTGGGCACCTTGTGACCCAGTCAAGTTGACACAAAATTGACCATCACAACAAGGACATGGAATTTTCAAGGTCAGTAATTCCTTTTGTTCATACAGATGAGAATTCTGGTGATTCAAACAGCCCTGCAGGAGGTTTTATCAATAGCCTTGAACTTCATCTATGCTCAGAGATGACAGAATTAATGGAGCCAAGATAGTGAAGTGACAGCGTTTGAAAGTGGAAATTTCCATAGATGTGTTTACTGATATTGGTGTTGTGATTCAAACTGACTCATATCAAGCATTATTTCTGGAGAACCAACCACAGTCAAGACCATGGACCTGTCTCGCTAGAAGCCCAGCCGGAGAGAGATGACGGTCTCAGGATCCCTGGGCAGCCCAATTCCATGTGCAAAATGAGACTGCCACAGAGCACGGGACAATGTGTCCTTGTACCTCTCCCTGGACCTCAGTGTCCTCCTCTGAACAAGAAGGCCCCACATAAGGTAAGGATTACCGAACCATTGCAAAGTGAAGCCCCAAGAAAGTGGGGTCAAGTTCCTCACCTCTGAACTTCAGTTTCCTGGAGGGTAAATGAAGTGATAGTCATTAACCACCTACTAGGTGTTGTGATCATTTATGAAACAATGTCAGGTGCTCAGCACACATGACAGGTGCCCAGTGGAACTTTACAGGTGCCACTTATTCAGGAATTTTTTCACTCAATAAGCATGCTTTCATGAACAGAGGTGGAGAACTACAGCAAATAAAGCCCAAGTCAGGGTCTCTCCCCCAGGGAAACAAGGCAGAACCAGCTAATACCCAACAGCACACCGAGTAGCTAACAAGATGGCAGGTAAATCAGGGGCCATGGACCCAGAAGAGTGGGTGTCGATCCCAGGCTGCAGCTGAGAGACAGAAAAGACCTCCCAGAGGAACAGCCCCGGATGGGACTCTGAAATGACCAAAACTCTTTTTTCTAGGATATAATGTTAAACACTCAATGTTCCTAAAAACTCCCAGGACCCTGTACTGTTTGCCTGTACTGGGTGGGACACTCAGTCACGTGGAGGATGAAGAGGTCTGGAGCCAAGATCAAAGTGCTCACTCCACACAACAAACACCTCCCAGATGCAGTCTGGAAGGAAAGTAAGTGCCTGGCCATCAATACAATGCTGGGAGAAGTAGACATGGGGGGATTGCTAAGTATAACAATAACAGGAAAAACCCCATGGGAGAAGAGTGGGGAGAGAGATGCAGCTGAATTCAAAGTTTCCACCCCTGTGGGCAGGGTGGGGTGGAGAGAAAACAAACACAAAAAATATTTGCTGCTGTGGTGCATATCTGTAATCCCAGTACTCCGGAGTCTGAGGCAGGAGGATCGCTGGAGCCCAAAAGGCTGAGGCCAGCCTGGGCAAGACAGCAAGATTGTGTTTAAAAACAAAATGAAAGGAAACAAAGGAGAAAGACTTGCAGCAGAGAGAAAATCACCTTTATCCTATGAAGAATTCATACAGATCAGTAAGAAAATTTTTCCGTAGCTAAATGAGTAAAGACAACTTCCAAAACAGTGGCGGCAGGGAGGCTGGGGGGCATCTGCAGAACCTACCCCCTCCTCTAGAGGAACAGCAAATGTAGGCTGATAAAGAGCAGCCACCATCTATACCCAGCAAAACTGTTACAGTAGAACAGTCCAGGACTGGCCAGGCAAGGAGCAAAGCGCTCTGCAAACTTTCCTGTGCATTGGGGGAGGGCATTGTCTTTATTTAAAGGCTTTTAATCAACAGGTAACATATTGAGGGTTTCACATTGTAGGCAGGAGGTGCAGCTAACTGTCTCTCCAGAGTTCCGAGGGTAGGCTAACAAGAATGCAAGAGCTCCTCAGGGTCACTCGTGGATTCTTTCACCCATCCACAGGTGGGTATTGGTGCCGACTGCATGCAAGATACAAGGTTACAAGCTCTACTGATGTGGTGTGAAAGTGGGAGTGGTGTCCCAGCCAACTGGCCTTCTATCCGACTAGAATGTTCCACAGAACACCAGCTGCTTTGTAGGGTATTAGTGTCTTCCCACCAACATCTCAAAGAGGCAGAGGCCCCTGATATCACAGAGCCAGCAGCTACTGGTGAGTAGAGTCGAATCCCTCAATGATGTGGGGTGTCACAAACACGCTGGCGATGCTCACTTGAGTAGGACTCAGGCACCCTGGCAGCCCTGGGAGGTCCATGAGCTGGAGTCTAGGCTCAATTTGACTGTCTTCTGGCCAGGATCTTTTAAGCTTGTCACTAACCCGAGGCTCTGACCCTCAGGCCTGCCCACAGGGGAGCGTCAGAGGGTTAAGGTTCCCTGGTGTGAACACACTTGGCAAAGAGTGACATGTCGGACATCTAAGCGGGGCACTTGTCACTCAGGATGCCAGGCTCCTGTGAAGCGCGTTGTTTCAGTCGGTGTCTAGTGTGGGCCAGGCCGGAGCTGGGCGGCTCTGCCTGCCCCAGGCTTAGAAGCGGAGCCTTCCTTCCAGCAGTTACAGATCGCTAATGACTCGATGGCTGATTTTGTTCTGATTCACATATTGCCTCATTAGGAATTTTACCCCGTTAACAGATGGCTGTCTTCATTAAATCATGATCCATTCACTGTGACTGGAAGCAGCTGGTTTGGGGGGTAGAAGGCAATTTATTTCATGGGTGTCAAAATAAGCCACGAGGAAAGGAATTCAGATGGAAATAATGTAATTTGTTCCATTTAGTTTTATCTGTAAAATCAGGGCTTTGGGAGATTTGGTTTGGGTTTTCCTCCAGCATTCAGAGGTCCACTCTGATTCTCACAAACCTCAAGCAGTTGAAGATAAGGGAACAGGGTCAGCTCCTGAGAAACCAGAGCCGGCCAGGCATGCGCAGCTGCCACCAGGGCTTCCAGGGGCTGGGCCTGCAGCTTTAGCAGGCAGACCACGTGGGTGGACCAGCTGTATCATGTTAAGAAGCAAAGCCTTGCTCCCGGAGAAGAAATCGTTCTTGTTTTATAACTTTCCATTTCTCTGTTTTGCTTTGTTTTACAAATGGGAGGGAAGGTCACTGGCCCTAGACCATGAGGTCGCTTTGGTCGGGGTCAACTCCACTGCCCAGATCCCCACATCTTGTCATGCGGACCTGAACCGCAGCGTCCCCGCACCGCAGCGTCCCCGTCGCCTGAGGACCCTGACTGCTGGATTAGGATCTCAGGTGACCCGCGCACTCCTGGAGGCTAAGTAGCCAGGACGACTGCAGTCATCTCCACACAGTGGTGGGCAGTGGCTTGAGTGCGCCTGGCTTGGGCGTTGTCACTCATGAAGTGCACGCCAGGGGCCAGGAGCTGCCCAATGTTTTGCAAAGTGCTTTCTGTGTTTTTTTTCCCATTTCATTCTCACAGAAGTGTTAAATATAAGGCAGAAACTTTACTCCCATTTTGCCAAGGGAGAAACCAAGGCTCTGAGGGTTGTGTGTGCCATTATCCAAAGCTGCACATCTGACTGATGACCTTTGAACCCAGGTCTGTCTAGCTGCCCAGCCTGGCTTTCGATGCTGTCGTCCAAGGCACGCTTGAATGTTGGCGTCACTCTAGAATTCATGCTGAAACTTAACTCCCAGGGCAGAGATGTCGAGGCTGGGCCTCCAGGAGACGATTAGGTCCTGAGGTTTCTTCTCTGTGAATGGAATTGGTGACTTCGCGAAAGGAACCCCAGGGAATGGCTCCAGGAAATGAATGCCTTTCCCACCCTCCTGCCATTGGTCCACGTCCTGTTGCTATAACAAAATACCTGATACCAGCTACTTACCAAGTAAAGAGGAGTCTATTGTGGCTCATGGTTCTGGAGGTTCGAGTTCAAGATTGGGTAACCCCATTGGTTTGGGCCTGTGGCAAAAGCAGTGCGTCATAGCAGGAGTATTTGTGAGGGGAATACTCAGATCTCGAGAGAGGGCATGCGTGGGGTCCACCATCCCTCTTGATGGTGCACCTTCAGTGACCTAAGGATCTCCCAGCAGGCCGCACCTTCTAAAGGTGTCATCGCCTCTCAATCCTGCCACACTGGGGACCAAGATGTTAGGTGTGGGCCTTTGGGGGATACTGGCCCAACCACAGCAGGTGCCATCTTGGAGGTAGAGAGCCAGCTCTCACCAGACACAAATTGCCAGTGCTCTGCTATTGGACTTCCAGCCCCCAGAACTGTGGAAGGTAAATTTCTGTTCCATATCAATTACCTAGCCTAAGGTGTTTTGTTATAGCTGCAGGAACTGACTGAGACACCAAGGTTATTTCTGAGTGTCAACAAATTTTAGCCATCGTGAGATCCAAAGATGCCTCCAGTATCTTTCCAAATGTGCCACATTCATCCCTACCCTCTGAAAGTAAGTAGCTAAACAATAATGTCACTTTTTCAAAATTAGAAACTTCGTAATCACTCTTATTTTAGGAAACAAGGAAATCCATAGATTCTAAGACACATGCAGAGCTGTTTGTTCCTCCACTGAAGGAGCCCAGTCAGCTGAATTTTTTTATATAAACTTTTAATTTTAGAATAGCTTTATGTTTACAGAAAACAAGTGAAAATAGAATGGAAGTTCTCACCACCCCATCCATTTCCCCTCTTATCAGCATCTTACACTATTAGTATGGGAGCTTTGTCACAACTAGTGAGCCAATGTCAACCTTATTATTTACCAAAGTCCGCACTTGGTTCAGATTCCCTAAGTTCTTAACCTGGGTTCTCTTCCAGTCCCAGGATCCCACCTGAGAGGCCAGGTTATGTTTAGGTGTTACATCCTCTGGGTCTCTTGTCTGTGATGGTCTCTCAGACTCTTCTTGCTTTGAGTGACCTTGACAGTGTTGAGGAGACTGTCCAGGTGTTTGGTAGAATGTCTGTCATTTGTCTGATGATTTACTCATGGTTGGACGGAGGTTTTGGGTCTGGGGAGAGGACCACAGAGTTGGCCACAGCCTAGCAGGGGAGGTACCTTCTGCCATCGTGACACCACTGCACATGTGGACCTTGACGCCTGGCTTGGGAAAGGCTGTGAGGTTTCTCCACCCCTTTCCATGCATCCTCTCTGGGGAAGTCACTGCACTGCCCACACGTGAGGAGGGGATTTACGTTCCATGTCCTTGAGGGCGGAAGACGTGTGTCATCTGGAGTTCTGCCTGTTCTGTCCCTATTTGTGTCTTCAGTCTTGCATTCCCACCATTGTGCGTGTGGAGATTGACTGTATAATTTGGGTTATGCTCTAATTTACCACGTTGCCCAGATTGCTCAGCTCTGGCCACTGGCCACTCTTTCAGTCTTTACCCCTGACACCCTGAACCCTGTTACCACCTGCCGTTAGGCCAACTCTGCTTCTCTTCTCTCCCAGGTTGCTGCGTCCAGTGAGCTTCTAGCTGGAAGGCTGAGGTCAGTCCTCGGGAACCACCCCTTGGCACCTGCCCCTCCACACTCACCACAATCCAGGGAAGTCCTGGGTTGGCTCCTCCCACTGGCCAGGCCTCCCCCATCCTCTGCCTCGGGCCTCCTGCAAGGCCCCCTCTCCTTCCTCCAGTCCTCCCATGCCCCCAGAGTTCCTTCCCCACCCAGTCCTTCCCGTCCAAAAGGGTCTCTTATTTCCTGTCTTCCTGTCTTCTTCACAGCTGGCAATGGTTCTGTGGGTTCATCAATTTTTCATCTTTCTCCACCACTGGTCTGTGAGTTCGGGTGGAACCCCATCTCTTTCCTGGAGGCTAATGCGGTCACCACAGTCGGCTCTGCAAACAGATGCCCGGGTTTGAGGCCCAACTCTGACCCTCACTAGCAGAGGCATTAGAGGTGACACGATCTCTCCAAGCCACAGTTTCCTCATCTGTAAAATGGATGTGATGATAGACTAAAGCATGTCAATGCTCAGAACAATGCCTGAAATGTGGCGGGTGACCACACTGCCATCTCTTGTCACTCGCTTTCTTAGAAGTGCCTCAGAGAAGCGATTCCGTGAGCGCTGGGGTCTGACAGACTGAGATTCCTCGTAAGATAAGACTGACGGTGAACGAGAAGCGCGTGTTGCAAGCATGTCAAACAGCGTCTTCCACCAAATTGCTGAATGTTGGGCACCTGTAGGAACCAGGCACCTGTCAGCCCCAGCAGCGGTGAACATGTGGGAGGTTCTGCCTCTTAACACGGTAAGACACCTTAGGAGCTCTGGGCATCCAGAGTCCTCCAGGCCAGTGGAGCTCCACGGTCCCCAAAACATGGACTGAGTGTCCCTGCCTGCACCCCTCATTCGTGCTGAGATGGTGCCATGCCCGTCCCTCCCTCCCTCCCTCCCTTGCAACCTGCCTGGGAAGCCCCCTGTGCCTGGGATGCACACGAGCTGGACCTTCCAGAGGTGCGGACCGGCAGCAAGTCCTGCTGGTGCCTCAGAGCTGGAAGCCTTCACAAGCCATCCCACAAGTCTCTCTGGCCTTTCCTGCCTCATTTTCCTTTTGAGAGACTTGGCTTTGTGCACTAGCACAGTAATGACTTTATCAGTAGTGACAGTCGCCAATGCTCAGGGAACTCCTGGAATCCTACCAGGTGCACCCCAGGTCCCAGGTCCCCGGCACTGCTTGTCAGCCTTGAGACACAGGAGCTGGGGTCCTACGTCTGCTTTACGTAACCTTTGGGGTTGCACAGGACCACCCCAGCACGAGCCAGGTCTCCACAAACACCCCCGAGTGCGTGAACAAACAGGCACACGGTGGGCGGGGGAGGTTCGTTGCTGCTGCGGATAAGCGTGGGTCTGGGGCGCGACTCCCGGGCTTCTCACTCTGAGCCTGCTCTTGGCAGGGAGACAGGAAACACTTCCAAGCGGCACACTCAAGCCACATTCCTGATGCTGTTCCTGGCAGCCCCTGAGGACCAGAACAGGAGAGGTTGGGGCCAGTGTCAGTGGCTCCGATTCCCTGGCTACTAAAATGCTGCATTATTTAATAGTAGCTGTCCTTCATCATGCATCATCCGATTTCACGGCCCCAGAGCCCGGGGCCGAGGTCACCTCATCCATCTGGCAGGCACAGATCTGAAAAGGAAACCACGCCAGACTGGCGAGCGCTGGGGCTGGTATTTGAATCGACGTCTTGTCATGTGACCCACTGTGGCGGTCCTTGGGGTGCTCAATTTGAAGGATCCAAGAGGGTCCTGGGGAGGAAGTACGAGGGTGGGGGAGTGAGGAGCAGAAGCTTGGAGACGTGGGGGGCAGCGCTTTGCTGAGATTCCTGGGTTGGCGGGGTACACACGAGGGCGCCTCTTCGCTGCTTTCCTGCATCTCCCCTCTTAGCAGTCCTCCATGCAGTCCTAGGATGTCATTTCTAGGAGACACTCGCAAATCAACAACTGGCTTCCTTTTACAAGCGATATTATTGAAGATCAGAGAAGGTAACAGGCTTATTCAAGGGCAAACAGCAACTTAATGCCACAGTTGGCGCCAGGATCTAGGTTCTGTGATTGCTGAGCCATTGCCCTGAGTGGCTTCGATAGAGCGACACGGTTTTTCATGGTGACCTGCTGTGGGAATTTGCAATTCATCCTCCATCCCAACCTTGCGCAGGGCCTGGGGGTGCACCCTCTGAAGGGAGGGAGGAGATTGCCACCCACCCTTTACTCACCCAAGGCTTTCCCTCAACCCCACAATTAGGCTTTAGAAAAAGAAAGCAACGACCTTCTTGGGACGCACTCAGCCAAGTCCTGGGCCCTGGGCAGAGGAGGCAGAGTTCCCCTGGTGCTGGTGGAGATGCAACCACACGTGATGGACAGTTACCGAGTGATGTCCAGCCTGATGGCAGAGGCGCCATCCTCCTGGGCATGCAGAGAGCCCGTGCCTGGCCAGGGAGAGGCCGACAGAGAGGAACATTTTTATGACCCACCTCTGAGTAAATTCTCAGGAGGGCCTGGCCTGTTGAGCTTCAGGCTAGCAGGAAGAGATTAGATAAGCTAAGGATGCGTAGCACTTCTAAGCTGTACAATGCTTGTGAAAGCACTTCTAACTAGTGTGTGAATGTGAGCCGAGATGGGTAAGCCTTTGGAGGGGAGGCTCCTGACCTGTGGTGGCAACAGGCCCAGTTCTGGTGTTTCCAGCTACTCTAGGAATCTGGGCTGATGGATTTTGCTATCAGGTGAATATTTTTCCTCCTCCCAGATGAGTTTCCTTGGTAGCAGGATGAATCTCCAGCACCCCTTTTCTTAACCAAAAGTATGATTCCATATGCAATTAGTTAAATGTGGTAATGCCCAGAAAAGACAGGATTCTGGAAGTTTCATACAAGGCATAAGCAGCTATATGAAGTGTTGGATATTTTTCTAACCAATAGTTCTTACTAGCAAGTTCATAACTGCATACATTTGTCAAAATTCACAGACTACATGCTTAAAGTAGTAAATTTTATTGTATGTAAACTAAATTTCAAGAAAGCTTTTTTTTTTTTAAAAGACATAAATGCCTTTTCTTATATTTTGGTGTTTCCTAAACAACTGTTATTTTAATTGAACTTAGTGTATTCCTGGGTATTACAGGGTAAGGAAAGTAGCTTTTCCTCACTCATGGCTAAGATCATGACTGAGGCCACTCTAACAAAAGACAAGTTAACAAGAGAAAAACATAATCTCATCTGCTATGACTTTAGCATGACACGGAGCCTTCGAAAGGAAAACGAAGACCTAAGGAACAGGTGAGCTTGTGTGTTATTCTGCTGAGTGTGATGAAGAGTGTGTAGTTGTGGAGAGATACAACTGGACAATGAGAGTGTGATCAAGTAGTAGTGCGCTGGGGACTTAGCAAGTCCAGATTCTTCTCTGTGACCCTGAGTCTTCAGGGACAAGGAGGCTCCTTTCCTTGGTGCACAGGGAGGGCACCTCTCACATGAGGGTCTTGTGACCTGCATCAGGGGAGAAGTAGAGAAAGGTGAGGGTCACATTCCTGTTTTTGGCACTTTCTCAAATGCCAAGGGGCCATGTCCTATCAGCGTAGCCTGTATGACAATTACTACATTATTTCAAATTGAATTTTCAGGACACACACCTCAGCTTAAAATAGAGTTCTGAGCCCATGAGGCAAGCTTCACATTACAAACCTCTCTCTCAGAATTTGCTCCTATTTTGTAACTTGGCATCTCACATTAAAAAGCCATTCTTTTCAATGATAGCTTTCTGCTAACTAAAGGAAAGCCCTTGTCTTAGCTTTCTAAGACATTTAATCAACTAGAAAATTCTGCCTGACTCTCGTCTGCTGCAGTGTGCCCACAGAGGAAAAGGAAGTCATTTCACACAGGCCAGAAGGGAACACATGTGCCTTCCCTGACTGCATTCCGGCTGAAGTTCCTGTGGACTGGGAAGGTGAACTTTTCCTTTGTAACCATCTAGCATTGACAGTGGGCCCAGCGTTTTCAGGGCTTCTTATAGTTATGTGGGAACTCTTGCTCCCACCTCTTGATATTTCCCCCTTATGGAAGGAACGTGATTAATGTAACTCCGATATCACCTATTTCCTTCCTGTGGAGGGAATTCATTACTGGCCTCTCTCTGCCACCTTTACTCAGTGTCTCTGGGGACTGATGTGACTTATCTGATTGACCAATTTGTAAAAAAATCAGGAAGGCTCATATGAGTCCCTGCAGTCATCACCTGGAGAGTGAGCCCACATCCTGAGGCTAAGCTGGGCACACTCTCCCCATAGGGACCCAGTATTCTGTCCCACACCAGTTTCTCTGACTTGGTGGTTAAATCAGTTCAATTCCAGAGTTTAATTTTAATAAGCCCGCTCACCCAACGATATGTCAAGTCTTCCAACAGAGCCTTTTGCACAGGGAAGGGGGTTGTCAATATTGCACTCTGCTCAGATATCCCAGCACTTGTAAGACAAGGAAATGGACATGCTTTGGATTCTCAGTCTACCACTTAACCAGAGAATGACAGTAAACTGGCCTGCCACTTGAACTTTCTGAGCTCATCCATAAATAATGATACCAGCGTCATTAGGCAGGTGTGGCTATCAAATGAGACAGTGAACGGAAAGCCGCTTGGTACACTGACAAGTTCTGCACAAATGAGCCATGTCTAAGATCATGACAAGGTCTTCCTTAAACCTGTACCACATGCACACGCAGAGATCCAAGCTCTTTACCTGGCATCTGTTCATTTTGTGCCTTGTGGATCCTTGTCCACTGTATAGTCTTGGCACTGGGACTGGTCTAAGCAAGACTCGGGCAGGTGAAGCAGTGCGGTCATCCAACCAACAGGGGCATTCAGAGCGTCTCCTCCACACCACATCCAGGATGAGGAGTTGGGGAGGCAGAGGCGAGTCAGCCTCCTCCTGCCACCCGCCGGGAGATCACTCGTGGTGGTAACAGACATGAATGGCCTCACGCCACAGCTGGCAGAGAAGGGCCAGCTCCACAAGGACAGGCAGAGCTTTGGGAGCCCAGAAGCTGATTTCTTCCAAGGAGGTCACGCTGAACAAGAGCTCCAAAGGCTGCTGGAGCTGAGGAAGCACTTCCCAGAAAAGGGATGGGTAAGAAAAACCACAGTGAACTAGGGAATGGAGGTGGGAAGTCGCTAGGGTTCGTAGGAGGAAAGGTAGAAGTGATCTGGAGCCCAAGGAACTGGGGAGGAACCTCCAGACAGAACCTAGGGGTCAGAGGTAAGGTTGGACAGGTGTCCCCGTCTGATTCCATGCCAACGGTGCTCTGGGAATCCCCTCCAGGGGTCTGACCCAGGGCATGCACACATGGGAGCAGCTCCTGAGGACAGTGGCTAGGGCAGGTGGGCGAGGTCCAGATGCCTTCTGAAGACCGTGGGCCACGTGGCCTTCAGTCCCTGAGCACTCATGCATCCAAGAATGGTTACTGAGCCCCAGCTCGGGCAGCAGCTGTACCTTTGAATGAGATGCTCTGAACTTTCTGGACCTCTCTTTTCTCATCTGTGAAAGAAGGGTGTCCATACTTAGGGCCAAGGATATGCTGTCGAGCCAGGTCCTGGGCATGGGATGCTCCTGCTGCTTTCTGGAGTATTCTGCAGTCTCTGGCATGCACTCCCTAGGCCCCTGCTCTGCCTCAACAATCCTTCTGGACTAAAATGTCCCCTCAGCCTTTCTGAAGCCCCACGAGACTGTCATCTCCAGGGAAGGGGGCACACATCTCCGTGTTATCTGGCCATGCCTAGTAAGTGCTTGCTCAGAAATTAGATGCCACTGGGCCTTAGTGGGATGTCAGCATCCTCTGAGAAGCATATTCCCCAGACCTGGGGGGAACCCCAGAGCAGAGGCGGGGGAGCCCTGGTGAACATTTACCACGTGCACAGAGTCCGAGGCTGGGGGCTTTAATGACCTTCAGTTAACCTCCCAAGAACACCAGGAACTAGGACTTGCAATCTTATACTCCCAAGAACCAAGTTAAGTGCCAGAAGGACTAAACAAGGCATTCCCCGAAGTCACGAAGCAAGGACACAGCAGAGCCGGGTGCATCCCAGAGGGGACAGCACCCAGCGTTCTTTTCTACTGCACCTGCCCTCGTCCAGCCTGTCTCAACCTCCAGGGACCTGGGGTGGCCTCTGCATTCCCCAGGTCCTTGGCATGAGGCTCCTCCACCTCGGGGAGAGCAGGGTTGCTGCTGAGATGTGACCCACAGAGGAGAGCTTACTTCAGTGTGTCTCACCCAACACCCCCTCCAACAGAAGAGACACATTGTCAAACACGCCCTGCGTGGCCCTGCACACCCTGGTGGAAATCAGCAATTAAGCTTCTTATTGCAGGAGCTACCCGAGGGACCAATGAAAGGAAAGTGAACGGAAATGGAGAGAGGGGCGTTTCCGTGGGGGATCTGTATCTTCAGGACTGTTCCGAGGCTTGCTTAGCAGTCTTGGGTGGAAATAAATGCTCAAGAGCAAGTCCAGAAAATTTCTGGAGTGGTCAGTGTAAACTAGCTTTTCTCACTAGGAGTGTAAGTGTGCGTGTTACGCACATAAACATTCATGTGTGTGTGTGTGTGTGTGCAGACATTTGCTTATAAAAAATGCTTTCTAACTTAAAAAGTAGAAGATGTTCATTAAAGAAAATCTTGAAAGTTAAAACAAAAAAAGACAGAAAGAGAGGCAAAATCTCCCTGGGCCCTAGATCCTTGTTTTTCTCCTGCCCAGGAAACAGGCACTCTTGGAAACAGTTGTGAGTAGCGTCTGATTCTTTCCATTCAATTTCTCTTTCCACATATCGAAACTGACTTGGAAGGGGAGGAGGCGTTCATTTAGCCCCTTCCCTGTGCCAGGCGAGCGCGCACTGCTTGCCTCAGCCCCACTGTTTAATTCTCTAGTGCTGGGAGAGCACTATCCTCATCTTGCGTTGGGGATAAGAACCTGAAGCTCAGAGTGGTTCAGAAATGCACCCAAGTCACACAGCTTTTGAGTGGTGTAGCCTGGATTCCCACTGGACTCTAACAGGTTCCAAAGCTTCTCTTCTGCCCAAGTACCTGGGGGGCACTGTGGGAAGAGATTAGCATTTGACTCTCACTCTCAACTGCTCACAGTGTGGTGGGGTGGTCAGGAAGGCACGACGCTGGTCAGAGCCCAGACAAATGCTGCAGCTACGTGGGCTTTGCTTAAAGTCCTCTGAAAATTCACAGAAGGCGCACCCAGCTCTCAACCTGCGAGAGGCAAAGGGAGACCAGAGCAATGGAAGGGGTGATGTCTGAGCTGATCCTAGAGGCGGGCGGGATTTTTAAGGGCATCTCTGGAGAGGTGGGGGGCGTTCTAGGCTGAGGTCACAGCCTCAGGAAAGAGAAAACAGCGGAGCATTCAGGAATGGCACTCGGAGATGCTAGTGAAACACAGCAGGCGACTCTGGAGATGAAGCCAGAGCCAAGGCCCAAGGGCTGGAGTGCCCGGCTGAGGGTCGAAGCTGTCAGCGAGCAGAGGAACGGCCTGCTCTGAGTATCCGTCTCAGGCTCCCTGCAGGAGCACCTCGAAGGCTGGACTGAGGGTGGGGACGACTTTCCAGGGTGGGAGCGCCAGGGAGCTCCAGCTGTTGTCACAGACCAGACAGCTGAGCGGCAGGCTGACGCAGAGCCAGGAGGACAGTCCTGGGCTAAGGCATGAGAGGGCAGAAGCCATGGGCCTCAGCCCAGAGAACTTTCCGGTCCTGTGGCTGCACAGGGGCAGGGCCGGCAGCTGGGAGAGGCAGCCGGGAAGAGCAGCAGGCTGCGGAACACGCAGGGGACTCAGTGCTGTCCTGTTGTGTCTGGGTGGCTGTCAGGCATCAGCTGAGACATGCTGTAGGCCGGTGGGCATGTGTGCGGAGGCCTGAGAGGCTGGCCTCGCACCGTCCAGCACCTCCCACTACAGACCCAGGAGGCCTCCGAGACCTGCCTCCCCAGCCCCGCAGCCTCCGCTTGGTCGGCCTCCCAACACCACCCCCAGGGCCAGTCGGCCTCCCAACACCACCCCCAGGGCCCCTCTCTCCACCCAGGACCGTCCTCTTTCTGAAGACCTAACTTCTAGAACGCTCCATGAGGACCCAACCTCCCATCTCCTCAAGCCTTCCCTGGAGGAGGCTCATGGGCACTCCTCCCTGCCCAGCCTCCCCACTTCCTGCCAGTCTTCAGAATCCCTTGTGCTCATCCCTCCCCAGCTCTTGCCCCGTGACAGTGACAGACTGTCTAGGCCACCCCTTCGCAGCGTCCTCGAGTCCCCTGCGCTCCGTCCTGCACTGCACAGGCTCCATTCAACTCCTTCATGAGGTGGGTGGGCCCAGTGGAAGGCCTTCAGGTCCCTGGAGACGTGACCCTGAAGGGGCAGCAGGACCCCAGTCCCTTGCTCCCAGGCCATGATGTGAGGTTTTCTCCACCCCACGTCCCCCTCCATGATGGGCTGCCTCGCTCCAGGCCCCAAAGCAAAGGGCCCAAAGATCACCAGACTGGGACCTCCAAAGTTGTGAGCCAGAATAAACCTTTTCTCTTTATCAGTTGCTGTTCTCAGGTAGTTACAGTGGCAGAAAGCTGACGAACATGGACATCCTCCAAACTGACCAGGCTGATCTCACTCCTCCCGTCCCCTGCCTCCCACAGAGAGGAAACAGCGGACTCATTCCTCAGGCCAGCTTCCCACCCGTCTCAGCCTGATTATTTCCTAGTCATTGTTCACACAGCAGCACAGCTGGCACCTCCTCCAGGAAGCCCAGAAACCATGGACTTCACACAATGGAGGCGTCAAGTCTGCAGAGCGAACACGTACCTGAGTAGCTGGGGAGGTTGGGACCAATTCATACGCAGTCGATCAAGAGAGGCTCCATCCGATCAGTCACCAAGACCAACCAGACCCCACCTTGTAGCTTCCCCTGGGGACAGAAGCGGGGAGGCACATGCCCTTAGACCAGCTATGCCAACAGAGAGGGCCCAGGAGGCCCCGCGCACAAGCTCGGTCCTTTCCTCTTCCCTCCAGTACAGCCAAGTCCTTCTCCCTGTCTCCAAGAGGATGAATGGATGGGGCACAGGAAAGGGCAGAACCTCTTTCAACATTTCCAAAAGGTCAGAAATTCTTATTTCGCAGGCCCAGGTGGAAAACATGAGCAGGAAAGGAAGCGACTTCAGCACTTGCTCCATGCTCGGCCGTCCTTGTATCGAGGAAGCAAGCCATTTCAATTTGTCACGGGGCTCAACAGCAGCTGTGGTCTGCAGGTCTATCTAAGTCAGTCGAGCCTTCTGAAGTTCTCCTTGTGGTCCTGAAGGGAGACATGACCGAGCCTAGGAACAGAAGGCAAATAGGGAACCTAATGGTCTCTTTCCCTGGTGCTCAGCGGACAGGCCTTCAAAAGCCCATCTCCGTGAGCTTTACCGTCGGAGTTACGGAAGCCCTGGCGCTCCCGCCCCCACTTCCTCGGAATCCCTCCGCGTGTTCTGGTTGGAAGGTGTTTGGTCCCCTCTTCAGCTTCTCGTTCTCCTTCTGAGCATGCGCTCTGCATTCCCACCGCTTCACTCGGCTCGGGAGGAGGCGTGCTCCTTCCTTTCCACAGTTTCCTTCCCATCTCGCCTCTACGCACTTCCGTTTGCCACCTGTCTGTCTCCCTGACTTGGGACTGTCCACAACCAAATGCAAACTGTTGTGAGGCATTTCTCCCTTGAATGCCTCAACCGCCCATCTCCCAGCACAATGTTGTTGTCTCTGCTCTGTCCCCAACCCAGTTTCTGGTTGTACATCTCTTTAGGATCAAGGTTGAGACACAGCATGGTGCTCTGGAAGAGGCAGACCTGGGTTTCCATAAAATTCTGTTGGTAAACTTCTGCTTTAGTTAGGCTTAAGGACTTTAATTTGCCTGGACATGCGTTTTTCCATCTGTCAAATGGGGATAATACTATACAAGGCACGGAATTTGGGGCAATCAAATGAAAAGCCTATAAACACATTAGCTGGAGGAGCGCGGGCTTAGCAGGCCCTGCTGGGGAGACTCCCCATTGTTAGCTTGTTGAGAGACTTAAACACGGAAGAGAATGCAATGCCCACAGCCCAGTCCCGGGCTAATGGGAGCCCCCAAACTCTACCCTCCTGATCTGCCACATGGTCCAAATTCCCACTGTACCTGCACCTCCGGGACCCTCTGAAGGATGCAGGTGGCACTTCAGCCTCCCTCTGAGCTGGTGGCCCACCTGCTACCCGCTCCTCTGACTGTTTCACCGCCAGCTTACTACGCTCTGCTTGCATGGCTCATTAAAAATGGCTAAACTAATAAATACTAATTACTCTGAAAAAATAAAGAGGCTCCCTGGAAGCACGGCACGCTCAAGGGCGGCCGAGGTGACGGAGTGGGGACAAGCCGCAGAGGGGGAGCAGGGCAGGAGCTCAGCTGCTCCCTGGAATTGGTGAGCTCTTCTCAGATTTTAATTACATTTCTCAACAACAAAAACAAGACCTGCTCCCCTGTGAGAGATTCTTCCGCGTTGTGGAGAGAACAGAGCGAGCTGCGTTGAAAAGCAGGCAACCAAGCGCACAGGGACAACCATGGCGCACGGGTGGGGGTGTGAGCAGGTGTCAGGCATCCCCGTGCTGTCCCCCGCATGCAGAGTGACAAGAGCTCCTCAGGGCTCCTCCCTCTTCCCCAGTGTACTCTGCCTGAGGGAGGAAGAGAGAGATACACATTCCATGAAACCCTATGTCCCTGGAGCTCACCATGGGGAAGGACTGTGGGAACTAACAGCCCCAAATCCCCGCCTAACCTCTCGACTTACAGGTAGCTTGTAAGAGTGGAAAGAAAGCCTAGGCATGAACAACTTGAGATTCAAGTCCTTGGGAAAGTCACTCAACCTTCGTCTCAGTTTCCTCATCTGTAAAATGGGGCCACTGCTTTCCACTCTATCAGCCTTCCCAGGCGGTTGTTGACCTGAACCTGACATAAAGGCTCATGGCTCTGAAACCCCTTGGCAAGCTTGGGAGGTGACAGTGAGCAATGACTTCTTCCCTCCGAGCTAGGGTGTGTTATGGTTTGGATGTGAGGTGTCCCCCAAAAGCTCACATGTGAGACAATGCAGGAAGGTTCAGAGGAGAAACGATTGGGTTGTCAGAGTCTTACCCCAATCCGTGAATTAATCCCTGATGGGTTGAACTGAATGGTGGGTGTGGCTGGAGGAGGTGAGGATTGGGGCGTGGCTTTGGGCCGTATATTTTGAATCTGGAGAGTGGAGACCCTCTCTCCTCTTCCTGATGATGTGAGCTGCTTCCCTCTGCCACATTCTTCTGCCGTGATATCAGCCTCACCTTGAGCCCTGAGGAATGGAGCCAGCCTTCTGTGGACTAGGACCTCTGAAACCGTGAGCCCTCAAATAAACCTCTCCTCCTCTATAATTGTGCTGGGCAGATCATTTAGTCACAGCAGCAAAGCTGACTAAGACAGGGTGGCAGGTGCAGAGAAGCCCAGCTGTGCTCCCAGCTCTGTTGACCAGCTTTTCTGCCTTTTGGTCTGGTGGGTTCTCTCCAGCAATTCTCCCTGCTGGCCAAGGCCCACAGGGAGAGACCCCTTTTGAAATTCCTTCAGGATCCAGTGTCATGTAGGCCACCTGGTGTACCAACACTCCTGTTTGAACTCTGAGCAGCCTGAATGGCTCACCCTACCCTTCCAACCTGAGCTTTTCCCTGGAGCTGGGGATGAGGCATTGGTGACAGTACAGCCAAGGTGCGTGCAGCTGCGTCGTCAGAAACAACAGTGCCGGGTGAGCCACAGTGCTCCTCACAGAGGGTGTGTTCCAGAGAGTGCTAGGGAACATCATCCTCACTTCTAAACTCCTCATCAGGGACTTTCTAGATCACTTGTTCCCAGCTCAGAGTGCTTTTGCATTTGACAATGTCTGGAGAGATTTGAGAGTCACATCTGAGAGTGCTACTGGCATCTAGTGGCATCTAGGGACACAGCTAACTATCCTAAGTAGATAGGGAAGCTCACTACAAGGAGAGATCTGACCCAAGGTGTCAGTAGTGCTGAGGTCAAGGAGCCTGGCCTAGAAAATAGCCCAGGGCTTCCTTAACTAGTTGCTGTTACTCCCACTAGCCTTGGTCAGGGGGTTTCCTGACCAACAACCATGCCATGGAGAACCCAGCAACCGGCATCACTGCCAAAGAAGAGGCCTTCTGCTTAGAATGGAACAATGATGTTCGCCTTCCTGCTTTAGCTCAGGGTACACGAGGCTCATGCTGAACGGACATGCGAGTGAGTTTAATTCCTCTGTCATCCCAAGAAGGACAGTGCCTAAGACTTGCTTTGATTATCCAACAGGCACATTTCCAAAGGATGAAGGTCATTCCCTTTCAAAGGATTTCTTCTCTTCCAAATTAGAATTCCTCATGTACACAACCAAGCATTGCATTTGCAAATCCTGACACTAGCTCAAAATTATATTAAGTCTGAGTAAGAGCCAACTCGACTCATCATTATGCACTCGTCAATCTGTCAACAGAAACGTGCTCAGCACCTTTTATGCCCAAGCCCTGCTGCTCCAGCCCGGAACTCCAAAGGAGCTCCAGGGGCGCAGGCCGGGGGTGGCAGACACCTGCAGAGATGGTTCGGTGGACACCAAACCTGCTCCCCTTCCCCTGGCGCACACAGCGAGGCTCTTTTCCCCGTCCCCCTCTGCAGCCTGAGTCTCTGCATTCTGGATATCAGACTGGGAGCCAAAAGTGACGAGACTCACACTGATTCTAGCCAATGAGAGTCTCCTGTGGTTGCCTGCTACCCTTCCCCTGCCTCCTGCTAAGACACAAAGGCTCCAGCAAATGACTCTGATGCCCTATGGGGTTGCATAGCCAGAATATGGAAAAGACATGGAACCTGATGACCTTGGGAAAGATCATCCCCAACAAGAAGATGCACTGTGTGGCAGGGTGGGAAGCAGAATCAACAAGGTGTGGGGGGATGATGGCTGAGAAGTGCCGTGATCTGCTGCCTGTAAGCCGGAGATCCAGGAAAGCTGATCGTGGAATTCAGTCCCAGCCAGGAGGCTGAAGAACCAGGGAACCAACAGCATAAGCTGCAGTCCAAGGGCAAAGGTCCAGAACCGTGGGGCCAGGGGTGCAAGTCCTGGTCTGAGTCTAAGGCCAGCGGTCAGGGGTGCTGATGTCCCGGGCAGGAGTAGATGGACGCTGCAGCCCAAACCAAAAAGGAGAACTGGCACTTCCTCTACCGGTTTATTCGGTTCCGGCCCTTGATAGATTAGAACAGATTTTCTTTGCTTGGTGGATGGATTCAAATGCCAATCTCTCTGGAAACACCCTCAAGGACATACTCAGAAGTAATGTCTTACAGCTGAGAACCCCTTAGCCCAGTCAAGTTAACACGGAAAACTAAACATCACAGTGAGAGAACAATTTGTGTTGTGTTAAGCATCTGAAATGTGGTGGGTTTTTGTTTTTGTTTTTGTTTTAGCATCACCTGTACCAACAAATAGGAGATTTTTGCCCAGGCCCTCTCATAAGTGGAGCTGATTCTCCCTCGTGTCCCCAGTATGCCTCATGAAGATCTTTGCCACAGCACACAAGGAGGTGTGCTGTGCTAGAGCATCACCTGTTCACGTGCCACAGTGGTGGCCGCAGACTTCCTAGATGGGCCGAGCTTCGGGATGGCAATCGACTACAGGGGAGCTAGGAGACTTGTCTTGATACGGAGACTGACCAGCAAAAGTACTGTCATCTCCCAACCTCAAAATAAGAGAGTGTCTAAAGACACTTTCAGGCACAGTTATGATGATAAGAAAATGACTACTGCTCCATTTCCAGGAACAGATGAGGACCTCCCCCACCTGACTACTGAACAACAACTGGGTTTGAATCTAGGCTCTGCCATATCATATTTGTGATACTAAACAGTTAGTTAATCACACTCAGGCTGCTTCTTCATCTACGGAATGGGGATAACAAGAGCATCTACTTCTTGGAATTAGGGTGATAATAAGATGATACATGAAAAATGCTTATCCTAGGTCCTGGGACTTAATATCAGGCATCATGATGGTTATTATTTCCAAATACCCAGCAAAGCATAGTGTTTGTTGAGCAAATGAATAATTAATTTAAAAAGTATCCAAGTCAGAGAAAACACCAGGAGAAAGCGATTGCTCACCCAATGCTGATTCAGTTCTCGTAATTAATTTTGGAGATATATTCTGCTGGCTTCTTTCCAGCAAGGATTCTCCTCTAGATTTAATTAGGAAGGCAAAGTCAACATCCTATCAGGCACTTCTCCTTTTTAAAGATCTTTAAAATATTTTGTTCAAGGCTGCAATGCTGGCTTTTCTAGCAGCCAAAGGCACCACCCTGGGTCCTCACGGTGGCAATTCAGGCTGCAGTGAAGAATCCGACAAAGGTGCCATCTGCTTTGACAAGAGACCAGGACACAGGTATAAAGAGCTGAGAGTCAACGAAGTTCTGCACAAAAACCAACAGTAGGCCTCGGAGGCAACTGAGACCAAAAGGACCTCAGGAACCATCTCAAGTTCTAGAGGGAAAAGCTGAGGCCCTGGGAGGGCTCAAATTACCTAAGGTCACCAGCTAAGAAGCACAGGTGTGACTCCAAAGGCTTCACTCTCGTCAGCCCCCTGCATTCATCCAGGTGGATGGAAGCACCTGGGCTCTTCCCAAGCACCCACCTATCTTTCTCCCCAGGATCAAGTGCAAACAGGGTAAGTCATTCTAGCTCCTCCAGAGCTAGATGTGGGTGTCAGAAGACCTTGGCCACAGTCCACATGTCACACAGACGCCGACTGAACCCAGGAGCTGAGTAAGGCTCATAGACGATGCATCCAGGGAGAATAATCTTGGAAAGGTAGTCAGATGCATCTTCTCCAACCACAGAGTGAGGCAAAGCACCAAACCATATGGAGTCAAATTGTTTTGGGATCACAGTATCCCTTGAGATCAAGTTGTTGGCAAAATAACTGAGGTGTGGTGTGAGGACAAAATCCTGCTTGATGACCTGCAGCCAGGCAGTGTGTCCAGTGCAATCCAACTCCAATCCAAGGTCCGGGGCCTTGGACGCATTCATCTCCAGGGCCCACAAGGGCTGGAGGTGAACAGCTCAACTCTGCAGCTGGTCAGCCTGGACCGGAATCCCTGCTCTGACCTACCTGTGAGGCTGGCCTCTGCATAGCTCAGGTTCCTCCTCTACAAAGGGGCCATTGATAGTACCTATTCACAGGGCTTTCAAGAGAACTGGACCGTGAGCAGCCGGCTGTGTGCTCACTACCAGGATCGCTCCTCCCCAACCAGCTCCGCTGGCTGTGGCCTCAAGCCCTTCAGGCAGCACAAAGATGAATGGCACTCTGTCTCAGCTTTCCGGGAGCTCCCACTGAGTTAAGAGACTCAGAGAGGCATTAAAGGACTTCAGTGTCACATGAGTGATGTAGGGCCCGGGGGCTTGCGCTGCGCATTTTGGTCAGAGGAGGGTGGTTTCATGGGTGCAAGAGCCAGGACAGGAGCTCACTGTAGCAGGTCCTGTGCACAGCTGGCCTGGGCAGAGGGGCTCAGGAGAAGAACTGGTGGTGTCCAGTGTTGGGGCCACAGGGAGGGAGCTGAGATCCCAGACTACAAGGAGTGTGGCTTCCAAGAGTGGTTCCAAAGCTTCAATGGCGGGCGTGTTTTGGACAGCAGTGTGAGTCTCAGCCCACCGCAGTTTAGAGCATCCACCTGATCTCACAACAGCCTCAGGCGACCACCTCCTAGTTCAGTCAGGTAACAGCAGGCATTACTCAGTGCCACCGCATCCAGGCCCCTCCTGGGAAGTTGGCCTGAGGTGACTCACCCAAGCTTCCCCACTGTCATCCTTAACATCTATTCACAAATGGGGAAACTGAGCAAGGAGAGGTCAGGCGACTTGTCCAAGGTCACTTAGAGGTCTGGGACACAGACCCACCCAGCTGGCCACACAGCCCACAGCGTTAGCCATTGCCATTAAGCCAGCAAGAGAACTGGGGCTCAGAGCTGCAAAGTGAGTCCTCCGGGACCCCGTGACTAAATGGAAGTCACAGAATGCACACCAGGTCTTCAGAGGCCCCCTTCAACAGCTTTGTCCACCCAGGCTCTTGACAACCCTGTGTGCTTGTCTATTCCATGCCCAGGCCTGGCCCCTGCTCTGAGAATCCAGGTTCTCCATTTACTGGGACCCCCCACTGAGCACCACCCTTTGGATGCAGACATCTGATAGGTTCTGCTCTGCACTGTGGCTACTGTCACAAGCTGGGTGACCATGGCCCCATAACAGCCTTTCTGAGAGAAAGGCCCAGGAGAACACTTCCCCCCACGTCCTGAGTCCGGGTGAAGGTGACCAAGGGCATTGTTAGAAGTGGCATTTGCTTTAAGCTTTGAGGAATCCTCCCTCCCTCCTGGCCGCACTTACTACTTTTCTTTTTCATTTTCTTAATCTTCTTTTTCTTTTCTTAATCTTCAGCCTAAATAAATGTTTGCAGAGAGGAAATCACTGCAGGTAAAGCTGAGTCTGCCGGGGGCGCCGGCTCGCTAGGGAATGTGCTGGCACGGCAGCGGTCCCAGGGCCTGCTGCTCTTCCTCCCGCAGGACAGGCCACCCCGAGGGAGCCGGGGCAGGGAGTCACACAGCCCTGGCCATCGGCTCGCCTGGGTGCCATGATGGCTCTGCTGCCAGCCTTCCGGGTGACTTGGAGAAAGAGGCTCCACCTTTCAGTGCTGTTTGCAGTAAATGAAGGTGGTGACCATCACTCCTGCCTTGTATGAGCAGCAGGTATGAAACCTCAGTTGTGAACACCTTCGCCCAAACGGTCTGGGATGTGTGCAGATCAGCACCAGCTCAGGACCCACTCACCCCTCCACCCATCGCATCCAGCATCTACTTCCTGTGCGTATGGGCAAAGGGGCCACTGACTGACTTAGCACTTTGGACTATGTGATGCCATCTCCTCTGGGAGATGAGGGGGATGATATGTCCCCACACTACCTTTGTGAGCATTAAGCAAGTGATGACCCAGTAAAGCGGGGCATAAGGTAAACAGCACCGCAGGACCAGGACACTCCACAGCTTGTGTAATTTGTCTGTTTATTTGTCCTCCCATAAGACTGTGGGCTCCTCCAGGGATCGTGTCTCTTTTATTTTTTTGGTGGTGAACGGGGCCTCCTGCTTGCTGGGTGAGCACTCCACCCCTGAGCTGCATCCCCAACCAGATCCAGTCTTTCCTATATTTTTCTTTGAAATGCATATGGGGTGCCTCTTGCACACCTCTTCAAAACAGAGCGCAAGGCTCTCACCCTCAGCCTTGCCTCTCCTCATCCAAGCACCGTAGTGTCCGCCATTCCTCCAAGTTTCCATGTGCCACTTGGCAGGGTCCTGACTCCAAGTCAGGACAAGCAACTCCTGAGCCCCATCCCAGGGTTTCTCTCATGGTGTCACACTCCTGGGATGCATTTCATAAAGTGACTCTGAGGTCCACAGGGTCCAGCAACAGGTCACGCATAGTGTTGACCAGCGTACCAATGCGTCCTTGGGCTGGATTCTCCCACATAATTTTCCCAGGTCCTCCTTCCTGACTTCCGGCATTGCATCTTCAAAATACACTGTGAGTTTTCCTCTAAGGTTCTGTTGCTGGGAGGCCCAGGAAGAGAAAACCCTCTCCTCTTCCTACACTCCCCGCTGAGTGAATGGCACCCCCAGCAACACTGTTTCCAGGAGAGAATCTGGGAAAACACTCTATTCCTACCTTCCCATTATCCACCTAGTCAGATGATTACCTTCCTGTGGATTCTACTTTATTTCTTGAGATTTTACTTTACTCCCTGTGGATTCTACTTTCTTACAGATTTTTCAAGAGTTCGTTTCTGCCCATCTCAGCTGCCTTGTCTGTATGGGCCATCATCATCCTTGCAGTGGACAGAACCATCTCGATGGGCTCCCTATGTCAGGACTTCACAAAGCCAGATCTCAGAGAATCCTGTATGGCTACTGTCACAGCTGAATTTATTCTGAGGGCAGCGACCTGCTCAGATTCACAGCATAGAAGATCTCTTTGTGGTATTCGGGGTGAAAAGCAGAATCTAGAGGCAGGGGAATAATTTAGCCTAAATAGTTCAGCCTTATTTAGCCCAATTTTAGGCTTCTATAGAAGACAAAGCAAGAGGTGGAAAATCCCAAGAAGCAGCAGATCTGGCAATCAGAGTTTTGAGTTCACCTTTCATCCCTTGTTTCCCGGGATTCCTGCAACTCGTGACATGGCACCTCCAGGGTTTCAGTGGGAGGGAGCAACCTTGCAAGTTTGACAAACCAAGCACTTTTAGCATCGGGGGACCCATGAACCCACTGTGAGCTGGCTTGGCCTCAAATAAAAGTGCTGCTTCATCTCTAGACAGAGCTTGGAGCAACCAGAGGGAATTAAATTAATAAGCTGCACAAGTTGTGCAGACCCGCTCGGGTCCTCCTGAATCATCCCGGCACTGAGCTGATGAACAGCAGTTCCAACCCTGGGACGGCAAGCCCAAAGTTTGCTGTTGACACTTTTATTGTTGTCCCCCCAGGCATGTGGGGGGAGGTCCAGAAAAGTCATGTTTATAGTTAAGCCTAAATCATAATACAATGTTTACTCAGGGGCTGATAAAACCCAGCTGGGGCTCCTTGTACATAAACTAACATTTCGATGCCAACCATCATATTTAGTTCTCAGAAGGGGCATCGATTTATTTAACAGATGAAGAAACTAGGCTCAGAAAATGAGTAAGTCTTCTGGAATCAAACAGGAAGTTCTCTATCTCCACGACAACGACGCCTTGTTGAGATTCCCTTTTAAGCACTTCCTTCAGGGATGATGCTGTGGTCGGATTTCTCTAGGGGGAAAGAATCTGCTATAGTCATTGGCCTATTTTTCAAAAGTTATCTTTTATCTAGAGTCCTGTCATCCAAAGCCTGGATGCCTTGGGAGGGGCTGCTCAAGTGCTTCTGCACGGGGAAGACCCTGGACCACCCCCTGGCAGGCTGACCCCTCCGCCTCCAACTTCATAGCATCCCAGGCTGGGCCGATCCTTCGCTCTTCGCTGTTGGCATTCCATATACCTGCTCTTTTTATTATGTAATGCTTAAGGGCCATTTAATTTCAACAACCAAAACTTTCAGCTGAAGCATAATAGACCGAGAGCAAAGCGTAAGTTTTGTGAGCATATTTATGCTGCTTTTCCACACACTGGCTATTGGTGGCCCTCAGGAACAATGCTGCCATGAACATTTGCATACAAGTCTTTATCTGAATACCTATTTTCATTTCTCTTGGGTAAATACCTACAAGTAGCATGTAACGGTATCTCCTTGTGGTTTAAATTTGCATTTTCCTCATTATTAGTGAAGTATCTTTTCCAGGGGTTATTAGCCAATCACGTCTTATTTTGCACAATATCTGTTCAAAGCATGTGCTCGTTTTCAAAAACTGGATTGTCTGTATTCTAACTATTGAATCTACAGCATCTCGTGCATTTAGGATGCAAGCCTTTTGTCAGATACCTATTTTCTCCCGGGCTGTGGCTTGCCTGTTAATTTTCTTTAAAAGACAGAAGTTTTAAATTCTGATGACAACCCAGGAATACAGAGATGAGTGAGACACAGCCTTGCTTCAAAGAACCCTCAGTGCTGGGGGGAACTAGCCAAGCCACTGTCACAGCACAGCGGGGCCACACGAGGGTCAAGCTAAGCACGGGTGGAGGGGCGTGGAAACTAGGGATGGCCACCGAAGCCCCGCTGGGTGCGCTGGGTGCACGCTCCCTGCTGGAAGAAAACTGCGCGTTGAAGCATCAATAAGGAAAGGGGAGGAGAAAGAGAATCTGGGTGGAAAACAGAGCATGCGCAGGCGCATGGTCGCGTGGCCTGCACGCGCCTTCTGTCCCTGTAAATAGACACCAGAGTGACTGTAACCAAGAGTATGGGTGGGGATAGAGGAAGGGAGACCCGGGAAGCCAAGGGCCAGACCGCAACAGGCTGTGGCTGTGGAAAATGAAGGTTTTCTCTCCCCAGAAGGCAACAGGAGGTCGCACATAAGGCGAAATGGAAAGGGACTTGTTATATCAAAGTTAATCACAAATCTGTACTAAATAAAATGCTGTGGTGCTGATGTAGAAATAGACGAACAGGAAAATGGAACATTATCGACAGTCCAGAAATGTATCCACACCTACAACAGCCTGGCAAAAAATCGAAGTGGTGTCACAGAGTGGTGTCACAGGGCCACTGTAAAGAACCGGCTATTGAATCAGTGGGTTAGGAAAATTTGCATAAAAAGAAAAAGCATTTTTACTTTACATAACCTACAAAAATGCATTCCAGACATAGTAAAACATTAAAAAAAAAAAAAAACCAACATTCTGGCTCAACTATAGCCAAATATCTTCATGAAGAAACAATTTCCTAAGCAAACGCAGTAGGAGAGAGGAGTGGGATTTATTTTCCATTTTGCCATTTTCGTGGGTGGGATTTCACTATGGCTTAATTTACATTTCCTGATGAGTAATGGCATTCTGAGTCTCTTCCTGTTTTTATTTCCCATTTGGATACACTCTTATGAAATTTAAGAGTTAGGTCGTCTTCCCATTCTCTCATTAATTTCTTAGAATTCTTTATGTAGCCTGGATGTGAGCCCTTAGTCAGTTCTGTGGGTCACACATCCCTTCTCCCACACTGTGGAGTTTTATTCTCTTTGGTGGAAAGAAGCTCTTAATTTCAGGAAATTCAATTTACCAATGTTTTCAAAGAAGAATTTAGCTGGAGCGCCTTGAAGCTCTTTGCTAGTCCCACCCCTGCCTGCTCCAGGCAGCCCAGCCAGCTGAGCGGGTTCCCCGAGTAAGCTTCTCCAGGAAGGTGGTGCGCTCATTCGGGTATTTCTTCTGTGCCTCCTGTGCACCAGGCTGTCTCCTGGAGGACACGAGACAGAAGCAAAGGCTCTTCCCTAATGGTGCTTACATTCCAAGAAGGAGTTAGAAAAGGCGTAAGTCGGAAACCATCAATGTGATTAATAAAATAAATCAGCAGGGCTGCTGAGGGGACTGAGCCCGGGTTGGACATGATGAATGTATAAAATCAGGAAGATGCTCTGACCTTCTCTGGCAGCACTCAGACCTGGGAAGAGAGAAAGCAGAGAGTAGAGGGTTGTAAATTAGACTCAAGAAAAAAACAGCAATTCTTTGGTTTCTTTTTCCAGAAAATATATTCCAGTCTCCAAAGGTTATTGCCACAACTACTTTGCTCAGTGTTAACTCCAGCAATGCCAAAGTAACCCAGTGGCCAGATTTTAGCACAAACAAATCAAGAAATGAAAAAGGTCTTCATGAGGCCCAGGCTTCAAGAATGGCTATAACTTAGGCTTCTCTGTCTTTAGTTCCTCAAGCAGGTAGTGTCGTGTAAAATTAGAGCAGACTAGGAGAATGAAGATACACAGAGGCCATTGAAACCAGGGCGGCTTAGGTGTCCCTCCGCAGGTTCCACCCGCCCCCACCCAGTGTGTACCTTGACCCTCATGTAACTCCACTGTGCTGTGGACAACAGCGAGAGAAATGAAGGCACAAATGCTTTCTCAAGTGCATAGAACTAAAACCTACAGGAGTGCCGGTGGGGGCGTGGCCTAACTCTTGAGTGATGGCAAGCCTGATCCGGGTGTGTTTGGACTCCCTGTGAACACTTCCAGATCCCACCATGATGTTCTTAGTTGGCCTGAGATGGTCAGTAAAAGAAGCTTTGTTTATAGGTAGCCTCTTTGAGGACAGATGGAGGAGATTCCCCATCCCAAATGATATTTTTGAGTTGTTATAAAGGAGTCGGGAAAACTTCAGTTATCAGGAAAATAAACCACCTGATTAGGCATTCTTCACTTGTAGAGTATTGGACCCTCCCTCTGGAAAAAGTCCTACATTTACATATAAACAGGAATTTGCATTCAGTTCCCTTGAATGCAATTCAGCTTTGCATCAGGACCCTGTACCTGTGTTGAACGTCAGGTTGCACATCTGCCTTGTAATGTAGCGCCCTCGCTTCCCACTTTACCTGTTCATCACCTGCAGTTATACTCCTTAATAATTATGTGCTTGAAACCCATGTTTACAAATGTGTGATCTTGGTTAACTTTTCCCAGCTTCACTTCCTCAGGGAGGAATTTGCCCAAGGCAAGTATCTATTCATCAATTCAGCACTACCTGGTGGCTCCACCCACCTGGAGACACCTGGCCTGGTCTCAGCATCTCTGCTGTCTTCCAGGCTCTACGCTGTGTGCCCAGGTCCCAGATGGTTCCTTACCAGGCACACCTGAGTGTTGGACTCTGCACCCCACCCCCACCTAAATTCCCTGATGGTCTTCTTGATCCCAAGTCCTTATTAAATGTGAAAACATGTCCTCTTTTCTGGAGAGGTACTGTGACATCATCCTTGCCCTGCACAGCAGCTTCTGTTGTCCAGAAGAATTTTCAGAACTTGGTAGTCTCTGAAAAGCCATCTGTGCCATTTTTAGATAAGTTAACAACTCCCTTTTAGCACACGGGTCTCTGCTCTCGGGGGAGTCTCTCACGTGCTGCTTAGAGCCCATTGGTTGTCACATCCCACAGAGTCCTGAGAAATTCATGACATTTTGTTATTGTTGTTGATAAAGATTAAAAGCCAAAATTTATAAGTTCAGTGAGGGAAGTTGGCATACTTGGAGGGAAGGATGACACCACACTGCGTGTGTGTGTGTGTGTGTGTGTAAGTGTGTTAAGTCTTTAAAATCTAGTAGGTCTTTTAGACTCACAGCACATCTCAATATAGATCAGTCACATTTCAAGTGCTCAATAACCACATGTCGACTGTAGGTACACTTTGGATAGTATATCTTCAGAAGTCTACCATAAAAGGGCCTTTGAAAAAGTGCTCCTAGGGAAATCACTCTAGCAAGAAGTAAATCCAGGAAGGAAAAATATGCATATAAAGATTGCAGACTTTAAGAGACTAGCCTTCACCACCATCCCCAAACAAAACAATATTTAAAAATCCACAAATATAGACAGCAATCCACAAACCAAAATAGCCCTGGGAGGGCCCAAGGACCCATTAAAGAATCTACGGCTGCACAGTAGAATAAAAGAACCCAGAATACCCACACAGGAAGGATGGCTGGCAAAATCAGCACACTTGAGATTCTAGGGACTGCTGGGAACAAAGCAGAGAGGGGGAGGCTGTATCAGACAGATGGTAGGGGACACTGGAGCCCAGTGGCCTGTGCCTCAGGGGAAACCAGCATCTTTTATTACAGAAGTAACCAACATCCATGGTCATCAGGGAACCCTGGAGAGAACCAACCCTTGAGATGCCCAAGAAGCAGCCACTTTAGCGGCACTTCAGAACCAGAGCTATGACCCGTCCTCTCAAGAGTGTCCCTGACAACCAAGCATGGCTGCCCATGAGTGTCCACCCTCTAGACCTTGGCTCTGGGGCTACACTGCACTTACCCATGCCGAGGACACTGGAGCCCTGCCATGTCAAGCTAGTTTATGCTCCAGGGACAGAGCCACGGCCTCTGTGTTAATGTTGGGACCTGGACTGTCCCCCAGAAGCTGATGTGGCAACCTTCAGAGAGGAAATGACTGGATCTGAGGGCTCTGGCTTCTTCAGTGGATTAATGCACTTGATGGACTGATGATTTAAATGAGGTGGTAAAAATGACAGGCAGGAAGAAAAGGAATTTTACAAAATGTTTTAGCATTGGTGGAACCACAGAGCTTTAGGTCCACAATTCCCTGCTCTTACAGTGTCCACACAGGGACAGAATAGATGGTTCCAGAAAGGAAAGAGAAACTTCAGATTACTATACATGAGCCATTAAAAAGGTACATCTATGTTGTTAAACAATGCTGTATGAGCTCAAGTTTATGAAGGGGATTCCATGATTCTAGAAGCACCAGTCCAGATCTATAAACCCAAGTCACTGTGCCCATTAGTTAAAATAGATTTTGGATACAGGTCAAAATCATATAACTCTGGAGTTAGAGGCTATCTTACTAGAAATGAGGTGTCCCTACTTCATGTACAGTAGCAAACGCAGGGCCACTTGTGCCAGAGAGGATTCCAAATTCCCTCTCCTGGTCAAATCTGTCCTGTTTCAGAGGAACAAGCAAAGTTGGTGAAAACTGTTGGAAACAAAACCAACAAATGAAGGTTTCTGAAAACAGACCTCAGGGCATAGAGCACAGAAGGAAGCATTTATTCAATAACCGATACTCAAATTCAGAAAGGTAAGAACCAGTGGCAGGGGAGCCACCGACCCTGCCGGCTCACCCACTGCAGCTCAGCTTGACAGACTCTCCACCAGGACGCATGGCCAAGTGGATTCACGGGGAGGCTTCTTCCCTCAGCTCCGGACAAAGCTGACCTTACTGCCCAGTGAGGAAGGCCACCAGCATTTCTCATTTCCTCCAACCACAAGAGGAAAAGACTAAATGGTGAGGGTGAGGGAGGGGTCCGGGGCTGTTGCCCTCCATCATGGCCCTACCCATGGGATAGAGACTCTACCTGGTGCAGTGAAAGCTGAGGACACTTGGGCCGAGCTTGCCCTAATTCTGGGCAGAGGTTCCCTGATGGGAGAAGGCAACTGAGAAGAGCAGGGATTACTGCAACGTTCGCTCCTAAATAGTGGCTCAGAGAGTTCGCCCAGGAGGAGAGGCAGTGGCGGGGAAAAGAACTCTGGAGCCCTCCCCAGAGGTACTGATTCTATCTAAACCCTGTGGGGAGGTTCAAGTTTAGGGAGAAACGGAAAATAATAGCTTCTTTTAACCAAGGGGAACACTCTAAACCACAGGCCAGCCAGGAAAGAGATGTCTGAGCACAGCTCTACCAGGGTGGGAAAAGGCCTTGGAAATATGCCTCGAAAATAATTTCTGCAAAGGAGCCCAGATTCAATCAGGTCGGACCGCTGAGCAACTTGTATCCTAGGACAGTATAGAAAAACCATACAGCTGGCACTTCAGGAAGCTTTATAGGTCGTTCTAATGCCAAAGAAAGAGTTCACCAGAGAAACCACGGAGAGAGTTGAAGTCCTGCTACATTTACAGTTATTCTGGGATGATACAGAAGAAAGTGGCCATCTGCAGGCCAAGAAGTTCTCAGAAGAAACCAAACCTGCTAACACCTTGGTCTTGGATTCCGGAACTCCAGAATTATGAGAAAATAAATCCAGTTGTTTAGGTTAAAAAAAAAGAAAAAGATAGGCAGGTGGGGCATGTTCAGAGGAAGCAGGCACTGAGGGCATGGCCTTTGGGTTATTTCTGTCCCTGAAATAACCTTTCTCCCTCCCCTCCCCTCCCCTCCCCTCCCCTCCCCTCCTCTCCTCTTCTCCTCCCTCCCCTTCCCTCCCTTCCTCCCTTCCTCCCTTCCTTTCCCTCCCCTTCCCTCTCCTCCCCTCCCCTTCCCTCCCCTCCTCTCCCCTGCCCTCCCCTTCCCTTCCCTTCCCTTCCCTTCCCTTCTCTTCTCTTCTCCTCTCTTCTCTCCCTCCCTCCCTCATTCCCAGCTTCCATGAGCTGGGAAGTTCTCCTCACCATGCCCTTGTGCCACAATGTGTTTTTGCTCTGGAGTCAGCTGACCATGGACTGAATCCTCTGGAACCATGAGCCAAAATAAACCAATGCTCTTTCCTCTGGTCAGGAATTTTGGTGTCAGTGATGAGAAGCTGACTAACACAGCATGTTCCCGTGCTTTAGGAACCTTCTCAGCTGCCATGGGAAACTAGGCTTTGCCCTGGCCTGGGTCCACGGCAGTTCGACTCCACTGGGCTCCCATTCTTGGCTCCCCCATACTTCATAAGCACTCAGGCCTTGCACACAGTTACTGACGTGACAGCAGGGATACCTGTACACCAAGCACCGTGCCATTAGGGTTCAGAACCCTGGACGGTATTCCCTCCGTCTATGCCCAGGTGCCATAGATGCTACACAGGTGCCACTCATGAAACACTGGTGCCACTGCCACCACAGTGCTTTCACAGCTGGACATAACGCCAAGGGGGATCACAACTTTCCTTAGTGAGAGAAAAAGAAACGGGAAGAACTTTAACAACTATTACCATCGAAAATCTAGCAACCTTTGCCCCAGACATTTAGTGTTGGCTGCTGAGGATCCTGGTAGTCATTGCCAACACCAACCTCAGCTGACAGAGCTGCACAGAAACTCGCCTCCTGTCCCTCACTGGTGACAGACTACTGCATCCCACACAGCCAGCACTCTATACAACCAGAGGGGTCTCTCCACCGTGAAACCGGCCCATGAAGGGAACACTTAGACAATGCTTAGCCATCAAGGTGAGGCAGCAAGAAACATGCAAAATCAAGGAAACATATGACCACCTACAGAACATCATAATCCCCAGGAGCTAACCCCAAAGACATAGAGAAATACATGCTATCTGAGGAGGCATTCAAGATAATTGTCTTAAGTCAGCTCAACAAACTTTAAGAGATAGAGAAGCAATTAAATGAAAGTAGGGAAACAGTAAAGGAAATGAAAAACTTAACAGAGACATTAACATGATTAAAAAATAGAAATTCTGGAGCTGAAGAATTTGAGCAATGAAATAAAAACTGCAATAGAGAACATCAACAGCAGAACTGATAAAGAAGAAAAAAACCATGAACTTGACAACAGGTTAATATAAAATATATAGTAAGAGGAGGAAAGAGAAAAAAGAAAACAAATAAATGAAGAAACCTAGTGATATTTATGGGAGAGATCAAGAAAGCAAGTATTCAAATTATGGGAGTTAATGAAAAAGAGAGAGAGGACAGGAATGGAGAGTTTATGTAAATAAATAATAACTGAAGCCAGGCATGGTGGCACACACCTCTGAGGATCCCAAGTTCAAACCCAGTCTCAGCAATTTAGCAAGACCCTAAGCAACTTAGTGAGACCCTGTCTCAAAATAAAAATTAAACAGGTCTGGGGATGTGGCTCTTTTTTTTTTTTTTTTTTTTTTTTTTTTGGCAGTGCTGGGGATCAAACCCAGGGCTTTGTGCTTGCAAGGCGAGCACTCTACCAACTGAGCTATACCCCCAGCCTGGCTCAGTTTTTAAGAGCCTCTGGGTTCAATCCCCAGTACCAAAAAAAAAAAGAAAAAAAGAAAGAAATAACAACTGAAAACTTCCCAAATCTGGGGAAAGATATAAATGTCCATGCTTGGGAGGGTCAAATTCTACACAAATCAGATTCTACACAAATAAGACTACACCAAAACATATTATCATTAACTCTCCAAAATCAAAGACAAAGAATGATCATAAAAGAAACAAGAGAAAAAGAAACATGTCACATACAGAGGAATTCTAATAAACTAGTAGTTTATTTTCAGCAGGAAACTTATAGGTCAGAGAGAGTGGGACAGCATATTCAAAATACAGAAAGGAGGGAAAAACCCTGCCAACCAAGCATACTTTATCCAACACAGTTGTCCCTCACAAAATGATAAAGACTTTCCCAGACAAAAACATCTCAGAGAGTTTGTCACGTTAGACCCACATTACAAGAAATAATAAAGAGAGTTCTTCGACATGAAAGAAAAGGATGCTAATTATTAAAATGACAGTATGAAATTCACCTGTAAAAGTATATACATAAATTCAGAATCTTCTACAGTTATAATAGTGGTTTATAAATCACTTGTATCTTTAGCATGAGGATTAAAACACCAACTATTAAAAATAAAAATATCAATAATACTTTGTTAAGGGATAAACAACATAAAAAGATGTGAATTGTGACATCAAAAACAAAATGCACAGGGGAGAGGATGGAGTAAAAGTGTAGAGATTTTTAAGCAATCAGACTTGGTATTAATTTAAAATAGCCTATTATAATAAGTTTTATGCATGTCTCAGAGCAAAAAACCTACAATAAATTCATTAAAAAAAAGTAAGGAGTCAAAACTTACTACTAGAGACAAATCATCTGATCACCAAGAAAACAAAAAGTGAGCAAGAATGGAACAAAGGATCTAGAAAACAACCAGGAAACCATGAATAAAAGTGCAAGAGTAAATCCTTAGTTATCAAAAATCACTTGAGTGCAAACAGGTTGAATTCTCTAGTTAAAAGATATGGAGAAACTGAATAGATTTAAAAAGAAAGTAAGACCCAGCTGTACGCTGCTCACGTGAGACTCACTCCACCTTTAAAAACACATGCAAACTGAAAATGGAAGGATGGAAAAAGATATTCCAAGCACATGGAAAGCAAAAGAAAGCAGGGTAGCTGTACTTATAGCAGGTAAAGCAGACTTTAAGTCAAACAATGCAAAAATGAGACAAAGAAGATCCCTGCTGTGGCTGGATGTGGGTTGAGCCTGTTCCTCAAAGGTGTGTGAGCCAGAAGTGCGATGACTAGTGGGGTGGTGAGGGAGCGAGACCTTTAAGAGGCGGGGCCTAATGGAAGGTGGTTATGTTGTTGGGGTACTACCCTCTGAACGTCATTCTTGCAGGATGTGGTTTAGTTCTTGAGAAAATGGGCTGTCAGAGAAGGGCAAGTCTGTCCCCAGAATCCCTCTGGCTTCCTGACTCACCGCAGGGTCTCTCCCTCCCAACATACCCTTGATGACATGATGACATCCGTCAGGCTGTGATGCAGACAGGCCTCACTAGAGTTGAGCAGATGATGGTGCCATGCTCCTGAATGCCCACAACTGAGAAAGTAATAAATCTTTTTTCCTCATAAAGTATTTCTCAGGTATTTTATAATAGCAATTGAAAATAGACTCACACAGGCCCAATACAATGATTAAGGGGTCAATTCATCAAGAAGACAAAATAATGTGCAAATGAATGTGCACCTAAGGTCAGCACAACTAAACATATAAAGCAAATATCAATAGACCCGAAGAGAGAGCTAGACGGTGGTATAATATTAGTAGAGGACCTTAATACCTCATTTTCAATAGACAGTTCACACAGACAGAGAAATCAGTAGGGAAATGTTGGACTTGAACTACACTTTAAACTAAATGCAACCAAGGCACAGATAGGACACCATCCAAAAGAAACAGAATATACTTTTTTCCTTAAAAAAAAATAAAGAAAAAACACAGAATATTCTCCAAGGTAGGTCATATGTTAGGCTAAAACAAATCTTAATAAATGTAAGAAAACTGTAATCATATCAATTACCTTTTCCAACCAAAATGATATGAAACTGAACATCAATAATAAGAGGAATTTCAAGAAATTCACAATTTTGTGAAAATTGAATGATGTTCACATAAAACAATCAATGGATTGAAGAAGAAATTTAAAAATATTTTTAAACAAATGGAAATGAAATACAACAAACCAAAGCTTATAGGCTGCAGCAAAAGCAGCTGTAGGAGGGACATTTACAACAATACGCATCTACACCCAAGAAGAAGGATCTCGGGTGAACAACCTGACAGTGCAGCTTAAGGAACTAGAAGAAGAACACACAAAGCCCAAACTTAGCCAAACGAAGAACATGGTAAAGATGAGAGCGGAAATAAGTGAAATGGAGACTCCAGAAACACTAGAAAAGAGCAAAGAAACTGAGAGTTAGTTTTTTGAAAAAATAAATAAATTAGACAATCCTTAGTCAAACTAAGAAAAAAGAAAGCAGACTCAAAATCAGAAATAACATAGGAAATACTACAACTGATACCACAGAAATACAAAGCTATAAGAAACTACTATGAACAATTAATGCTGACAACAATTGGGATAGCCTAGACCTATTTCTAGACCTATCCAATCTAAAGACTCAATTATGAAGAAATAGACAATTGGAACTGATCGATAACAAGTAAGGAGATTGAATCAGCAAGAAAGCCTTTCCTCAGGAACTAAGGGCTTCATTTCTAAATTTTATCAAACATTTGGAGAAGAACTACGAAGCATTTTTCTCAAACTCCTTCCAAAAGTTAATGAGGAAAGGATTCTGAGCTCATTTTATGAGGCCAGCATTACCCTGATACCAAAGCCAAATAAGGCTGCTACAAAAAGAGAAAATCACAGGTCAGAACCACTGATGAATATAAAATGCCAAAATCCTAGCAAACTGAATTCAACAGCACATTAAAAGGACATTTGCCATGACCAAGAGGGATTTGTCCCAGGGTTATAAGGATGGCTCAACATATGCTAATTAATAACTGTAATACACCACAATAGCAGAATGAAGGACAAAAACAGAATTATTATTGCAATAAATTCAGAAAAGGCATTTGATGAAATCCAACATTCTTTCATTCTCTCAACAATGAGATACAGAATGGACATACCTCAACACAATGAAAGTCATGTTCGACAAGCCCACAGTTCACATTACACTCGAAGATGGGAAGTTGAAACGTTCTCCTCTAAGATCAGGAACAAGGCAAGGATGCCTGCTTTCACCTCTTCTAATGAACACAGTACTGGAGGATCCAGCCAGAGCAGTTAGGCAAGAGAAAGGAATAACACCCTAATGGAGAGGAAGGAATTAAATGTCTTTGTTTGCCAAAAACATGACCTTGTATATGGAAAACCCTTAAAGACTCCAGCAAAAAGCTGCTTCTGATAAATGAATTCCGTAAAGTTGCAGGATACAAAATCAAAACATGAAAACCAATAACATTTTCATATACTAATAATGAGTTATCTGAAAAATAAATCAAGGAAACAATCCCATTTGCAATAACTACAAAAAATAAAATTCTTAGGAATATTTTAACCAAGGAGGTGAAAGACGTATACTCTAAAAACTATAAAGCATTAGTGCAGGAAGTTGCCGATGATACAAATAAATGGAAAGCTATTCTGTGTTCATGGATTAGAAGAATTGATATTGTTAAAAATTTCCACACTACCCAAAAGGCGCTAAAGATTCAAGCAATCCCTATCTAAATTCCAATGACATTTATCAGAGAAACAGAGCATATCTAAAATTCATATGGAACTACCTAAGTCCTGAATAGCCAATTGATCCCTAACAAAAAGGAAATCACACTACCTGACTTCAAAAATCTACCACATCACAACAGTAATCAAAACAGCATGATACTGGCATAAAACAGACACAAAGACCATCAGAACACAACAGAGAGCCCAGAAACATGCACACATTTACTGTAAATTGATTACTATTCAAGATGTCATGCCCCACATGAAATAGCAAGGACAGTCTCTTCAGTAAACATGCTGGTGAAACTGCATATACACTTGCAAAAGAATGAAATCAGACATTGATCTCATATCATATGCAAAAATCAGTCCCCAAAGCATTGCATCCTTAAACCTAAGACTCTATTTGCAAACCACACATCTGATAAGGAATTAATATCCAGGATACATAAGAAACAACCCGATAACAAGAAAACAAATAACCCAATTAGAACAGGCAAGGGAGGAAATGGGTTCTTCTCCACAGAAGACATACAGATGGCCAACAGGTAGATGAAGAAATGCTCAGCGGCATAAATCACTGGGGAAATGCAAGTTAAAGCCAAATGGGGTACCACCTCACGCTCTCTAGAAAGTTATTTGCAAAAAGCTAAAAGATAACATACATACATGGGCAAGGAGGTGGAGAAAAGGAAACTCTGTGCACTGTTGTGGGAATATAAATTAGTAGAGTCCCTGTGGAAAATGGTAGGAATGTTTCTCAAAAAATTATAGTCAGAACCAGCATACGATCCAGCAATCCCAATATTGGGTGTTCATCCACAGGAAATCAAATGAGTATGTTAAAGAGTCGTCGCCGCTCCCAAGTTCCCTGCAGCACAGGCACAGTGACCAAGACATGGAATTCCACCTGTGGGAACACCGATGGATGAATGGATACACAATGGAATACTACTCAGTCTTAGAAGGAAATTCTGTCACCTGAGACATCATGGATGAACCTGGGGGACAGTATGTGAAGGGAAGTAAGCCAGCACAGATCTAATGTACAGGTAGAATCTAAAGAAGTTCATGGAAACGGTAAAATGGGGGTACCAGAGGCTAAAGATTAGGGGGATACAGAGATGCTGGTCGAAGGACCAGTCTCAGCATGAAAAAGGTTGGGAATGTTGTTTAATAGTAGCCTCTGGGTTCAATCCCCAGGACCGCAAAATGCAAAACAAAAAATGAGAGTTAGACAAGGATACTAAATTTGAGATCAACATCAAAATTCAACAGTCTTCCTTTATGCCAGAAAGTTGCAATAAATTGAAAATTTCATGAATTTTTAATTCATGAAAATAACAACATTGTTGAATAGGAAGAAACATACCAGACAAAAATACACAGCATTTCCATGGAAGATATTATAAAGTTCTATTAAAGAAAACATTTCCCCCAATGTATAAATTCAGTGAAATGCCAAAAAATGAAATCCCAGTCTTAAGAAGACATACAGAAATGCAAAAGTTCATAAATAGCTAAAATTTTGAAAAAGAATAAAAAGGCAGGCAGAACCTACCCCATGAGGTATTTGAAATCCATCACCGTGGTTTTACCATGGTGGCAGACAAAGGAGACCTAACAGAGCCCAGAAACAGGGACTTGGTATTTATTTAATAGTGGTGGAACCTACCCAAGATTAATCTATCTGGATAGAATAATCTTTAAAATCTTGTGTAGAAGGATAGCTCATTCAGCAATCTGGTATATAAGGATAACTTTTATTCAGCAGTGTTTGGGAGACTGGCTAAACATTTGGAAAAATAAATGAGCATATCCCTATCTATTACATACATATGTAGTATATGTATACACTTCCCAGATAAAAACAATCCCCACAAGATGCTAATCACCTAGAATTCCATATAAAAATCCCCATTAAAAAATTGGATCATGAGATACTTTGCAAATTGTACAAAGGACATTTTCACTGTAAAAGCTGAATGAAATCCATAGTCAATATATATATATA
This sequence comes from Sciurus carolinensis, assembly GCF_902686445.1. NCBI lineage: Eukaryota > Metazoa > Chordata > Mammalia > Rodentia > Sciuridae > Sciurus > Sciurus carolinensis. The sequence continues at coordinate 191,469,345 of NC_062214.1, read as the reverse complement.
TATATATATATATATATATATATATATATATCCCAATTTATTTTATCAGTTTATCTAGAAGTATGAAGTTTGTGAGCCAATTTTCTAGAAGGAATAAAGAGATGCAGTATATGAAATATGTTTTTGAGGGAAAATTACTGCAACCAAGGTAAAGAAAGACTGAGGGTGGAACTAGAAGAAGAACTAAGTTGATATGAAGTACTGAAAATAATGAAGGAAACGCCCAAAGTGTGCAATAATCCCAGGGTCAAGAAATGAGTGACACAAATTCAGTGCTCACGCAACAGCTTCTCAGCATCCACTACGGGGAATGTTTGAGGGGTTATGGGTTTTGTTGTGAGTTTGCTTTTGTGTTTTGTGCATGGATTGGGAATAGGGTGGAGTTCAGGCCTTGCCACCCAGTGGTGGTTTGTAGAGTATCAGAATTAACCTCACCTAGAAACATATTAAAAATGTAGAACCTTACTGGATGCTGTGGCGCAGGTCTGTAGTCCCAGCGGCTCAGGAGGTTGAGGCAGGAGGATTGGGAGTTCAAAGCCAACCTCAGCAAAAGCGAGGCGCTAAGCAACTCAGTGAGGCCCTGTTTCTAAATAAAATACAAAAAAGGGCTGGAGATGTGGCTCAGTGGTCAAGTGCCCGAGTTCAATCCCTGGTACCCACACCCCCACCAAAAAATGTAGAATCTCAGGGCCTACCAGCTCAGAATCTGCATTTCAACAAGATCCTTATATGCACTTAAAGTTGGAGAAGCACTTAGAACTTAAAGAAAACTTGTTAAGTTGAAAGAGAGACATGGTAGCTAAGTAGCGGCAGAGGTAGGACCAGTCCCCAAGTTCTACTTGATATATCCTTGTCCTAGATTTTCCATTTATCTAGAGATACAATTCCATCCCTTATGAGTAAAGGTAAGAGCATTTTTTTTACCCTGAGCTCACTTAATCTACAGTTTTAAGTATCTGAAATATGGCCCAGACCTAGGAATAATCAAAAATCCCTTTCCTGGCTCAAGCATGGAAGCTTGATATCCACGCTTCAGGGTGTCTGAGCCATGCCCACGGGTGAGGCCTCAGATGCTCACAATGCCAGTAAATTCGTTGTTCTGGTTCCCTGCCCACAAAAGATTGGAAGCAGCAGATTTAAAGCAGGTCAAAGGGAATAAAGTAAAATACGGGGTCGGGGTAAGATATACAATAAGAATTGATGGAAGAAAGAAGAGCTTTGACATTTTCGTGGTTATTTAGTTTTATAAATCTGTTCATACCTCAAGAACAGCAACTCTGATCTTAGAGAAGTGGTACTCACCCCTAGCTGCATGTAAAATAACCCAGAGTCCTTAAAACATAATAATAATACACAAGCCTCAGTCTCAGGGATTCTGAACCACTAGGACTAGGCTGGGTCCAGATGTAAGCATTTTATTCAAGCTTCCCGGTGATTCTTTGTGGTGTGGGGCCAGTCAGAATAGGAGCCATGGGCCTGGACACCGGAGGACCTTCTATGCAGCTCTTTGTGGCTTGTTGCAATCACTGACATAGTTAACTGGGGTGACTTTGGTTACTAAGATTTTCTTCTAAGAGGAAATGTGATTTTAACAGAAAATGAATAGCCTAGAATGAACCGATACAGAAACACATATCTTACTCCTGTGTCCTAGAGAAACCAAGCCAGCATTAGAGGACGGTCCACCTCCCACCCTCCTCCTCCCCTTGTTATGCCCACAAATCACCTGGTGGTCTTGTTACCGTGCAGATTCTGACTCAGGAGGTCTGGGGAGGCTGGGATTCTGCAGTCCTCATGAGCTCCAGGTGATGCTGTGGGAGCTCCAGGGTCCACACTTGGTGTACCAAAGCTGTAGGTCATTGTGGTGACCATGACTCATACGTAATCCCCTTCTTGGGAACCCAAACAAGAAAATGGCTTTCTCACTCCAAAAGAGTGAATTTCTGCAGGGGTCCTTGACACCCAGAGTCCTCAGAACTGTAGGCTCTCCTGAATTAGCTTCACAAGCTCCTATCTTTTATCCAATCCCTCCTCCCTGGGCCACTTTGTTGAAGGATCAGAAACTGCTGAAGTAGATGCATCAAGCTGGGTCCATTCATTTCAGAAGTGGGACACTGAGGCCGAGCTAGCAAAGGATCTTCCAAGCTGACAGGTGATCATGGTAAAGTCAAAACTAGGCCTAAGGCAGCACTGAGAGCCTCAGCTAAGGATTCTGGCAAAATGATTTGTCAAATATCTACTTGCATATCCTCAGGAAATCCTCAGAGACAGAGTCAGAAGGAAGCAGAAAGGGCTAAAGCTGGACTGGCTGACACTGAAGCCCTAGGCTGGGGCAGACGCCATGCTGGGAGGCTCCCCTGTCTTCCGGGCCACACCATAGTAGTTGTTTCCTCTGATGGAATTTCCATGAAGAAGAGCCAAGGCCCCCACAGCAGCTGCCCGAAGGGCCTCAATCATTCTTAATTCATTTTCATTTTTTGGAACGCTTTCTCAAATAATTTTCTAAATCCCACAAAGAATGGTGCATACTCTTGCTCAATATTAAGAAGCCCTGGTGCAAAAATTTAAAAACATTCTTCTTCAAAGTAGGGGGAAAAGGAGTCATTTTCCCAGAACATTCAGAACCTCACCCAGCCAAGTGGATCTGATTCTTGCTCCATTATTTATTTCTTTATGGCCTCTTAGAAAAGTAGGGTGGGTATGAATAAAGTGTGCAAATTCAGCGGCATTCTGGGTCCTGGGGCCATGACTGTGGCTCCGTCAGTGGCCACACTGGTTCCTGGGGCCCCCTTCCCATGCCACAAAAGGCAATTCCAGAACCAGTTTAAACCGGATTTATCATTTCTGACCGCAGAGCTCTGGATTTGGCTCACATTTCCCCAACAGAGCTTATTCCCAAGGTTGTCATCTTGTTATGTGACTCTGTGGGACTAGAGTCAAAGAGCCATCCACAGGAAAATCAGCCTGAAAGCCACAGTTTGAACATAAATACTAACATCACTAGGAGCTGTACCGGAAAAGATGGTTGCTGGGTTCACAGCGGCTCCGCCTCCCAGCTTGGCTGGGCTGTTGCCTTGAACTTGTGCTTCTGGCTAATCCAAGTATACTGCTCTGATCTGGAGCTATCTCAGTCTCTGCCATCCTGGGATCTGGGCTGTCTGGATATGTGGAGGAGCAAAAACCCAGCTGCCAGGTGGAGCAGGTGTCCCTTCCTGAACACTTATTTTCACTTGTGGGGCATTTCAAACATCTCTAATGGTTTTCTCAGTGCCTCCTCAGAAAGGAAAGAGCTGGAATATGAGGCACCAAACTGCTACCAGTAGCGATGTTTGAGCAACAAGCCTGGAGCTGATCTTACATGTTTCTCATTATGCTTTACTTACTTAATTGTCTTAATGGGCATGTGTTACTGAAAAATAAAGTGAAATTGTTTTCCTTATTTGTTGTAATTTACAAAGAGATGGTTTGGATCATATAACCTAGGGACTTTTCAAATCCATTGATCTTGGGGTGGAGAAAGGGGTTTCTTTTTAAGTATTCATCTTAAATGATGCGTTCACTAATGAACTCAAAGCATAAAGGGAAAAACCCATGTTTCCGCAACACCATGTTTTGCAATAGCTAATAGATGGCCACAGCATCGTCAAAGTCATGGAAAAGGCAAGTCTGGCGGGGGTGGGGGGGTCCTTCCGGAGTTGCACTTTGCCAAGGAAATTGATTCTGCCACACAAAAGCACAGACTGAAGGTAATTTAGTGAACCTGGGAAAGCCCAGGTCTCGCTTAGGTTCCCGCCGGTTTCTTCTAACCCCCAAATGTGGAGGGGGCCCCTGGTTCTGGGTTGCCTGGTGTCCACTGTTGAGTTCTGAGAGGAAGCCCCAAGGCCCCAGAGCAGGGCGTGGCTTGAACAGCTGCACTTGGTGACTGATTTAGACAGTAGGGCCCTCACCATGGGAAGTAACGGGGAGCGCAACCTCCCACCAAGAGAAAGGACCAAGACTGGTGGTGCCTCTCCAGCAGTGGGTAGTGCCCACAGGGCAAGCCTGGCTGGGCGCCTCGGGGAAGCCCGGGGCCTGATGAGACCTGATCTGTACTCCTAGAAGCTGCCAGGGTTCCAGAGAGCGCCCAAAGCCTCTCGCCCCGCCCACCCACCTCTCGCCCCGCCCACCCACCTCTCGCCCCGCCCTAGCCCCGCCCACCGTCTCGCCCCCGCCCCGCCCCGCCCCGCAGCCAGGGGGCGCCAGCGCCTGCTGCTATAAGGACCCCCGCAGCCCGCAGCCCCGCATTACTGGGCAGCCGCACCCGGCTCGACTTGGCCTCTTGCATGGCCCGAAGAAGAGGCGCCATGGGCGAGCTCCCGTTCTTCTGCGCGGAGAACGCCGTGGACCCCGACCGCCTGTGGATCTGGGAGAAGGCCGTGTATGTGGACGAGAACCGGCGCACCTGGCTGCCCATCATCATCAAGGTACAGCCGCCTGCGGCCTGGGCTGGCCCTACTAATGAGCAAGCCTCGGCCCCACGAGGCTCGGGGCCCAGAGGAGCCTCACCTGCCCTGCAGGGCGAGGGCACTGCCCAAAGGCTTAGAGCGCTGGTCCGTCCAGGGCGGCCCCAGCTGAAACTCCTTAGAGCTGGGCTCTGTGAGATGAATAGGAGTTCTTCCAGGAGCAGGGAAAACTGCGAGGGCGTGTTGGCCAAGGAGGGGGACCCAGTGTCTCCGGAGCAGCCATGATCCTAAGCAAAAGAGGACTTCTCTGGGCTTCAAGGTCCTAACCCATATAAAATGGGAATGTCTTTAGAAGAAGTGATTAGTGCACTGGGCCAATTACCAGAGTCCGCCTAGGCAGACCCCGGAAACCTGTATTTTAAAAAGCACCCTCAGTAGATAGCAATAAGCTAGTGTGAAAAGCTGTGCCTTGACTGTGGGGTCTTCGTATCCCCTGGAAACTTTAGAACAGATCAGCTTAGCAGGTAACAGCAGTATCCAAGCTGGTGTGGAATAATCTTTGACTTTATGTATGAGCCCTTAAGATGACTCATTAGCTAATTTTAACCGTCTTTTGTAAGAAATGTCACTCTTTTAGAAATAAGGTACTATCCATCAGAGCATGCTTGGGTTTGCTCAAAGAAATTGAAGCAAAAATGGTTGAAACTCCATACACAAACCCCAGAGAGGTAGTACTAGTTCTAGATAGTACTAGAACATGTGTGTAATATAATAGTGTACAGCAAAAAGCTATTGAGGGTTGACTATGTCTCCAATTTATTAATGAGAAACCAAGGCTTAAAATTGTAAACCTGTCCAAGGTAGTGCTGCTAGCAGGTAAAATAGGATTGCAACAGGCTCTTCATTACCATCCAAATTTGCATTTTTGTTATTATTTAAAATTTTAAATCTACATATAGATCTTTTCAAAAATCAAATTAAATATTTCCCTTTTTAAAAAATCAAGTATTTGAAAAAAAAAATAGGCAAATATCTCCTTTTAATCTCCAGTTAGAAAGTATCTTCTCACCAAAACCACAAGCTAGACAGTTTTTCTCTATCATGATAAATGCTGCCTGAAAAATAACCCATTCACACACTGTGGGGCAGGCTCTGCCTCACAGAAATCAAAGCACCAGTATCCTTAATATGTGAAGAGTGACTTAAATCAATGGAAAAAGGGGAGTAATGCAAACTACAAATGGGCAAAGAACATAGAAGTCCATCCAGTAACACAGGAATGCTGATTTCTAGGACACTGGTACCTTGCACTGTGACCCAAATATTCTTTTTTCTTTTTCTTTTTCTTTCTTTCCTTTTTTTTTTTTTTTTTTTTTTTTTTTTTTTTTTTGACAGTGATTTGTAATGTATTTCATTGGCAGACAATTTTACAGAACTATTTTCACTTGGGGAAAATACTGGTTGAACAAATGTGAGTGCCTCGTTTATATGCCAAGTACAGTTCTAGGCTGTGAGGATGTGCAGTGAAGGTGACAAAAACCCACTGTGTCGAAATAATGAAGCTGCTGCTAAGTTGTGAAGCAGAAAAACTGGCCTGAGAGGCCGAGTCCTCGGAGCTGCACTTTGCTGGGTGTTTTTTCCTTGAGTTGGTGAATGAAGAAGCTGATGTGCAGTTATGCATAAAGCTGGTGGACCCGGTCTCCACTCTGTCGTGTTGCTTTGTGATTTGTCTTAATAGACATTTGAGCAGAGACCTGCCTGTAAGACGGGTGTGAGTCCCGTGCAGCTCTGGAGAGAATGTTCCAGGCAAGGAAGGCCATAGATGCAGAGGGTTCCTGAAAGCAGGCGTGATCCGCAGGTCCCAGAAAAGCGAGGAGCTGTGTGGCTGGAGCCAGGTGGACGGCAGCCAGCGGAGCAGCGGGAGATGGGCAGGGGCCTGGCTGCCCGGGCCCCTGGGACTTCAGGAATTGCTCTGCCCATGTCGGGCGGTGTGGGGCAGAGCGTGGGCTGTGGAGCACAGGCTGTGCACGCAGGAGACTGTGGTGGGTGTGGGGTGGTGGAGGGGCTGAGGACTGGTCTGTCACTGGACTCGAGAGCAGAGAGATCTCGTTTAAAAGAGGAGGTTGGACAAAAGTTTTAAAATGCCAGAAAATACCCGGATAGCCGAATGGGACCCAGGCAGAAGGGCCCCCAGGTCTGTCCTAGCCACTGGAAGCTTGGCAGGAAAAAGTGTACTTTTATGGCCTGTCTGGGTGGCTAGACCACTAGCTACCAGAGTCCCTGAGAGGAGCGGACATGGCTGGTGGAGCTGAGCCTTAGGAGTGGGGGGTCGCCAGCATCTTGTGCTCGCCCGCCACCTGTAGGGCCAGACCGGGGCAGCTGGGTGACCTGGTGAGCAGGCCCTGAAAGTGTTCCCCGCTTTTTTTCTCTGCAGACAGAGAATAACTTCCAGGTGCTCATGCGCCAGGAAGACGTCACCTTGGGGGAGGCCCTGAGCCCCACTCAGCTGATGCCATGCCCACTGCCTCTGATGTGGCAGCTGTACCCTGGACGAAGATACCGAGGCTCAGACTCCAGTATCTGGCGTGTTGTGTACCACATCGAGGCAAGCGCAGGGCCTAGTGGGGGCGCGTGGGTGGCCCTGCTCCTGCCCAGGTTGGCCTCTGTGCTCCCTGTCCAGGCACCAGCAGCTACAGAGTGGATGGGATTAAGAGTGTGGTGGCAAGAGTCTGATTAGAAGTTAGAACTGCAGGACAGGTTGCCCTCTCGGGTCCCCAGGGAAGCCCTCTGTGGCTAGCAGTCACAGGCCAAGTCTGGAGTGGCAGGCCTGTGCCACCCAGGTCCCACCTGCTGCTCAGGCCCTGGAACGCCCAGGCAGGGATGGAGGGGGAGTTGGCAGGGCGCCGGTCTGACTGCCCCCGTGTCTCCGTCCCCACCCTCAGCTCCGCGGCATGGAGGACATGCTTCTGGAGCAGCTGCCACCCCTGGAGTGACGTGGTAAGCACCCTGGGGCCTGACCCCTAAGTGCTGAGTGACCTTGTGAGGAGGAAGCACCCTCTCCCTGAAGGCACGGCCAGCCCCTCCTGCCTGCTGCCCTGGAGAGTCCCCAGGGTGGGCCGGGCTTCCCGAGGCACCACCTTGGGAGCCAGAGTCCTCTGGCAGCCTTTGGCTTCCAGCTGCACACACATCAGTACAGGGTTGCACAGGTCACCGCGGACACTTGTGTATATATGACGGTATTAAATGGCTCTCGACTTGATGGTCGGCTGAGCTGGAACTTTTAGATGTCAGAGGTTACAAAACCAGTTTGAATCACTGTCATGACTTGTCCTGGTGGCAGAGCCAGATTTCAAACCCAGGTCCTCTGCCCCAGCCCCCTAGCCCTATTCGTGCTTTGCCTGGTGCCAATGCCAGGCCTCAGCCTATGGCGCCAGCACTGACCACCGAGCTCCCCAGCCAATGCACCCAGCAGCCCTGCCAACCACCACCAGCCCTTCCCTGACCCTGAACCTGTCTTCTCTCCTCTCCCAGGTCTTGCAGTTCCTGTCTCCACAGGCCCCAGGCCTCTGGATGTTTGTGCTTGCGTTCACCTTGTTCCCTAGTCCCGTGTGATCGTCACCTTGCTGTGGTCCAGGAGGAAGCAAATGGCCGAGGATGAGCCCCACCTAGGCTGCAGGACCTGCCTACAGCCCTCTGGGCTCCCTCAGCCCTCAGCACTGCAGGCTTCCTGTGGGCAGCACCAGGGAGGCCCTGGGTCCCTGTCGCTTCCTCCAGGTGTCCATCTGCACCTGTGCCTCTGGTTTTCTCAGCTGGCAGATGATTTTTGGCCTCTCTCTCCTTCTGTCCCTCATAGCAACTAGTGTCTTGTGTGGACAGGGCTGTTCCTATTCTCCTCCTGGCTTCCTATGCCTCTGGGAACGAGTTCTGTTTTCCTGAGCCTGGGCCAGGCTTTGGAGACCTGGGCCACCTGTATTCCCGGGTGCTGTGGCTGCAAAACCCCACCCGCCCGCAAGGTTCAGGCGCAGTTCCAGGGAAAGCCTGAGAGGAACCATGTCTGTGTTCAGGACTCAGGATCCTGCTGGCCAGTGACCACTGTCCAGGAGGCCAGGCAAGCAATCACTGCGTGCTGGCTCTCAGGTCACCCACCTAGGGAGAGAGGCTGCGTTTCCCCCTTGACAGGTGCCCTCACACCTGGTGTTATGAAGTTTTATGTGGCATGAAAGTTTGTAATGTTGACTGATTAAATGTAAGACAATTCATAGAACTTGTGCTGACTCGGCTCTGTCCTTGACCTGGGTTCTAGTGGAGAGAAGGGGGAACAAGCAGTTACCCGAGGAGAACCCTGGCGGGGGAAGAGGACCGGGAGTCTCGTGGCTCCCCTGCACTTTGGCATAGACTTGCACATAACCCAGCTCAAAGCCCAGTTTTCGTGGAGGCATGATTTAAAAGCCCTCAGAGCCAGTGACCTCAAAACATCTGGGTTGCAACTCTTGCTATTCAGACCCCTGCCCTCTTGCCTCCTGATTTGGGGGTGCTCTGCTCTATCCCAGACCACGCTTTCTTTTCCTTGCCCAGGGACCCAGTTCCTCAGTCCCAGCAGGAGTCCCCCCTGCCTGGAACTGTCCCTGGCACTTAAGCCCACTGGACTCCCTTCCCACCTCCACGTCTGCTGTCACAGTCTAGCCGCCCTGTGTGCCCTGACCCCTGCTTCCCCAGATCTGCTGCCCCCACCCCACTCCTTCTAAGAGGGCGTCTTCTAGAGAAAGGGTCTGTGAAGGGAACCCTGGAATCCTGGTCCCACTTCTGTCTTCAGTCCACAGCTTCCTTGTCACACAGATGGGGTGGGGGATGACACATGGAGGCCCAGTGGGGTGCCCTAAGGAGGTGCCATCAGCGTCTCCTAGGGGAATGCTGCAGGAAGATGCGCCTTCTCCACCCCACAGCCTCACCCAGGTCCTGACCTGGCACTAGGCAGCTAAGTGCTGCCACCACCCATGATGGCTTGTGTTGCAGGTCTGCTTTGTGGGACACCTCTCTGCGGAGATAGACCAGCCAGAGGCCTCTTAGTTAGCAGAAGTCTTCAGTGAGGAGCTGTCTGTTGCAGCATTATTGACCAAATATTCAGCCAGCACCATGAGCGGTGCTGGGTGCTGTGGATACAGCAGGGAGCAGAGCAAAGGCCCTGCCAACGTGCACATTTTATTCTGGAGGAAGACAGAGGAGAAGCTTAGAGCCTACAGAATCCCACAAGGAAACGGACTGGTGACTTGGGAATGGGTGGGTTGACTGATGGAGAAGTGCTTGTCTGTGCAGGTGGCTTTCAAGATGAGCCTAGAAAACCAGAGGCAGATTGGTGAATCCAGAAAAGAGATGGGCAAGGCCTGCTCAGGTGCAACGTTTGATTTAGAAACCAAACAACAGCAGAAGGCTCTCTTTTCACCGGAAGCAGTTTTGCAAGAATAAGTGGCCCTAAGAAATGAACTGTCAATGAAACTGGGATGTTTTCTACAGCAAGAATGCCTGAGGGCTTTGGTTGGAACTGCTGGGTGAATGGGGGGAAGTGCCAGTTTGGGCAGGGAGAAATCGGGAGTTCTCAGGCTGCGTTTGAGAATCCCAGGACACCTCCAGTTGGAAGTGTTGATAGGCCTTTGGTTGAATATGATAGTTCCAGAACTCGGGACAGGACCAAAAAAGTTAAATTCAGGAGTCTAAATTATAACTAAAGGGTTCGAGAGAGAGGAGGCTGAAGCCTGCGTGCACGTGTGCGACCAGGGTCTGCAGCAAGGGGCCACCCGGTGAGAACAGAGGGCTTCGTCCCAGGCAGAGCCTCCTGGAGGGAGCCTGTGCCACAATGGCTATGTGGGCATCTGCCCAGCAACTGTCTGTTCCACCCCTCTCTTGTTCTTCCCCCAAAGTTGGGTTTATTGTTTGGCTGACATCCCCTAAGTACTTTATCATTTCTCTTATATATTTTATATGAACATTTATTTGCATTTTCTTTATTTTCTCTCAAATGTGCGTTGTAGATTTGGGGGTATAGAGATTGCATTTCTTTTTTGGGTGGGTACCAGGGATTGAACTCAGGTGCTCTGAATCATTGAGCCACACCCCCAGCCCTATTTTGTGTTTTATTTAGAGACGGGGTCTCGCTGAGTTGCTTAATGCCTGCTTTTGCTGAGGCTGGCTCTGAACTTGGGAGCCTCCTGCCTCAGCCTCCCAAACCACCCTAGCCCAGCTGAGATTACAGGCCTGCATTTCTTTTAACATGATTCCTAAGTATTTTATTCTTTTTATTGTGATTTAAAAAAATATTCTGAGAACATTTTAATCTTGCATGACTAAAACTCTGTGCCTTTTGAAGGGAACTCCCCATTTTCCCACCCCAGCCCTGGGCAACCACCACCTCATTTTCTGTTTAGATGAGTTGGAGGACTTTAGTGGCCTCATCTAAATAGAATCCTGCAGTATTTGCCCTAGGGTCACAGGCTTATTTCACCGAGCATATTGTCCGCAAGTTCCTCCCCAAGTTTCCCTATTTTGTAAGGCAAATAATATCCCGCCATGTTTGCATGCCGCCATTTCTTTCTTCATTGTTCAGTGGACGTTTAGGAAGCTTCCTTATCATTGATCGTTATGGGTAATGCTTCCATAGACATGGAAGGGCAGCTGTCCCTGTAAGTTCTGATTTTCAGTTCTTTTGGATAAATGCCCAGAAGAGGGATTGCTGATACTTCTGTTAACTTTCTGAGGGAAGAAACTATCCTGTTTTCCATAACAGTTGTACTTTACCACCTAGGGGTGCTGGCTCATTGTCTCCATTCAGCAAAGAACTGAAGAGCAGGACACAGGGAGCAAGCAAGTCGCAGGTTTACTGCAAAAGTGACAGAGACCACTCCAGAGAGAAGGCGCCCCAGGGCTGGGAGTCCTGAGGGGAGTCTTGGCCTGTTCTTGTTGTGGTCTCTGGAATTTCCTCTGGTCCCGATCTCCTCTCCTGTCCACGTGCTCCTCACTATTATTGATTGGTGCCCCCTTGTTCACAAGTCTCGTCTAGATTTTCTGTTGGATCCTCCGCTTAGGAGTCTGATTGGGCCCCCAGTTGTGTGCAGGAGTGCTTTGATCAAGCAGGAAGCTGCCTGGTGGGAAGACCTCTCCACGCCCCTTGTTCTGGCCCTGCCTCACCTCCTCGCTCACCATCTGGCCCTGGCCGCCTGCGCCCTCTGTACAAACTGGTACCATTTACGTCCCCCCTAGCCATGTCCTAGGCTCCCATTTTCCTGGTCCTACCTCACCAGCATCCAAAGTGATATCCTTCATGCTAAATGATATCTTCAAGGCACCATCAAGTTTACTTTCTGAATATTCTCTCCCTTCTTTTCCCATTTTTGATAACTGAGCTATATCTTCACTCCTAGAGAATATAATACAGGTTGAGCATCCCTAATCTGGAACTCCCAAATCCAGTATATTCAAATCTGAAACTTTTTAATGCCCAAGTGGCAGATTTCACACCGGATAGGTCACGTGATAGGTCGCAGTCACAGGTCACAGTCACAGTGGTGGTTTAATGTACACAACCTTTGGTTCATGCACAAAACTATTACCTTCACTTTTGGGCTATGTGTACAACATGTATGTGAAACAAATGAAGTTAGTGTTTAGCCTTGGTCCCAGCCCCAAGATATCTCATTATGTGTATGCAAATTGTTAGCACAAAAAGACCAGGACAGATGCAGACTTCACGAATCAGCCAAAGCTTTTATTCAGGGTTGGAGCCATGGTTCCACTTTCCTGGTGGACAATGAGCCACTGAACAAAGAAAGGGACCGGGTTCATATGTTATTTTGAGGGGTGGTCTAGTGAGCATAGCAGTTTTTCTTGGGCACTCAGGAATCTGAACTTTTTGGGTCAGGGATCTGTGGGCAGCCTCTGGAGAGGACTTACTTTGAAGGAGATCACACCTCCTAGAGACCAGTACTTCAGGGTTGATGAAACCCCTCCTCCCCGTCTGCAGCCGCACCTGGAAAACACTTGTCTTGGGACATGAAGGCTGGCAGTGCGTGGCCTTCTTCTTCACTCCCTGTTCCCAGGCCACATGATCTTGGGGATTTTTCATTTTCCATGTCTATTACAAATATCCCCCAACACATACACACACACACACACTCACAATGAAAATCGGAAACACTTCTGGTCCCAGGCACTTTGGATGAGTGATACCCAGCCGTACATGGTGTTTCATCTTTATGTCCCTTATTTAACCTTAGTTCTACAGTTAAGGTCTAATGAGCACTGCTTATCCTAAGGAAAAGCTTCCGAGACACTTCCTGAAAGTCTGAAGCTCTTTGCTTAGGACATTAATCAGGAAGGGAACATGGGCGCAGGACTCCCTGAGCTCCTTCATCTGCAGTACAGTCTGTCCATGGCTTTTATCCTGGAAGGTCACTTAGGCTGAATTTAGAAGTCCTTGGCTCACATTTTCCTTGGATATCTGTACTGTTATTCCATTTACCCCCACGTGTTTTAACATGAACATATTCTGAGGTTTAATCCCGTATAAATTACTTGATCACCCTACCTTATGCCAACAGATTTCTCTTACACAGTGCAACTCACAGACTGTTTTGGAGTCAACTTCTCTTGGCCACTTCTTCCAGGCAGCTCACGTCCTCTTCAAATACACAGGTTCAAGTTGCCCTGGAGATGGGAACTTTTGACTTGGTGCAGGTAAAGATGGAAGCTGAGTTGCAGGAGCTCAGATATGCTGGCAAAGCTTCAATAGGGGGGTATCTGTGTCGGGGGTCACCTCTAAGTGAAGGGGGCAGTCCCTTAGAGAGGGAAGTCAGAACTGCCTGTGCACAGGTGGGGGGAGGGCTGTTACTCTTGAGATGATTCCTTTCAGAAGTTTCTGGTTGGGAAGAAGCTCTTGAATATCTCTTGGCAGCCCCTGCACCTGGGGTTTATGGTTGAGTTTGTAAAGGCACATCCCATACCCTGTAAGGGTGAGGAGTGGGAAGAATTTTAGCAACAGGTTGTAAACTAAGGGCCCAGAGCTGATCCACCATCTAGTTCCCTGTTCTCGATCATCTCTCCTTCCTACCTATCCTTTTTTTATTTTATTTTATTTTATTTTTTTGCAGTGCTGGGGATTGAACCCAGGGCCTTGTGCATGCAAGGCAAGCACTCTACCAGCTGAGCTATCTCCCCAGCCCACCCTACCTGTCCTTGGAGGCTGTGAAATCTCGCACCACCTGAGGTAAAGCGGGCACAATTGGTGGCATGGGCTCACCCTGGGTTGGGTTGAAAACCGTGGACAAACACCAGCTTGACTTGGAACTGGTGAAGTTTGGAAGACACAATCTTATGGCATGTTAAGTAGGCAAGGCCCCCAACTGAACATGGGATAATGGTACCTGGTGGCCCTAAACTGGTGGCAGCCAGGCAGGCACTGGCACATGCCTTCCGTAGAGCGAGATGGTCTCTGACTGTACTCAGGCAGCCGTTCCGTGTCACGTGTATCTCCTCAGGGTTGACCGCTTCCAGCCTACGGAGAGTCCCAGGTAGACAGGCGGGGTTCGCGAGCACACGGATGGCCTCCCTGGTCTTCTGATCAGAAAGCCAGGGCACCGACGGGGAGTCAAGGGCTGGAGGCCAGCCAGCACGTCTGCTATGTCGCTGGTTTGTTTTCTCTCCCTTTCTACATTTTAAACAAGTTTCCTTAAAGCTTTACCTTTACTTCATGGTAAGCAAAGCTGCCCCAGGGAACGAGAGAGGAAGGCCTCCCCGAGACAGGAACCTAGGGAGACCGAGAGAAAAGACAGGCAGTTTCAGAAGAGGAGCGCCCCTGAATGTGGGGACGCAGGAACACCAGGAATGGTCGGAGTGCAAAGCAAACTCCTGAGCAACCAGCCTGCACCCCCGCACCCACGGCCTTGCCCCTGGAAAGTGGCGTGAAGTGAGGGTGCCTTGACTCCCCCCCAGTGCAGTCCCTAGCCACTGTCCCTTGCTACTTGACTGTTGGAACCCCCGTCCAAGGCGTCACTTCTCACTCTAGGGAAAGCTTGCACTCACTGTCCTAAATAAACGTCTGCCTCTCTGATGGATCCTTAAATTCAGTTCTGTGACATTTGTCAAGAACCCATTCATCCTGAGTTCAGGTCCCTCTTTCCAGCAACTCCTCTGCCTCCTCCGGCGACACCCCTGTGCCCCCTCCAGAATCACTCCTACAGCACATTTATACAGGTGTGTGCTGGTCCCCTGCATTTGTCATAGCGTTTCTGTGTTTGGACAGCATCTCCCAAGATCAGTTTGGAGGCCTCATTAAGTAAATAACCACACAGCCAGGCCATCCTTGGGCCATGGGGTATAGCTATCTGAAAAAACAGGATACTGCTCTTGGGATAGGGTCCAGGGTTGCAGGTTAAGACCCCCTAAGGTCAAATCTACCCGTTTGTGTATGGTTTTTACTCAATAATAGCATGTTTGCCTTTGGTTATATTTCCCCGATGGGTAAGACTGAGTCGATAATAATACCTGTGTTGGCCAAAAATTAGCCCTTTTCCTTCCTACTGTTAAGGTCGGTTGAAGTTCCTCAGGGGTTGAGTTTTGGGGTATTGAGAAGTGCCTCTTGGCTCCTTTACCTCTTTCCTCTACCCGTTGTGCCATCTGCCAGGATGGGCCAGGGTATTGGTGACCATGTGGCTCTTCTTGGTTGCTCTCCAATGACCCTCCTCTTTGCAGAATGTACCCTGGGTGGCATTCGCTAGGGTCTTTGAGGTCCCCTGATCAGGCAGGTGGACCCATCAGACTTGCAGGGCCCTTTTAGAGAGGTCCTGTGATGACCTGGTCCTGGGTGACCCTAGAGCACAAGGACCAAGCCATTGGCTGTCCTCTGAGCCCTTTCTCTTCCTTGGTTTTGGCTTCCCAGTCTGTTTCTGGACCCCCAAAGCTAGTTTCTTCAGTCTTGGAGTGGAGCAGTGGGTTTGATGGTGACCTTTCTGATTTTCTAGTCCCCCTTCCATTGGCTCAGGGGCAGTGACACACCAGGGTCAGTATCACATCTGCCTGTCCTGTGGGTGATGGCTGTCCTCTCAAGATCTGCTCAGGTTGTTCTGATAGAAGTTGTACTTCTGCAAAATGTTAACAGGCAACATTACAAAGTTTTACAAGGAAAATACACGACAAAATGATGAGCGCAAAACAAATCCATTTTCACCTAATTGTTCTAAGCCAAGAAACGTGATCTTCACAGCAGTATCAATTTCTACCAGATAGTCAAAGAAAAAAATCCGTGTGAAAAACAAGTCTGGTTTTGCCAGAAAGCTGTATTTAAGAGTACCTGAGAATCCTTCTTGTGAACCTGATTGCCAAATCTTCAGCGAGGAACAGAAACTGTCAAAAGCTGAGAAGAGCCGTGGCTGGAAGCCTGAGGACAGCTCAGTGTCCGACAGCCAGGGAGCCACCCCTTGGGGCCCGCGCTCCAGGACCGCCTTTCTGTTCCATTTAGGTTTCCGTTTGTGTAAAAAGAACCATTCTCTATAGATAAAACTTAACAATAAGTGAAATAAAAAAGTCTCCATCTTGTCTTTTAAGAATAAGTGAAATGTTTTAAAAAATAAAGGAGACTGCCCTTTCCTTCATATGCACTCCCTGGGTGAACAATACCCAACCTTTTTAATTATCAAAATGGCACCGTTTGGAATGCCAGATGTTTGGGCACATCTAAGCATCTTTGCCCAAAGATTAGAGTCATAAACATAGCACAAACATAAACCTGGAAAGAGGCTGTTCCTGCAAACCGTTTTAGTTTGGAGGACACTAGGTTGGGAAGTGGTCTAGGCTTTGCATTTTGGAAGACTTGTACATGGGGACACATACAAAGTCACCAATAGCAACTAGCATCACAGCTACGCAGAAGTCCTTTTTATGTAAACTTAGTTTTTACTTTTGAAGCAAAATTTAGAATTCAGTAGGATAAGTGGAATTATGTAGTTTCCCTTTTCAGAGGTCTACATAGGTTAACAGCACTCCAAGAAATTTTTTCAGGTTTTGAGAAAAAAGAAAAAGTTTCATTGCTTTGGCAGCACAGGAGAAACACAGGACTCCTGCCCCAGAGTCTGTGATTCAGTGGGATCTGAAGGATGTTTGATGAGGTGATTCAAATGCTACCTTCCAGGTGTCCTCTGTCTGCGTTGTGGGATTCTCACCCAGAGAGACAGGGCACCGGGCATTCAGCAGGCAGCAGCATTTACCAGTGCCAGCCCTGGCCCAGCCGATTCCTACCGAAGGCTGAGCCCTGAATACAGGAGCTTTGCCTGATCTACTCTCTCAGTTTCTCTTGACTTGCCGGCTGTCTGTATGAGGTAATGCACGCTCTGAGTGGGCATTCTATTTCTATAGTGTAGCGTCACAACAGTGTTGCAACAGAATTGTGGGGCGTGCACATTGGTACTGGTGGCGCATATATCTTTCCTTTGTTCTCAGAAAGTCCCTACCACATCCAGAGTCCTAATTCACTTGTTCATTCAGAAGGTTGTCATTTCTGAGATCTTCTGGTGCCATCCCCAAGTCTGAATCACTCCATTCCTGTGGTGGGTGTGTGCTCAAGGACCGATGACAGTGCCTAGGATGGGAAAGAAAGGTGATCCTATTTCCAGGAGATTAGGGAGAAGATTAGGGAGGGGGAGGGAGAGAGGAAGAAAAATAAACAGTACACTTTTAAAAATAAGTCTCAGTGGCAGGGCAGCAAAGGCTAGATTCAGAGCATAAAGTGGGACACTGTTACATTTCCCCACTGTCAATCTCTACATTCCATTTCTACGGAAAACTGGACAACTACGTCTCCGAGCTGCTTCCTGCTGAGAGGGCAAAGTTGGGGGAAGTGACCCACAGTCAGGGCAGTCCAGAGGTTCATGGTGGCAATTGGCAGGTGACTGGACAAGGCATACATAGGTCAGGGATCATACTAGGACAATAAACAAGACAGCAAAGCATTACTTTTTTTTCTGAACAATCAGTACAAAAGCAATTAGTATTTTAGCCAGTCTCTGAAAACCATGAAGACAGTAACTCATTAAAGCTTAAAGTGGAATCCAACATGCCATTGATTTGTGAGGGAGGTCATTGAAGGCTTTAGAAACATTGGCAAAGCTGTTAGAAACACACACAACGTCTACTTTTTACAATGGCACGTGTCCCCTTGAGCTGTAGTTCAGATACCTAATGCCACCTGATTTCCGTAAAGTAGCTTTCTTATTAGCATTACTTCTGTGTTTAGTATAGGATCCTTTCAGTTGTGTCGTTTAGAGTGCTCTTGGTAAAGTTAGGGTTTTGTGCCACATTGCATCTTTCAGACCAATCTGAGGGATAAATATCAGGGCCAGTAAGAAATAGATGGAGTTTATTCATGTAGGAGGTTAGGAAGATTTGTAGGTCTATGAGATCAGGCTCAGATTGACTCAGGAGAAACTTGGGACTCTTGATTCCTTTGTGATCATCTTTATTAGGCACTCCCACACAAGAACCCTTCCTTTATAACCTCCGGTTTTACTTACTTTTGGTAGGGCTGACACAAGTGCACATTTTTAAGTTACATTTTTTTTAAAAAAAGTCTTTCCTTTTAAATGTCCATGGATGGGTCATACTTTCCTGCCAGGTGTTTAAGACCAAGTTGATCAAGATTGACCTTGTTCTTATCTACCCTGAGCTGAGAGTTCTGAGATCACTCTTGGGCATGGGTGAGAAGCCTCTGGGCTCTTCAGCCTTCCTCCTCAGTCATGCTAGCTCAGGATGGGTCAGGGGCTCACAGACCACATGTGACTTCCCTTGGAATCATCAGGCACATTTCCCTCTCCACTGACCCTCCTCCTTGCAGAATGTGACAGGTTGGCTTCCTGTTCTCTAGGGTCCTCTTGATCCCCCTGGACTGGACCCTTAGAGGGATCCTGTCATTCCTTGGGTCCTGGCTGACCTTAAAGGGCAAGGGTAAAAATGTTGGCTTCTTTTTCTTTGGCCCTTTTCCTTCCTTGACTTTTTTCTCCCAAGATTTTTATTTTAAACCTCCAGCAGGCCAGTTTCACCAGTCTTAAAATGGGTGTAACTGCTTATAACTTCAACATCTATAATTTTACAGTTACCTCCTTTTATTTACCTGGGGTCATTACTAATACTGGAAGTCAGCATTATATCTTGACTGTCCTATAGGTAAAGACTCATTGTCTCAAATTAGCTCAGGTTGCTCTGTTAGAAGTAGTACTTCTGCAAAACACTAACAGGCAACAGTCATAAAATTTTACAAGTAAAATACAAAATGAACACTAATGTATCTTTAGTATACATTAGTGTAGAGTCCTGGCAACTTTCCTGGATATGTTATTTCCCAGGGCTGGTGTCCTTGATCTACAGGTAGATGATCTGTAGCTGCCGGGGGCTAGGCTGTGAAACAGCGTTTGGACCGCCAGCTCTGGGTTTGAGGACTTAAACCCTGTTTTGACCCTTTCCTCTACAAAGGCCCAGATACTCATCAATTCAATTACACATAAGTTGGACTTTTTAAAGATTCTTTTACAAACTGAAACATCTTTTATAGTTTACCCAAAACTTCACTTAAGTTTTATACTCTATCCTCTGTTTGAGATCATAGTAATCTTCACAACAACAAAAAAAATCTATCCTTTGAACACAAGTTTAAATAAGCTTGATTCTAGCCTATTTTGGAGCCATCCTGGGATGGAGAAGGAGGAGGGGTAAAGCCATAACTCAGATGAGGCTGGCTTCTTGACAACTCAAGTATTTTATTTCTGAAGCTGATCTTTGCCTCTTTTTTTAAAAAGTATCATTCTACAAAGTTCTAAGGTATTATTTCCTGAGTCTACATTTCATCTGAACCATGAATTAAACAGAAATGCTAATAACATTTTCATGTTCCACATTGTCAACCTTTGAACAAATCAGGCTCTCCTTATTACCTTCTAAAAAATATATGTAACCCATTCCAATGTAAAAAATAACATGAAATTTTATATATGACTTATTAATAACAGGTTGCCATTATCCAGTTATAAAAAATTAAAAAACATAAGTATCAATCAAATTTATTTCTATGTAAATCTGAAGGCAACTATTACTGCAGACAGTTTTAGTTTGGAGAACACCAACGTGGTAAAGTTCTCTCACACGCTTTACATTTTAAAAGGCTTATAGTGTCGACTACCCAGAGGCTCTTCTTGGGCCTTTTCTTACAGTGGGCATATTGGTATTCAATGGAGGAGGCCCTTTCTGTTCTTTTCTGAAGATTTCCTTGAAGATCCCTTGCAGAGGCTGCCAACAAAACATGGATTGCCTTTAGTTTTTGTTTTCTGTTTTTCTTTTCTGGGAAGACCATTCCTGTGCCCAGGTCATAAACAAACAGTGCTGGAACCTACTGCCACGTTCTTTGTGGCCAGCAACCTCCTCCATCACCCATTTTTCTCTAGAGTCCTGGCAACTTTCCTGGATATGTTATTTCCCAGGGCTGGTGTCCTTGATCTACAGGTAGATGATCTCAGCTGCCGGGGCCAGGCTGTGAAGCAGCGTTCGAACCGCCAGCTCTGGGTTTGAGGACGTAAACCCTGCTTTGACCCTTTCCTCCCGCGTCCTGCTATCCTTGCACAACAGAGGTGTCCCGACCCGGGGGACATCAACGCGGAACGGCAAACCTAAGAGAGAAGGAATGAAGGGACAAGAGACGCAGGGAGAGGCAGCAAGACAGGAATTCTGATCAAGCTGCAAATTTTTATTGTTCACACAGGGGTATTTATATGCTCAGGGAATGAGGGGTATGACGAGGTGCAGCCTGGTTGGCTGTGTTCTTCTATTGGGCTCCTGATAGGCTGCAAGTTCGCGCTGGCGGGAAGGTGAGGTTCGCAACGGCGGGAAGGTGAAGTCCCGGAAGAGAAGCAGGGACGGCACCATAGGCGCCATACTGTCAGAATTATCAGCCAGGAGGGGGGAGGGGCGCTGCTGCTTATTGTAAAGGTCAGAATGTTCTCAGAATGAGAACTTCTTGGTCCCTGACACAGAGGCACTGCCTTTTTGCACCCTCACCTTAGTTCCTGACTGTTCAGGCTCCTTATCGAGCCACTGCCTAAATGCCTGTACATACAGACTTTCTTCTATTTATTTTAACAGACTAACTCCGACTGCAAGGTGGTATGATAATTCAGAAGGCCATTCAGAGGCCAGATGTTACTGTAAAACATCATCTTTTTCTTAGCTGGTTTATGTCTATAGGTGACTCCGTTAGCCAAGATCTTTCCCAAGAGATTACCTCTCAGGTTAACACAGTATTGCCCATGTCCTGAAGGGTCAGGAACAGATATAAATGAAAACTCACACAGAGGGACAGGCAGCCAGAGGGCACTCACAATCCCAAGGCTATAAGATGAGAACTCAGAACAGATCAGAGGGAGTAAAATCCCTAGGGTCCTGAGACCCACTTAACCATGACTCCTACACCAGTGGCACCACAGATGTCCCCCAGAAGAGGGACCAGGTGTATGAAATCAAGGTTCTTGGCATGCACACCAGGGGACTTACCAGATGGTCATAGTGTCCTGACTTTAATACATTCAGTTTCCTTTTTCTCAAAGTAGAATAATTGATGGAATAAACTGTACAGTTCAGGGAGAGAAGATGGGAGTTTTCCTGAAGCTAAAGGAACTTCAGCAGCTGCTGGGATGGTCCCTCAGTCCCTCTCTTTACTCACGGGAACAGTTCCTCTGTTTCAGCCAGAGGCAAACTCACCCAGTCAGCTGCCGACAAGCTCGCCAGCCACCTTTCATCCTCAGCAGGGAAGCCGGGTGGCCCAGAGAGCCAGGAGCCGCTCTCGGGTCCCTTGGAAGTCAGGAGGAAAAGATAAGGCTGGGAAGATAGGGAAGTGGGTCTCTGGGTGATTTCTTGGAAAGCAGAGGACAAACAGCAGCTGTAGATTTTTGCTGAGAAACTTACAAAAAGACTATTTTTTTAAAAATCAGAACCCTAGGTGACCTGGAGTCCACAGCCTCCAAAGAAGGAAAACTGCCTGATCAATATCCTAATTGGACTAAAGCCTGCATGAATATCTCGTGGACACTGAGAGCCTTACCCAGGATTGGGCAGGGGACTGACTTCCTTAAACCTATAGAACCATATTAACCCCTCGACAATAGCCATCTCTTGGGAACCCCTTCCTTTTGGGAGTTTGCTTGCTTTCTATCATTCTAATCAATTCTGTTATTTGCTCTCTCCCTTAGGTATGTAAATTTTATTCTTGAAATTCAGGAGACAAAGAACCCACCTGACATCCACACTCCACGTTATACTTTCATGGTCACGAATTTGTTACTTCTGGGACAGGAGTCCCCCGTGTTTCTCCTTTACTAGCAAAGCAATAAAACTTCATTTTCCTTTTTCTCAAAAACATATCCTCATTATTGGTCAACATCAGGGACAAGGACCAAGCTTTCAGTAACAATGACGCATTTAGCCCTCAGATGTATACCTGTTTCCAGTCACAGATATCTAGGGTGTCAAACAGATCACAATAGCCTAAAACTAATAGATAGGGAAAGTGAAAAAATTCCCAAGGTAATGCGGCCTGGGAAGAGGGAGTGAAAAAGAACAAGAGGGTGAGCAAAGGCAACGTCCATAGGCTGTAAGAGCGGGAATAGGGAAAGACTTGGCAACAGGCAAGGAATGAAGGTCCAAGAGTTCATCCACCATTTTGTTCCCTGTTCTGGCCCCAGTCTGTCTCAGAGTCATCCTGTGTGAATAGTTTCTACTCTGCGCCTTCCATTCCTTTTTTTACTGGGGGGGAGCGGGTGAGTATTATGCCTCTGTTGGGCCTTCTTTGCCTGTCTTCTACAGCCATCACTTTTTCTTAAATAGCTTTGATCTTTTTATTTTACTGACTTTTTTTTTTCATTCTTCTACTTACTTTATTCAACTACTTTCTTATTTGTTTAGTTGCTCTGCAGATTTTCAGGAGGCTACTTGGAGAGACTGGAAAATAAGGCCACTATCACCATCTGGCCCTGCATCTTATTGTGTCTAAACTCTGTTAACTTCACTGTATTTTGCTTAAGACACAACTTGGTTAAAAAAGGGGAAATGCATTTAGAGATCTGCCAATTCTAACCTGTCTTTGCATGCAAAATGACTTAGTCCAGTGAAGTTACCATCAGTGAGTGAACCTCCCGTGGCAAAGGCACTTTACAAATTTAAGGGAGAATTTTTCAAGAAACTGCTCTCACAAATATTCCCTATCATGACCATTTGTATTTTTGAGGTAAAAAAAAATCAACAGCTCTTGAAACTGTTAAGCCCAACCTTTAGTAATGTGGGAAAGCTCTTGCATTTCAGCTCTGGGACGTGGCGCAGTAACATGGGACATACACAGCAGGTTCATTGGCTAAGCTGCCAACTACTTGAGGCCCCACAAGGTCAAAATCCAGGGAACTTGGCTGTTCTGGCATATCCGGACGGCACCTCCCCTCAACAATGGCTTCACCAGCCCACCAACCAAGGACACCAGACTCTGCACCCAGGTTAGCACCCCACGGGGGACTATACCAAGTCAGATATCCACAGTGCTTCATTTCTACCGATCCTCTCACTCTCGAGTCATTAGCAATATAGTAAATGTTCATTTTAGAAGGGACATGCACATATTTAGAGCATCTTATGTAAAACTATAGACTATGGCCATATGGATAATCCCATCTGGTTCGCCTGGAAATACCCAGCACCAGCTGAACCTCCGCATCAGCTGACACACTTCCTCCTTTCAGACTCAGTTCAGTTCAGCTTGGACCCACCCCCACTCCAGGTCACGCATCTCTATCCCCCGAGGACTTCCGTGGGGTCTCACACTTCTCCACATTACCTGGCTCTGAGCTCAAGCATTGTATCACGGGGTGTGGAGCTGGGTGGGATCTTTGTTTTGCAGATTCAAAGACTGGGATTCATGGAGGGCAGTGGTGAAAGCAGAATATAAGAATTTATTAAAGCAAAGCAACAAAGCTCCCACAGCCAGGAGGGGACCCCAGAGGGATCCCAGGGAGTGGCTGTGGTCTAGGGGTTTATATAGACCTATAGGTTTGGGCAGGCAGCCCACAGCCCAATCCTGCACACGGTACCCAGGGCGGGCCTTTAATCCGAAGTACTGACCAGGCCTTTCCTTCTTTGAAGAGGCCATGGACCCGAATTCCTATGAACTCCAGGTCACATAGGTCCTGATTGGAAAATAAACTTCTGTCAGTTTCTCAGCACAAACCTGTAGTTGCCGTTTGTGCCTTGCTGCCCAGGTCCCCAGGGCCCACTGCCCTGTGCCCAGACGCACCTCTTCCTTCTGACCCTGCAGCAACTCTAACTACATTTGGTTTATGAATGGTCCTGTTCTTGTTCCACACACACCACCCCTCCCACCCACCCTGGACACCACTCAGATTCCTTCACCACAGGGCTGCAGATGACAGGCATTGGGGACACCGTGGGGGTTTAGTTTGGATGAAGGTTTGTGGTTCACGTCCAGCCTCTAGCACGAAGTGGGGCTTAAACCCTTGCCTAGAAAAAGCCCCCGACTCACTGCTTCAGCCTCTCCATCCGGTGCCCCCCACACCCCTCTGGGCTCCTCCCGCCTCACAGATCATTCGCCTCCCTCCATACCGCTTATCCTGCACAGCCAACATGTACCTTCATGTGCAGAGCAACTTGGCTCTCTGGCCTGGGTTGGCTTCCTGGATGGGAGGCCACAGCCTTGTGATTTGCTAAATAAAAGAAATGATGTGTCTCGCAGCAGCAGAGCTGCCGTGGCTGGTTACCTGCCCACAGTGTCCTTCTGAGGACGCGTGCTCAGTGAGCTCTGGAGATGAGGAGGAAGAAGGAAGGGGAAAGAGCTTCTGTGAAATGACCCTTCCAGAACTCTCTGGAAATAGGGTGGGATTCAGGTGGCCTGGGGTAAGTCCCTGGGGCCCCGGGGCCGGCACAGGCCCCGCGAAGAGCCTGCCCCTGGCCCAGGACTGAGCAGCCTGCTAGGCTAGCAGAGGCGCCTTCTGCCCTGCCCCTCAGGAGGTGACGGGCCTCCTTCACACAGTGACCACGGGGCTGAGGGTAGACCTGGGGCACAGGCAGGAAGCCCTGCTCCAGTCCCTGCGTGTTGACCAGAGCTGGAGAGAGAACCACACCTGGACAGAAGTCCAGCCCAGCCACGGCAAGGTGTCGCGCTGCTCAGAGCCTCAGCTGCGGTTCAACAGGTGCCTCCAGTCTGTCTCAGCGTGCCTTTGAATTCACGGTCAGCCAACAGACGGAAGGTGCTGGCACACGGCGGATCAGGGAGCCTTGATACTCGGCATTTTCTACTTTTGGCAGAAAGTGTCGTAAGGGGAAAGTGCTCATAAGGTGCTCAGAGGGGAAAGTCAAAAACGTTTGTAACATTTTACTTTGTTAAAAAAGGACGATAAGAAGCACTGAGGGGCGATCGTCAGTCAGTGCCTGCTCCTGCAGCCCTCGTGGTGCGATTTAAACTGAGGGAAAGACCAGCTGCTGGTCTGAGACAAACACCCCAAGAATGTTGCCAGAACAATACAACTTGCTTTACTTAAAAAAAAAAAAAATCAAGTATTTGACTCTCGCAGGGCTTCCCTTAACAGACATGACATGTAATCAAGAATAATTAGGCTGATTTTTGCTCCAAGTTACAACTGCCTTTTTTCAACATTTCTACTTCCCTTGGAGACTGTTTAGCAGGGTGACAAGCCCCCTCATCCATGTGTGCTTCAGGCTATCCAAGGACGGATGTGTCCAGGTGCCGATGCCCCTGGGGCAGGAGCTCAACCTGAAATAAAACTGTCCTGCTAGGCTCAGAGCCACTTAAAAAAGGCCTTTGAATGTGCAAGGAAATGTTCTATTCATTCCCGCCACGTCCAGGCAATCCTTCCCCTAAAGAAGGGGATCTGCACAGATGGTATCCAGAATTTCATTGATTCCAGTTCTGGGTAGTTTTAGAATGTGCACAAGGGGCTCCAGGCACACTGCCCACGGGGTGGCAGCTGAAGCTGAAGAGCACAGGGTCACACAAGGAGCTGTGGGGCTGGGACCATTGGCACAAAAGGACTGGGCTGGACGCAGACTTCACGGAGCAGCTCAGCTCTTTACTCAGGAACGAAGTTTCATGCAGGAATGGGGTGATGCCTCCGATGGACCCACTCTCCTGGTGGAGAATGAGCCACTGGCTGAGGAGGAGTTGGGGCTTATAGGTCATATGGGGCGGCAGGGCCTTCTCTGGCCTTCGGTCAGGAATTCAGAGTGAAGCCCGCCGTCTTCTTATCAGCATCTCTTCTTCCTGGCAATATTTGTGTGTCAGGTTGAGAAAATAGGCAAATTGGGTTCAGGCGGATCTGGAGTTTTGCCTACAAATGATACAGAGGGAGGGGCCTGAGGTCTGCAGGTCGCAAGGGAGCATGTGGGGCAGACACCGGTGGGGGTCCCCGCGGGACCGCTGCAGGGTCTTCGCAGGAGCGACGCTTCCGCCACTGTTTCCTCACATTCTTACTCGAGTGTTGACTGTGCTCTAGTTGTATTGTGGTTTATTTTGTTTTTGTCGTTGGGATTTTCATCCTGCTATGAGAAATGTTTCATTTTTAATATAGTCCTATTTATTGCTTCTTCCTTTGTGTAGTCTTGGTTTTCTTTTTTAAATCAAGGATGTCCCTACTCTGCAATTATAACTTTT